>NC_080046.1:19974172-20335203 GCF_012489685.1 Lotus japonicus
TTGGAAAGCCTATTAAGAGGTTAAGGTCAGACAATGGGAAAGAGTATGTTAACAAGAATTTTTCTGAATTTCTTACAAAAAATGGTGTTGTTCATGAGTTGACTTGTGTTGACACCCCACAACAAAATGGGGTTGCTGAAAGGAAAAATCGTCATCTTCTTGAAATCACTCGAGCTTTACTCTTTCAAATGAATGTTTCTAAGTTTTATTGGGGGAAGCTGTCTTGACTGCTGCTTATTTAATTAATAGGTTACCTTCTAGGGTCTTATCTAATGTTAGTCCCGTGCAGGTTATGACTAGCTTCTTTCCGTCTGTGCCCATTAAGTCAGGTATTCAAAGTCGTGTATTTGGCTGTTCCGCCTTTGTCCATGTTCATGGTCATCATCGGGGTAAGTTAGATCCTCGGGCTATAAAGTGCATCTTTATAGGATATGCCTCAGATAAAAAGGGATACAAGTGTTATCATCCTCCTAGTCGTCGTGTCTATATATCCATGGATGTTACTTTTCAAGAATCATAGTCTTTTTATCCCAATCCTCAGCTTCAGGGGGGGAATACTCAGGAAGCTGAGTCTCCAGAATTGTCTGTTATTCCTCTTCTACATGAGCCCTTCATGCCTTCCTCCATTCCTATCACTGAGGACAGTGATGATGATGACAATGGTCCTGAACTAGTACCAAATCAGAATGATGACAATGGTCCTAAACTAATACCAGATCAGTATGATGACAATGGTCCTGAACTAGTACCAGATCAGAATAATGTTGACAAGTTCAGGATAAAGTACTAGCGGAAAGTAAAACCCGTCCTGATCCAACAACAAGTCCAATCGTCTGATCCTGAGGTAAGTGTTCCTAACCCTGAGCCTAGTAATTTCTATGAGCATAACCTTGATGACTTACCTATTGCCTTACGAAAAGGAAAACGTTCTTGTGCCAAGTACCCTATATCCCAGTTTGTGTCTACTCAAAATCTTTCTGTGCAGCATCAGAGTTTTATTTCAGCTATTGACTCTATTAGAGTCCCTACATCAGTACAAGAAGCATTAAAAGATAAGAATTGAATTCAAGCCATGAATGAAGAGATGCATGCATTGGACAAAAATGGCACTTGGGAGATTGTTGAGAAGCCAAATGACAAGAGAACAGTAGGTTGCAGGTGGATATATACCGTGAAGTACCGATCTGATGGCGCACTTGACAGGTATAAGGCGAGACTAGTTGCAAAGGGATACACCCAGACCTATGGAATTGATTATGAAGAGACATTTGCTCCGGTAGCAAAATGAACACTGTAAGGATCATTCTTTCCTTAGCAACTCACTTTGATTGGGAGTTGCAACAATTTGATGTTAAAAATGCTTTCTTGCATGGAGATTTGGAGGAAGAGGTGTATATGGAGATTCCACCAGGGTATGACCCTACTTCAGGAAGAAATAGGGTGTGCAAACTGAAGAAGGCCCTATATGGGCTCAAACAGTCACCCCGAGCTTGGTTTGGGAGATTCACTAATGCTATGGTGTCCTTGGGTTATAAACAAAGCTAAGGTGATCATACCCTCTTTATCAAACATACTCGAAATGGTAAACTCACTATTCTGTTAGTCTATGTAGACGATATGATCATTGCAGGTAATGATGAACTTGAGAAGCAGAATCTGAGGAAAGAGTTGGCAGCCCAGTTTGAAATGAAGGACCTTGGAAAGTTGAAATATTTCTTAGGTATTGAGGTGGCATACTCGAAGCAAGGGATTTTCATATCTCAAAGAAAGTATGTCTTTGATCTTCTCAAAGAGATTGACAAATTGGGTTGTAAGCCCATTGAAGTGCCTATAGAGCAAAACCACAAGATTGGAAGTAATGAGGAGGACCTTAGGGTTGATAAGGCTCAATATCAGAGACTTGTGGGGAAGCTCATTTATCTATCTCACACTAGGCCTGACATAGCTTATCTTGTTAGTGTTGTCAGTCAATTCATGCATGACCCACAGGAGAGACACTTATAGGCTGTGGAAAGAATCTTGCAGTATCTGTAGGAAAGTACAGGGAGAGGTCTGCTGCTCAAGAAGAGTGAGCAGTTGTCTATGGAGGTTTATACTGATGCAGATTATGCAGGGTCAATTGTTGACAGGAGATCCACTACAGGATATTGTATGTTCTTGGGTGGAAATTTAGTTACATGGAGGAGCAAGAAGCAGAATGTAGTTGCCAGATCAAGCGCAGAGGCAGAATTCAGAGCCATGGCTCAAGGAGTTTGTGAACTGTTGTGGATGAAGATCATACTGGATGATTTGAAAATAAAGTATGAAGCTCCCATGAGACTCTTTTGTGATAATAAATCTGTCATTAGTATTGCTCACAATCCAGTCCAACACGACAGAACAAAGCACATAGAGATAGACCGACACTTCATCAAAGAGAAATTGGATAGTGGTCTTATATCTACACAGTACGTCCCCTCAGGACTTCAGTTGGCTGATGTGCTCACTAAAGGACTTCCCTTGGAGCGGTTTCGAGAGCTTACTTGCAAGCTGGGAATGATAGATATCCATTCACCAGCTTGAGGGGGGGGGGTGTTGTAAATAAGGAATTAATATAAGAATTATTATTAGAAGATTATATTCCGTATTAGGAGATTTATTCTCTTATTAGGAGATTATGTACATAATTAGTTATATAATGTAATTACACTTTGTATTATGATTAAGAAATAATAATACAATTTCTCCTATTCAAGTGAGATGATGGCTGAGGTTTCACTTAATTGCCACATTAATATGTGACAGAGTGCACTTATTCTTTGTGTGTGTATTTTAAACTTAGAAATTTTGTAGCACAACAGTTGTGGTGCCATGAGGGTTTTGTTAAGGGCTGTGGTGAGGTTCAAGCGCACTGTTTGGAACAAAGTTAGATGGTTTGTTGGTTTGGCTACGATGTGGAGTCGATGGGCAATAGTTTAGCATGAGGGGTGGACGTTCGAGGGAGATGGGGAGGAGGTGGGGAAAGGGGAGGATGGGGGGAGGGGTTGAAGATTGTAAGACCTGGATTTTCAGAGCAAGTTAATTTCCGACTCACGCGTAGAATCAGTGTAAGCGTGACAGAAGTTTGATGTTTGAGAAAGATTAATGAAGAAGAAAGTTCAGGAATTTCTTGAGGAATGTTGCGTAGTCGTTTTAGGAATTAGTGCGAGTCGTCTGCACACCTGCCTTATGGCGAGAGTGTCCAGAATAGGCTAATTTCGCTTTTAAAGCAACGTCTTAAGTGAGATTTCAAATCCTTGGGAAATTTAAAGGTTCTCTTTATTTTTCCTTCGACCAGCGTTTCATTTCGGAACCCTGGACTGTACGCACGATAGTATTCACTTTTCGGAAGTCCGACGACGCTAATTTCTTTGCTTCGAAACCCTAGATTCAAGCGCTGGATGAAGACTTTTTCCTATTCGGGACTTCTAACGAAGTTTCCGTCCACGTTGCCAGATTTGTTTCGACATTTCCAACCTTTCTCCAGAACAAAGTTTTGTCGTCCGACAATCACAGCAAAAAGTAGTTTTTCGGGACAGGTGAATTTACACCGCTTTTGGGATTTTAGATATCGTTTTTCCCAAATGTCAGAGGTTTGTTTTGAGTTATGGAATTCTGACGCCAGAATTTCTCTTAGAATTCATCGGTGAACGTGCTGCAAAAATCGGAATCGCGAAATTTTCATTTTTCCGCGATTTCACCCGCCTATAAATAGCTCAAAAATTCAAAATATCTTCATTTCTTCCATCTTGGGGCCGCGAGTTTAGGGGAGGAAAGGGAGAAGAATTTTTCGCCGAAACTTGACCGATCTTCGCGCAGTTCGTTCCTACTTCAAGGTACCGAGGTAACTAGCTTGATTCTTACCTCTGATCATCGTTTCTACTGCTTTTCTGTAGTCATTTCTGTGCTCAAAGTTTCGAGCTTTTTGTAAAACTGTCAGTTTTTCCTGATTTCTCTGTTGGGGTATGTTCTCTACGTGCCCAAGAGGCTAGAACCTTCGTCGGTATTCGCCGATATGGATCGAGTTGTCAAGGATCTGAAAAACTGATTCAAAACCCTTTTTGCGCACATTTCGAAACTTTATTGTCGAAAGGTCGTAATTGACTTCGTGCCTTTAGGATTTGTTGTTACGAATGTCGTTAGGATCATTGCTGTCAAATTTGTTTTCCGAAGTGATAACTTTGAGGTTTTGAGCTTTTGTTTTGGACCAAAACGCCCCTGAACAGCCGTATTTCGATCCGATTGTCCGAAAATTTTTCCGACAGTTTCTTTGCCTTAGTTTTACCCTAAAACTACCTTGTGAACTGATTTGATCGAAGAAAAAGAGCCGGAGCCCTTTTTCCTTTATGGCCGAGAGCTATGTAGTGAGGGGGGAAGTTTTTCGTTTTCGAAAACTTGTCTTTTCGTATCCGATTGATGTATTCTGAAGCTTTAATGCTTTGTCTATCGTTTATGAGTTGTAATGTGATCGAACTAATCGATTTTGTTTGGATTCTGCTTTGTTTTCTCCGAGGTTCAGTTGAAGGAACTTTGGGTTTTGTAGAGCATTTGTGTGAAGGAGATTTAAACCACGAGGCTGGAGCAGCTCGAGGTTAGGGCAACTTACTTATTAGCTATGACTGCATGATAGGCGTCGAGAAATTCGACTTATGCTTTGTGTTGATATTGATTATGATGATGAACTGATGTTATGATGTTGTCTATAACTTATGATGTTGAGATGTTGTTGAATGGTGCGTTCTGACGCGACTTTGGAGTGGGGATTCATTGATCTGGTGATCTTTGATATTTCGGGTTGGATGAACAACCCTAGGCAAGTTCAAACTTGAGTTTTGAGACTTAGCCATTCGTTGGTATTCGTTGGAATGCTTAGACTTTCCCCGGGAAACTTCTTTTGGAGGGTTTTTGGAAAACCTAGAATGAATAAAATTTTGAAAACTAGAGACTTTGGGAAACCTAGACTTTGAGAAATAAACTCATAACTTGACTAATTCAATTCGAAATAATTTTTATTAACGAATAATCATATGGGAACTAAAGGGGGAAAATAATTGCGAAAGACGGGGAAAAGTCGTCAAGTCTTGAAGTTACTGGGAATTTGGGAAAGTCACCAAGGTGAGCTATGGTGATGATTGAAAGTCACCGAGTACTTTAGTACTCTTATTGTTGGGGTTGTGTTGTATTGACCGACACTAAACCCTTGGGTTCTCTTGTTGTTGGAGTTGTGTTGTATTGACCGACACTAAACTCTGAGTTGTGTTGTATTGACCGACACTAACTCTTGGGTTTGTTTTGAGATTGGGTTTGAGCTAAACGCTTGTGTGGTGAAGACGATTCGATGTTTGGCTAACCATATTGCATCAATCGGGTGAATAACGGGAATGGTTCACCTGTGCATCTTTTGGTGAATAACGGGAATGGTTCACCAATGCATTAATGATGAATAACGGGAATGGTTCATCATACGGTGAATAACGGGAATGGTTCACCAAGGATGAATAACGGGAATGGTTCATCCATAGTGAAGAACGGGAATGCTTCACTTGTGGTGAACGGGACGCGTCACAATCCGGATCATATTGATTGCATTTCACGCATACATTCATTCTGACTGGGATTGTGTGCTGTTTGATTTATTGAAGCATTGTTAGAGCCATAACATGCTAGGATTATCTATATGTTTATATAACAACATATATATCTATACCCCATATCACATGTTGAGTGTATATCTACTTTATTCCGTGAGTTGACCCTAGCGCCTTGGCTTTGGTTTCATGTTTGTGTTTGGGCGGTCGGCCTGCTGCCAGATGTCGACGGTGGATTGGGTTTCGATGGTCTCTCTCTCGGGGGGGATCAGGTTTGAGTTGGAGGACCGGACTGACGAGCGTGGACGTCTAACGAAAGGAGTTTTACGACGCATGGAGCTGAGCTTCAACTTGCCGTCTTCAGTTCGCTGTGGACTCGGTTATGTGAGCAGTAATGGGAGGGTAGGTTTAGGCAAGCGTCATATTTTGTGTAGAGCTCTGATTCGTCTTACTTTTGGGACAGAGTAGGTTCCCGATGCATGGCTTTTTGTGTGGTTCTCTTGCTGAGGATCACAGAGAGTCTGTCGGACTATAGGTGTCTTGTGTTGAGGCCATTTTGGGGCCGACTTTCTTATTGGATGACTGTACATATTTGCCTACGGGCACACTACTTTGGAGTCACTGCGAGTGCGTGTGACGTGGGAGTGCAGCTGAGGTTGTACATGTGTATATATTTGTATATTGGTTAGTTTAGTGGTTGGGTTATGTCTTTATTTTCTACTGCTTTAATTCAAAGGAATCAAACGAAAAAAAATTACCTGTTTTCCGCGTAAAGTTTATTTTTGGTTACTAAAGTGACACCCGGAAATCAGGGTGTTACAAAGATTCTACCGGAAAATAGTTGAGCCATGGTCGACATTGCTGCCGAATGTGGTGGTAGTGTTTGAGGAAGAGGAAGAGAAAGAGAAAGACAAAAAATGATTCAAAAATTTATGCAAAGACCAAAACTGATGCAAAAAGTCTATGTGGGAAAGTTGCAACTAGCTAGGACTACCGCGTGGGCTGATGATTGAGAAAAAACAAGCCATATGTCTATTATGTGGTCATGCGCCCTTATTCCAAATAAATAGAATTTTTTAGGGACCAAAACTATGTAAAAAAATCCATGAACTAATTTGATCGTTCAAACTAGGTCAAATCACTCAAAAAAGTGTTTATTGAGGGAAGAACGGAAAGTTTCCATCAAGATGAGAATCTCCCGATGATGGTTGGGTAGGATTCTGTCATGAGCAGTGTCGGGGGTTACCTGCGAAGAGACTCTAACGCCCAATTCAGAGTGAAGAAGTTGGAAAGGATGATGAGGAGTTGAATTATGGGATGAATAGTGAGAGTCCGAAAGCTTTGAACTATAATGAGTGTTTGTAGGGACCGTAAAACCTTATGACTCTTGGCTTGATCAAAATGTAGAGGGTGAGTTTGTGTACTTGAGACAATTAATTATTTCAAAAACTACTATAAATAATTTAAAGGAATAATCAGATTTGTTTATCAAAAGCATATACAAAAATTTTCAAAAAATACCAAGTGATTTTTTCAAAAAATATGAGATTACTTTATGAAATAAGCAGAGATAAACAAGCCAATGAGGGAACTTTAGAAAAAGGGAGGAAGTTGAGCTAGTTCATGTAATTTTTCAAGGTAAAAATTGAGTTATGATATGTTCACATTTCATTTTCACTCTCTTTACTATTTCTATAACACTATTTAGAATAATGTTTAGTTCCCCATCCATTTCCACCTCAACCTCTTTAAAATGTGAAGAGAAGTGAGAGAAATAAGTGATATGATGTGACATGAAATGCAGAGAGAGATAGAAAGAAAAATGAGTGGAAAAGAAGTGGAAGAGAAAGTGAGGTGTGAGAAAACATACAAAATGAAAGAATAATTATATCTTCACACCTCATTTTTTAGGTGTGGAGAGATGGAGGAAGTTTGAGATAGGAAGAAATGAGAGATAAAGTAAAGATGTGATATGTGATTTGATTGATAGCGATAAGAGAAATAATAGAAAATGAAGATGGAAAAGAAGTGAAAAGGTGTGTATATATCATAACTCTCTAAAATGAAATAAAACCAGAGATTGTTTCAAAAAAGGCATATAAAGTAGGTGCGTTTAATGTGCACCACCTAATTAGGTGGTGTACGCGTACTCCACCTGAAATAATCATTGGATATAACAATATTATATTGGACGCAGGAGATGCAGCTGGTTACTGTACAGAGAAAACCGGTGAGTGAAGGTTTATTAAAAATTGCTACCAAGTCCGTCCAAATTATAATATTTCATTTATACACTTTGTTGACACGTTAGTCAATTCCATTTGTTCACGGTATGGTACCTAGCAGTGTAAGATATTATAACCGGACATGCTAACTTGGTGATGAATGAAGCATTGTTAATTTGTCTCGTGTAAAGAATCCATCTGATATACAAAGATGATAAGGTTTCTGTATTTACAACCAGGTTACTTAACAAGCAATTTGAACTGTAACAGAGGAACAAGAGTATGTTTGAAATACACCGTATGGGAATGACAGCTTATTTGGGGGCACCCTTATTTGGGAGTTAGTATTAAGTATTAACCTTAAATCGCAAGAGTTTGTTAATCGAATTTTGGGAATGAGCAAGCACATAACATGTTTTTTTACCTGATATCCCCTCTCTCCCTTCATAGTTATTGCTCACCAGTTTTCCTCACTCACTCTCTACCATCAATTCCCCATACTTTCTTTCTCACCATCACTTCCCACAATCTACCACCATTTCTTCCCCCCTCAATTTGGTTGAAGAAGTTCTTCTGCAAGCTTGGTGGAACAGATGTAGAGTTAATGTAGTACTCCAACATTTAAATCAGACATCGTAGGTAATGAACTCCACAACGCGACGTAATGACCCACACATCATGATGTACAGCCGCCTCGCACTGATACAACACGAAGATCGGCTACGATTTTCGCTTGCTCAAACACACTCCAACAACACTCTTTCTCTATGTGTACGAGAACTTTACCCAAAAAGTAAAAAGCCCCTTTTAAAACCTAAATCAAGTTCTCGATACAGGTACCATAATCAAATTATAAATTATACCAGGTACCCAAAAACAATTACTTACCGGACCTACCCTTGCAAATATTAAAAACCCATATAAAACCTGCACCAGGTCACTTAGATGGAGTACGCGTACACCACCTAATTAGGTGGTGCACATTAAAACCACCCATATAAAGTACTACAAAATGCTCCAAGTGTTTGGTAAGCCTATCGTCACCGTTACACAAAAAAAGTAGGATGATCCAATATATATTGCAATTAGAGCTTAGTAAAACAAAAAAGTAGATAGCAACCCACATACATGATCTCTCAAAGTGTGGGATGTGGGGCACTAGCAATTTTGGTGAGGGGGCAATATTACAAATTTACAATACATAGTTTATGTTATCTCATGTTTACAAATTTTGTGGAGGCATCTGCCTCACTAACGTTTAGCCTGCGTCCGTCACTGGCACCAGCAGCCATAATTGTAAAAGGTAAATTATTTCAGTCAAACCCATGAATCTCCCAGTAAGACGAAAGTTAGATAGCATGATAATGAGTTGCATGATAAATGTCAAATTTAACTAGTACCTGTTTGGAGTGTGTGTGTTTTTTTACTTTTACCCACTCAAGAGATAAAAAAATTCCTTTCGCTTTCGACCCAGCTACCTTTAACGAGTCTCCAACTATTAATAGAATACTGGGCAATGTGTCCTTGATACTGATGTGGATTCTCCCAATTTGCATACCTCTATTGAACTGTTCCTTTCACTTTTTCTGCCACTCTCTGCCACCCTCCCTCACCCTCCACTATCTCTCTATATACTTGCACCCTTCCAAAAACACACTTCTAATTTATGACACAAAACTGAAAATTAAGCCATTTTATTTTTCTTTCTCTCTGAAAATTAAGTTTGTTTCAAACCACAAACTTGAGATAGTAGTTTCTCTAGAGGGTACAACTGGCATTAGGGGATATATCTATCTATCTATCTCAAGTTAACTCATCATTTAATTTTGCAACTTAGTTGTCTCTTGGTTAGTTAGATGGGGAATGATTTTCAAGAAGTGACATGATAGGCATTCATGGCTTCACTTAATTCATATCAGAACTCCACCAACACCATCATCACCATTTTGCTTGTCATGGTCTTCCTGCTGCACCATCTGCTCTGTCCAGTTTCTTGTATAAATCAACCTCAACCTGCAATTCCTCCAAGGGTAGGCTTTTATTTAAGCCATATATTATATATATGGTTATTTTTTTCCTTCTCTTTTTTTCCACATGCATCTGATTTATCTGTGTGAGTTGTTGTGTTGGTTTGAAAAGGATTAATTCAGTTGGGTATGAGTAGAATGTGCATGTTTCAAAATCCTTCTACTTTGATTTAAAAGCAAGAATCAATTTTGAGGGAAGCTGAGTGGCTTCTGGGTTTATAGAATTGATTCTGAGTAAAGAGTAGCTGATCCGAAGTACTGTATATGCAGGACCAATTTTTGGATGAGAAAAACAGGCTAGGTTCAATGCCTCCTACATGCCACAACAAATGCAACCAGTGTCATCCATGCATGGCAGTGCAAGTTCCAAACTTGCCTAGCCATGACCGGGTTGTCGGGCCGGGTGTGCCCCGAATCGCTTCCATGGAAGGTCTATTTCTTCAAGCTAACAACAGGTACTCCAATTACAAGCCGTTGAGTTGGAAATGCCATTGTGGTGGCCACTTCTTCAACCCTTAGAAATCAGAATCCTAATTTTGAGTTGTAAAATGGAAATTGCCCCTCTTCTTTTTGTTTTTGGTTTTTTTTATGTAAATTATTGGCTTATTGCTGATATTGTGTCTGAATGGTCAACAATGGGAATGCTTGGGTTTCACATATGGGTTACTGGCGTCAGCAATATTGATTGTGTACATGGGAGTTTGATAAACTTTGTACAGAGTTTGTTACAGACCTGAAATCTTACTTTATGGGTGTCTTAATTTTGTGCTAAAGTTTCACTTGAACCTCCTTTTCTTGTCTTTGTTAATGCTCCTTCCAGCCAATAAAGATAGATGCTAATAAGATTTTTTAAGAAATAAAAATAAAGACTAATTGATATAGTAGAAACTAGAAAGAGTTTTGCCGCTCATAATATTTTTATCCAATTTAAAATTGCAAAAACAATTAAATAAAGAAAAGGTCAACCGCTTCGTAAGGACCGTGGCCTATCGGTTTAGTAATGAGTGGGTAATGATGGCTTGAGACTTCAACGGTGTAGGTGGTTCAAGACATATTGGTTGATTCTTTCTGTTATAATATAATATAAAATTATTCATGTGACTCTTACCCAACAACTTAAGCTTTTGGTGTAGTTGGTTATTTGACACTTTTTTCGCCCGAATTCAGGCAACAACATCGTCGATCATGGGGACAAAGTGGATTGGCGGATATGGAAGCAATGAAAGAAGCAGTCTCGATGAGTATGTCTCACGATCTAGGCTGGGAATGTATTAGGAAATTTAAGTACATACATCTGGAAGATTAGAATGGTTTGATTCCAAGCATAACAAATTCGAAAAAAAAAGGAGAATTAGAATGTAACTAGGATTAGGAAAAAAAAACTTAAATAGGTGATATACGTACTTAAAAGAAGAAAAACGATAGATGAAATATGAAAACGTCTGGTGTACTAAGGATAGCTTATTTGTTATATCATATATATAAGCTATGTTTGGCACGCCTAGCTGATAAGCTAGCTGAAAGCTGAAAAGCTACGTAATTGAAATAAAAGTGTTTGGTAAAACTAGCTGTTGAACAAGCTGAAATTGTAAAATGACATAAAAGAACATACTAGTATAATTCTTTTTATATTTTACATTACCTTATTTTCACATTAATACCTATATGATATTACTATTAAAATTATTATGAATATTTTAATTTTTGTTTGTTACAAAAAATGGTAGAACGGAGAGAAAGCACCTCCAGACTACCGGGCAGGGCGCTAGTAGCATGCTGGGGAGGCAAGCAGAAGCTAACTCCTAGAAGGAGCGCTGGGGGATCTCCCCGAGGAGGGTTGCCCACCAATTGAGATTTAACTGATCCTAGGGGGACTCGAACCCTCGACCTTTGGGAGGTGAGAGCTAAACCTGGAACCTGAAGCCAGTTGTGCCAACCCATGTTAGCTAAATATTTTAATTTCACACAAGTTATTTATCATCTTAAAAAATATAATATTAATCTTTACTTATTTAATTTTCTATATTTTTATTGAATTAAATAGAATAAAACAAATAATTTGAAATTTGTAATATAAAATCATTTGTTTTATTCAAAAGTAGTAATTATTTGTGTGCGGAAACAGTGTGCATATGAGACAAGTGTGATAACTGATAAATAAATAGGTTTAGTAAAAAATATAGAAGACTAAAAGTGGAATTCCAATAAAATAATAAGGATAAAAATGAGAATATATTTAATAAGCTATAAGCTATAAGCTTTAAGCTACCTGAGATAGCTTATAGCTTAAAACTTTAAGCTACTGAAATAAGCTCCTTCACCAAACACTTTTATAGAGCTTTTAAGCTAGTCAAATAAGCTATAAGCTAGCTTAAATGACATGCCAAACATAGTCATAGTTTCACCATTCTATTACTTAGTTGTTTCACCTCAGTGTGGTATCAGCTAAACCTAGACCTGGGGCTAGTCATTCCAACAGCTAGTTTGATTCATCCGCTGGAGAGTCTCTTCAGCTTCCCTAGTAGCGGTTATAGATTTTTTGACGCCAACACATACCATTAATAGTGACACGTTAATATGAAAAGTCAATAAAAACAACTTAATCAATGGTTAGATGACTTACTTTGCCTCTAAAGTTAATGAACTCATTTTAGAGGAGTCGAACCCGAACTAGTACATGCCCCGTCGCGGTTCTTGTGGATCCGGGAAGAGTTAGATTCCATGTGCATGCTTAGGTGCCAGAGAAATTAGCAAGCTCCTTATTAGAAATTGGAGAATTAGTTTGTCCTGAATCCATCATGATGGAAATTCTTCGCTTGATTTACTTACCAGATGGGATGCCCTTTTTACCCCTTGAGGTGTTAGGATTGTGGATAATCCCCCCCCCCCCCTAGAGTTACTACTCTTGAAAGACTCTATAGTCGTTTCCTAGTTTGTTTTCTTTTGGTTTGTTTTGTTGTTAACTTTTCAAAGCACAAAAGAAGTATTTTTTGTATTAGATCTAAAGACAATGGTAATCAAAATGTCATCGAATGATAGATTAAGTGATAAGAGCTAAGGATGGAAAGAGTAGGTCTAGGGATTAATTTGTGTAAGGGGAATTTAAATAATGTAAAAAAAGGTTTGGTTTTTGATTGGTAAGTTTAAAATTGATGATCTCAACTTGTTTCTGGTCAAATAATGGTTTCTGGTCAAATAATGATTTCAACTAAATATCATAATAAAATTTGAGTTTTTTGTGAACAATGGGCTAGAGACCAGAAAATAAACTAAGAGCTAGCCCTTTTTTGAGTACACAAGGAAAACAATCCAAACAATTAGAGAGCGAAAACTTTAAACACTAAATATCTAAACAAAGGTATAGACCAAACAAATTTATTATGTGGCTGTAAAAAAGATATGGTGAGGGGACGGTGCTCTAGTCCAAGGCAGGGAAAGTTATCCAGCTTAAAGAGCATCATCTCAGAGGGTTAGCGGGGGTTCGAACCTGTAACCTATAATAAAAAAAAATTCACCAATTTTTTTATCTAATCAAAGGTATAGATTTTTTTAAATAAATAAAAACTAATTTGAAGTATCTGGATCAGCTTCTACAAATTATTTGTACCACAAAAAAAAGCTTCTACTAATTATTCAAGCAGCTAGCTCTATTTCTAAAGTTGGGGGGAAGTCTATTAGACGGACCATACCAATGTAATTGTTAACTTCCTATTCCTTATTGGTTTTTAAACCCCTTTCTCGCATGTGTAAAATCTGATAGGTTTGTCACTTTATGTTTACTTAACAGAATTATATTTCCTTATCATTTATATGACAAAGAGTTGTCAGCATTTATATCTATCGATACCTCAACATCTAGCAGATCTCAACACCTTTTGAGTTTTGTTTTTTTTTAACTATAGTTCTTAATATTGTTGAACTAATTAGGTGGTGGTTAACATCGATTTGACTGGACCTGCGCAGTGTAAGTCACATTACTATCTCATCTTTTTCGTTTGATAAAAAACGTGGGGTGGCAGCCCTTATACATGGGTCTATGGATTGGAGTGTCATTCTTCTCTAATCTCTGTGGGGGTCTGGTGACCGGTTACCTCTCTAGATGACAAGGCAACAATGGTTACTGAGCAGCTAATCATGACTTCACACAGTTCAAGAATCTAGAATCAAGCTTGTGAACTGATAAATAATAAAATTACTGTAAGCATTTAACATACTCTAAGAGCATCTCCAACGCTGGCCTCTTAGCCCGACTGGAGGGCTTAAGAGCCGGCTCTTATTTTTTCTGTGCGTTGGAGAGAGCCTTCAAGCTCTTAGCTACAGTGCAAAGGCTCTTCTGCAAGAGCTCTTGCTTTATGGGCTCTTACATTAAAAAATTATTATCTTCTCTCACATCCATCAACAAGAAAACGAGGGAACAATAACAGAATGAGAAAAGAAGATGAACATAGACACAAGTTTTACCAGAAATTCATCAATTAACAACAAAAAATCAACATTTCATTTTCATTAGATAAAGGAAGAAAATTTCTCAAAGATTAAATTTTTACAATGAAAAAAAAAAACAATATAGCTCCGATCTGAGATCTGTTCTTGCATGTCACCGATCTGCTACTGGAACTACCGATCTAGAGCTTGAAACATTGATCTGGACTGCTATTGCTTTGCATGTGCGAAAAATTGGTGGCGGTGAGGGTTGTTTTGTGGTGGGTCAGTGGCGGTGAGGTGGGTTTTTGGTTGCGGTGGTGGGTGTTTGGTGGCGGTTAGGTTGCAGTGGTGGGTGTTTGGTGGTGGTCACTCGATTTGGTAGGTTTTGGTAGCGGTGAAGAAGAGGGGAGAAGAAAGGAGGAAGAAAGGGAGAGGTTTAGAGGAAGAGAGAAGAAGAAATGAAGAGAGGAGGAAGAAGACGTGTTTTCAGAGAGAAGGAGAGAGTAGGAGCGGCTAGGGTTTTGGGTGAGGAAGAGAGGAAAAAAACATTATATAGGGGGTGACCTGCTGAGCAGGTCATCCAGCCGTTGTGGACCGGTTCCAGACCGGTTTTGACCGGCTAGAGCCGGTTTTTTGCCCGTTTAGGCTGGTTTGACCGGCCTGGACAGTTTTTTATCTTTGGACTATTTTTTTTAAATCATCTTTGGACTCCTTGATCAGCCCAATATTTTTTTTTTTTACTTTCAACCCAAACATTAATATTTAATTATAGTATTAAGGAAATTAAAAGGAAATAATTAAATTTAATTATAGTATTGATTTAGTATTAAATTTTAAATCTAAATTGGGTGAAAATATATATTATAATTTAATGCTGTATGGTGGGACACGGGTGAGACCCTTGTAATAGTAATTTAAGAGCCCATACATTGGAACAAAATCTACTTCAGGCTCTTAGCAGACTCTTAAATCTGATGTGACACATAAATAGTGCGGAATAGTGTATAAGAGCCCAAATAAGAGCTAAGGGAACTTGGGCCTTGGTAAGCCCACAATATGGAAAGTCTACACGAGAAAGAAAGAGAAAGCTGCTGAGCTGTCCAAAGGCCAGGAGAGAAGAATGAGTTAGTTAGGGAGTGAGTATAAGGAATGATGAGGTGTGGTTGACAGGGGCATGGAGGATTGCATTTCTGTTATAGAGAGAGAAAGAGGAATCTCTTTAGGTAGAGAAAGCCATTCGAGCTTCTCTTTGGGTTGTTAGAGTTTTCTAGCAATACACTACTATCCTAATCTGTATTTTCCTTTTCTTCATCAATACAAACTTCGTTTCAGTCTCTTTATTCATCTATAGTTCCTGTTAGTCTTTAATTACCTCATCAATTGCTCCGACCTGCCGGATCAATCAACACCATCTCTGGAACCAGTGTTGGTAGATGCCACCCAAAATGACTGATCGAATGGAAGCTCTGGAAAGTCAGATGGGTACAGTGACTGCGACGCAGCAGGAACTTGCACTCCAGATGCAGCAGCAGAGTCTAGTGCTTACTGAGCTCAGTAAGCAAGTGGGGAAAAAGGTGGTCTACGAAAGGGAAGCCTCGACAGGGGACTCCAATCTGGGTGAGTCGCGCCTTGCCGGGAAGAAGGTGAAGCTACCCATGTTCGAAGGAGATGACCCAGTGGCCTGGATTACGCGAGCGGAGATCTATTTTGATGTGCAGGGCACACCAGATGAGTTACGAGTGAAGCTGGCACGTTTGAGCATGGAAGGATCGACGATCCATTGGTTCAATTTGTTGATGGAAACAGAAGATGAGTTATCTTGGGAAAAGCTCAAACGAGCATTGATCGCTCGTTACGGAGGACGTCGATTGGAAAACCCATTTGAGGAGCTGTCGACGCTTCGACAACGCGGAAGCGTGGAGGAGTTCGTGGAGGCATTCGAGCTTCTCTCATCTCAGGTGGGAAGGTTACCGGAGGACCAATACCTGGGTTACTTCATGAGCGGGTTGAAACCGACGATTCGTCGACGCGTGCGAACTCTAAATCCAAGCACTCGCATGGAGATGATGCGCATCGCAAAGGACGTAGAGGATGAACTCAAGGAAGGAGATGAGGATGAAGGTAAACGGGTTGTAAAACGACTTGGGTACGAGCGTTCGGGTCAGGGAAATTGGGCCGGGTCGTTTGCTAACAAGAGTGGGCTGGGAAGTAAAGATGTGGCCCGCTTCTCTAAACCCGGTGGGTCAAACCAGACCGATCTTTCAGTTCCGCTGGGTCCAACGCGAGTGTTTCCTCGCTGCCGGGCTTGACAGCGCGCAAGAGCGACGGCGACCACCGCTCAGGGTCGTCGGAGCGATGGAAGGGGGTCAGAAGTTTCCAGGTGGACGAAATCGCCGAGAGGCGAGCCAAGGGGTTGTGCTTCAAGTGTGGAGGGAAATATCACCCCACCTTGCATAAATGCCCAGAACGATCCCTGCGAGTCTTGATTCTTGGTGAGGGAGAAACCATTGATGAAGATGGTGAAATCGTAATGCTTGAGGAGGGTGAACCTGAAGTGTGCGAAGAAGAGGAAACTGTGGAGTGTAAACTCATGGGAGTATTGGGGTGTTTGGGTGAGCATCAAACCATGAAAATATTAGGTCAAGTAGGTAGTGTGGAATTGCTGATCTTAGTGGATAGTGGAGCAAGCCACAATTTCATTTCACCCAAGGTCGTCGCTGCACTGGGTTTGATAATCACTCCTTTGTCAAAGAGCATCAAGCTCGGAGATGGGCATAGGGTGATGTCAATAGGGATCTGCAAGGGAATCAAAGCACGACTGGGAAAGATTGAGATTGTTATTGATGCACTGGTTTTGGAGCTGGGGGACTGGACATGGTGCTAGGTGTGGCTTGGCTTAGCACTTTGGGAGAGGTGATAATGGATTGGAAGTTTGTTAGAATATAATATAAAACCATTAAAGTTGTCCTTACCCAACAGCTTAAGCTTTTGGGATTAAGTGGTTATTTGACATGGTATCAGAGCCTTTATGACCGAGAGGTCTAGAGTTCGATCCTCGCTCCCCTCACTTTCTAATTAAAAAGTGGAATTTAATTAAGCACTTGGTAGGTGGGCCTGTGCATTTGTCCACGCTTCAAGCCCAAAGGGCTCTTGCGTGAGGGGGCGTGTTAGAATATAATATAAAACCATTAAAGTTGCCCTTACCCAACAGCTTAAGCTTTTGGGATTAAGTGGTTATTTGACAAAGTTCTTGACTATGCAGTTTGTGTATGGGAATGAAGTGGTGAAATTGCAGGGTATGAGGATCAAGGATAGCAAGCAAAGCAACCTTCACGCATTTCTCAGCAACACTCAGGGCAGAATACAATTAGAGTATTGGGGACCTCAACTGCAAACCTCAGAGATGGCCAAAGCAGTACTCGAAGTACCTTTGATGATCAAGAATGTGCTGGAGGAATTCCAAGCAGTTTTCTCCAAGAAAATTCAATTGCCTCCTGTCAGAACCAAGGTGCACCAAATCAATTTGATTCCAGGTCATGGAACTATCAATGTTAGGCCCTATAGATACCCACACCATCAAAAGGAGGAAATTGAGAGACAAGTGGCAGAACTGATGGAAGCTGGAATCATTAGGCCAAGTATGAGTGCCTATTCAAGTCCTGTAATCCTAGTGAAGAAGAAAGACAAAAGCTGGAGAATGTGTGTGGATTATCGAGCTTTGAACAAAGCTACAATCCCAGATAAGTATCCTATTCCCATTGTAGATGAGCTTTTAGATGAATTAAATGGTGCTGCTATTTTTTCCAAAATTGACTTAAAGTCTGGTTACCATCAAATTAGAGTCCATGAAGAGGACATTCCTAAAACTGCTTTTAAGACTCATAATGGTCATTATGAATACTTGGTAATGCCATTTGGGTTGATGAATGCACCAGCAACTTTTCAAGCTATAATGAATGACATTTTTAGGCCCTACTTGAGAAAATTTGTCTTGGTCTTCTTTGATGATATTCTAATCTATAGTAAGACTATGTTAGAGCATCAAGATCACCTTAGAACTGTTTTGACAGTGTTACTGGATAATTGTTTTGTAGCAAACCAGACTAAGTGTAAATTTGGATGTGCACAAATAGACTACTTGGGCCACATCATTTCAGGAGCTGGAGTTGCAGTGGATCCAGAGAAGATCCAGTGTATTGTGGATTGGCCAACACCCAAAAATGTCAAAGGAGTGAGAGGGTTCTTGGGCTTAACTGGCTACTATAGGAAGTTTATCAAAGACTATGGCAAAATGGCAAGACCACTCACTGAGCTGACCAAGAAAGACAATTTTTCTTGGGGACTTGAGGCACAGAAGGCTTTCCAACAATTGAAAGTGGTCATGACAAGCTCTCCTGTGCTAGCTTTGCCCAACTTTGATGAGCCTTTTGAGGTGGAATGTGATGCAGCAGGGAGGGGCATTGGAGTTGTGTTAATGCAAAAAAGACAGCCCATAGCTTTTTTCAGTAAGGCCCTGTCTATGGGGAATTTGGCAAAATCTGAGTATGAAAAGGAGCTGATGGCACTGGTTTTGTGCATCCAACACTGGAGGCACTACTTGTTGGGGAAGGCTTTTGTGGTGTATACTGATCACAGGAGTTTGAAACACTTTTTGCAGCAGAAGATAACTTCTCCAGATCAGCAGTGTTGGTTGGCAAAGCTTCTGGGTTACCAGTTTGAGGTAAAATACAAGCCAGGGCAAGAAAACAAGGCAGCTGATGCTCTTTCAAGGTGCTTTGATGAGGAGGAGCTCAAAACTCTGTTGTCTTTTCCTGTGTGGGATGATAGGAAGAAACTTTTGGAGGAGATAGCCCATGATCCTTACATTCAGAAGTTCCTTCAAGAAGTTCAGAGTAACCCTCAGTCCAAACCTGGGTTTTTGTTCAGCAAGGGGTTCTCTTGTATCATGGCAGATTGGTACTCTCCCCCACATCTCCCTCAATTCCTTGGCTGTTGCAAGAATACCATAGTTCTCCTTCTGGGGGGCATTCAGGGTTTTTTAGAACCTATAGACGACTGGCAGATTCACTCTATTGGGTAGGCATGCAGAAGACAGTTAGAGACTTTGTGAGATCTTGTGATGTCTGCCAAAGGCAAAAATACAGTTCCACATCTCCTGGGGGTCTACTACAACCTCTTCCGATTCCTAATGCAGTATGGGAGGATCTCTCACTAGACTTCATTACAGGGCTTCCTAAATCAAAGGGTTATAAAGCAATTCTGGTAGTGGTGGATAGATTATCCAAATACAGTCACTTCATCTTACTCAAGCATCCTTACACTGCCAAATCTATTGCTGAGGTGTTTACCAGAGAGATTGTAAGGCTACATGGGGTGCCAAGCACTGTCATCAGTGATAGAGATCCCATTTTTGTTAGTCACTTCTGGGCAGAGCTATTCAAACTGCAAGGGACCAAATTGAAAATGAGCTCAGCCTATCATCCTGAGACTGATGGTCAGACTGAGGTCATCAATAGATGTTTGGAGAGTTACCTCAGGTGCTTTGCTTCAGATCATCCTAAGTCATGGTCCTATTGGGTCCCTTGCGCTGAATTTTGGTACAATTCTACCTTCCATAGCTCTATGGGTTTGACTCCATTTGAAGTGGTCTATGGAAGGAAAGCTCCCCCCTTGGTAAGGTTTCTCTCAAATGAAACTAAAGTGGCAGCTGTTGCTTTAGAACTAAGTGAAAGAGATGAAGCTCTAAGGAAACTCAGGGCACACTTGAAGAAAGCTCAGGAACAAATGGCCAGTTATGCTAACAAGAAGAGAAGGGACTTAAGTTTTGGAGTAGGGGAATGGGTGTTTCTTAAGCTCAGACCCCACAGGCAACATTCAGTAGTTAAGAGAATTAACCAGAAGCTGGCTGCTAGGTTCTATGGCCCATTTCAGATTGAAGCTCAAATAGGGGCTGTGGCTTACAAACTCAAATTACTAGAAGACTCCAGAATCCACCCTGTTTTCCATGTGTCCCTCCTGAAACGAGCAGTGGGAAACTATCAGGTGCAAGGAGAATTGCCTAGAGATTTAGGCATTGATGAAGTTGCTGATGTGTATCCTGAGTCAATACTGGGCTCCAGGACTATTAGGCAAGGAGACAGAGAGGTCCATCAAAGTTTATTCAAGTGGAAGCACAAGTCCTTAGATGATGTAACCTGGGAAGATGATGAGGTTCTTGCAGGACAGTTTCCTGAATTCTGCCTTGAGGACAAGGCTGTTCCTAAGGAGGCAGGAGTTGATAGAAACTCAAATATTCAAGGGAACTTGGGCCTTGGTAAGCCCACAATATGGAAAGTCTACACGAGAAAGAAAGGGAAAGCTGCTGAGCTGTCCAAAGGCCAGGAGAGAAGAATGAGTTAGTTAGGGAGTGAGTATAAGGAATGATGAGGTGTGGTTGACAGGGGCATGGAGGATTGCATTTCTATTATAGAGAGAGAAAGAGGAATCTCTTTAGGGAGAGAAAGCCATTCGAGCTTCTCTTTGGGTTGTTAGAGTTTTCTAGCAATACACTACTATCCTAATCTGTATTTTCCTTTTCTTCATCAATACAAACTTCGTTTCTGTCTCTTTATTCATCTATAGTTCCTGTTAGTCTTTAATTACCTCATCAAATAACAATTGGGGGTTGAGTTCAGTTACCATTAACATTTAATATGCGAAGCATGTAGTCCTCAAGGAGGGGCTTGAGAGAGAGATACAAGTCATGCATGCCCAGTCCAGTCTTAGCAGAAATAGCAATAGGATCCCCAAATCCTAACCGGCACATTTCATTACCAGCCGCGGCCAGAGAAGCATCGGCATTGAAGAGTGACTCGGATTTATTCATGGCAACAATAGGTTTGAGCTGAGGTGTGTTCTTCCGCAGCCATTTTCCAACCTCCTGATCCAGAGGATGAAGTCCAGCTCTGCAAAGGAACAAACGAAATCACATGACATTACTAGTTTGAATTGAGAATATATAAGGTTGGTTGGTTGGTTGCGTGCTTCAGTGCTACTTGCCTTACATCAGTGAGGAAGAGAGCGACGTGTGAGGTTGGCAAGAGATTAGCAGTGATGGAAGCGGTTTGGTGAAGGATGGAAGAGGCTGAGGTAGATTCGGTTTCCAAGCCAGCAGAGTCCAGCACTCTGAATCGCAAGTTACCCAACTTGGCAACACCTTCACGAATGTCACGGGTGACATGATCTTCTGGCGTGTTATAGACGAGAGCTTCCCTCCTCTGAATAAGGCGGTTGAACAAGGCGGACTTGCCAACGTTAGGTCGGCCGATAATGATGATGGTGGGGAGGCGAGAAATTGGAAGTTGAGTGAAATCCAAATCTAGGGGCTTGTATTTGCTGCTGCTAAAACCCCTCGTCGCAGTTGTAGAGGTATTGAAGAAGATGTTACGAGGAGAATGAGAAGTGAGTTTGTTCCAGGTCCGGCGCAAAAGCAGCAAGAATAACTCAGACATAGTTTGTTAACTGGTGTGGTGTGGGTGTTACTGAAGCATTTTATCAAACAGGCGGCGGCATAGTTTGGTACTGGGTGCGGTATCCCTGGCATCCTGTACAAATCACAAAGAATTTCTTCACTACAAGCACCATTATTAGAATCAACAATATACGCTATTTCAGTACAGCTTAAAGGTTCAAAATAATCGAGAACTACTACAAAGCAAATGCTGAAAAAATCAATGTGAGACAGAATTCAAAAAAAAAAAAACCATTGAAAATTTGCTGAATGGAAAGACAACTGAGATTATTTTGAGCTCTCTATCAAATCAAATTACTTAACAGAATGAGAAAACATGATGCAATATTCCAATACTTTGGCCATTGTCAAGTTATATTCCAAAGAATCTCACACTCAACCAAAACAGACACCTACAGCAATAATTTGAGAAAATCCTAGACTTCTGAATCTAGTAATAGAGTTATTAATAACATGACATACCAGAAAGAGGGAAAACCTAGTAGTAACACTGAGAATTGGAGGAATAGATGTCGATTTAAACAGCAAGAATTATTAAAATGCAGAATTACCCCATCTTCCATATATGCAAGTAGAAGCTCAAGAGAGGCTAAACTAGCACATGAATGAACAGAAGAAGCAAGAAATTATCACTGTTCACACACACACACTCACTCACTCACTCACATACCTCAGTGAGCAATGGTGTCAACTGAGAATACCCGTTTCATTTACTTTTTTGTACACAAAAATAGAAATCTCATAGTGATATTTTTCGTCTCTTACACCCAATCAACCAGTGGCGGAGCTAGGATTTTTGTGGAGCCTGGGCAAGGCTAAGCTAAGTGTCTAATTTGAAAACCATAATCGGGTATTCGGATACACATCATGTATAATGGCACCAAATTTGAGAACCGCAAGAATGAGACCTCACACACACTCAAACTTAATTCAACCAGAAATATAACAATAGAAATTTGAAGCAGGAATGAAGCATGGAATATATAGAAAATCTAGCAAACAATGTCAGAAAAATGATAAAAGAAGTTTCATTCACAAAAGCTATAAAAGCATACTATTTCATTGAATTGTTACAACAACTTTATCAGCTTCCAGATTTTCTTTCAGTAATTTAACAGCCATTTAAACTAGGTAAGTTTTTTAACATACAGAAACAATAAACCTAGCAAAAAACGACAATGATTTACCTTTGTTTAGGCATTAAACCCCAAAAGGAAAGAATCACTATTTCAAGCAATTAGACTTCCAAGTCATTGATCATTTTAAACCTTTACTGAACATATAAAGCACGGAAATCTCATCCTTCCGACAGTTATAAAAGACATGGAAACATTAATTCTTTGATTTCCCCAAGCATAGGGAAGGGGATCATGGCAATAAAGAACATTCTAGGATCCACCAACTTTATTACAATTTATCAATGCAAACCCTACCAACATATGAAAAGTTGGAAGAGTTATCATTAAAAATACAAACAAACTTCGCCATATTATACCAAAGAGCTAACAAAAATGAAAATGGGAAGCAGAGCAAGAATGACTCAAATCACAAGAAGGGCACTTATGCCCTGCAATAGTTTTTTTTTTTAAGAACCTTGCAAACAGTCATATAATAAGTGTAATTCATTGTAATATATTGATAAAATAGAGATTCAGCCTTGTTTACAACTTAAATGTCTTATCATGAACTTGCTAGTCCCATAATTTAGATTTCTATGAATATAACCAGCAGCAATTGAGATAAAAATTAAGTTTAAAATACAAGTAACGACACACACATAAATCAGGTATACCACACTAGGTTTTCAGTTGAAGCTGCATGAAAACATTCAGGACAATAGAAAATTGTGGAATGGGTAAATCGTAGTATCATAAAGCATATACCAACGGAAGTGGCTTGTCAATCATAGTAAATTAAGGAACTTGAATTGCTGAGTGAAGAAATTCATGTGCCATTACAAGTTAAAATATGTGATGACAGAGAAAATTTCACTTCCACAATGTTATACTTCATTTTGTGTCATGAAAGTCCATTCAGATTTCAGAATAAGTTTCTAAAATTTGTCTTACTCATGCTGTAAATAATCTAGAGCCCAGACTAAGATAAAGTTGAGGAAACCTCAAGTTGAATGAATGAACCATGCTTTTATGACAAAAACAAATGTAGGATAATATAAGAAGAGACAATTTAACACTCACAAAAATAAATTTAACAGGAGTTCTTCTCTTTCAAGGGGAAGGGCTTCTTTTACTTTGACATGATAATACAATGAATTTTAACAAATCTAATCAAAATCTCATACTTCTAAAGCCTATCTCAGAAACTAAAAATTCTAAATTGAACAAACACAAATTCTGGAGGGTAGAGAGTTAGATATACACAATCATACCGACAACAAAAAGAAAACAAACCAAAGCTTCCCAAGTTGCAAACTTTATCTCTAGTTCATCACAAAACTAACATGATCAAGAAATATAATCAAATTGACTAAGAAATACAATCATAGGGTTGAGGAAAACATACCACGGATCTTAATTGGTGCTTCAAGATCCAAGAGGTTGGGTTGCTTCAAGAAAACATCCTTGGAGAGAAGACCAAGCTGCCTGATTTCTGCCATGAAAGCAGGAGGAGCGGTGTTGAGGGGCGGACTGATTGGCACCGAGAGAGAAAGAGCAACGAGAGACTGAGAGAACGAGAGAGGAAGAGAGAGAAAGGAGCAGTTTTTTTCTTTCCAGGCATGATAGGTCCAAAAAGGACCTTGCGGCCCAAGTTAAAACAAAATTTGGGCCCGGGGAAGTGCCCAAGCTAGCCAGGCCTTAGATCCGCCACTGCAACCAATGACAAAGTAGATACCTTTATGCAAAAATATCTTCCCAATATCAACAGACACTCCTTCAATTCGCATGTACACCTCAGTAAAGGGAAATAATCATGAAGAGAAATACCCATGAAGCTCCAAACAAGCAGAAACAATCATGAAAATGATAATAAAAATAGGGAAAAAATAGTAGAACACATCATATCATAGATAAAATGAGAGCAGTGGAGAGGAAGAGAAATACCCACACCGAACAACAGGGTTTGGGACGAAGAAGAGGAAGGTGGTAGTCGCACTTCAAGCGTTCGTGAGGGGCGAGGAAGAATGTTAAATGATAATTCAAGAGTTAGTTTTGTTAAATAAGAATTGTTGATGTGTCAGCTTACTAGTGGTTTACATTTGATTAGTTTGTTGAGTGCGTTTTAAGCACTGTGTATAAAAGTCTAGAAGCCTCTAATAACAGATAGTGATTTGAACAATATATCAATACAAAAAATTTTCAGTACAATTCCAGTGTGCTCTCTTTTACTCTCTTTTAGTCAAGAAGGAATCAATTCTTCTGTTCCAGGCTCTTGGAGCCTGTTTCAGTCCATATAATGCTTTCTTTAGCCTGAGAACTTTGCTTTCACTTCCTTTGACTTCAAAACCAGGAGGTTGATCAATGTACACTTCTTCATCTAAAAGGTTTATGCAAAGAGCCGGAGTTGATTATTCTGAGGTTTTTGCTCCTGTAGCCAGATTTGAAACAATACGAATGATTGTGGCCATAGCTAGCTGGAGGAATTGGAGTCTTTGGCAGCTAGATGTCAAATTTGCCTTCTTAAATGGCCCTTTAGATGAAGAAGTGTACATTGATCAACCTCCTGGTTTTGAAGTCAAAGGAAGTGAAAGCAAAGTTCTCAGGCTAAAGAAAGCATTATATGGACTGAAACAGGCTCCAAGAGCCTGGAACAGAAGAATTGATTCCTTCTTGACTAGTTCAGGTTTTCAGAAATGCAGTGTTGAGCATGGAGTTTATGTTAAAACAGGGAATTCTGGCAACATTTTACTCTTGTGCTTGTATGTTGATGATCTCCTCATAACTGGGAGTAGTTCAGAGGAGATTGAAAAGGTAAAAAGTATGCTGAAGGTTGAGTTTGAGATGACTGATTTAGGTCATCTCACCTACTTCTTGGGGATTGAGTTTGCTGAAACAAAGGAGGGAATTCTAATGCACCAGAGAAAGTATATTCTGGAGGTGCTTAAAAGATTTAACATGATGAACTGCAACTCTGCAGATATCCCAGTTGAAGCAAACCTCAAGCTTGGTAATTGTGAGTTAGAGCCCAAGGTAGATGCTACTCTCTATAGGCAACTCACTGGATGTTTGAGATTTCTCTGTCACAGCAGACCAGAGATAAGTTTTGGTGTTGGTCTCATAAGCAGGTTCATGGCTGATCCGAGACAATCTCATCTCACTGCTGCAAAAAGAATTCTAAGGTTCTTGAAGGGGACATCTGATCTTGGCATCTTGTTTCCACATCAAAAAGAGAAAAGTAGGCCACACCTTGTAGCCTATACCGACTCTGATTGGTGTGGTGATCAAGTTGAAAGAAGAAGTACCATGGGTTATGTGTTTCTACTCTGTGGTGCCCCAGTATCCTGGTGTTCTAAAAAGCAAAGTGTAGTTGCTCTATCTACCTGTGAAGCTGAATATATTTCAGCATGTAGTGCTGCTTGCCAAGCACTTTGGATTTTGTCTTTGCTGGCTGAACTGGAAGTTCTTAAAGATGAAGCAGTAACCTTGTTGATTGATAATAAAGCTGCAATTGATTTAGCCAGAAATCCAGTGTCACATGGGCGCAGCAAACACATTGAGACCAAGTTTCACTTTCTGCGTGATCAAGTCAATAAAGAAAAGATCAAACTTGTTCACTGCAGCACTGAAGTTCAAGTAGCTGACATCATGACCAAGGCATTGAAGGGTGAAAGATATAAGAATCTGAGAAACTATCTGAGTATTGTAAAGCTTTAGGACTCTTGAATTAGGAGGGAATGTTAAATGATAATTCAAGAGTTAGTTTTGTTAAATAAGAATTGCTGATGTGTCAGCTTACTAGTGGTTTACATTTGATTAGTTTGTTGAGTGCGTTTTAAGCACTGTGTATAAAAGGCTAGAAGCCTCTAATAACAGATAGTGATTTGAACAATATATCAATACAAAAAAATTTCAGTGCAATTCCAGTGTGCTCTTTTTTACTCTCTGATTCTGTTAGTCTGTTATTCTTTCAGTTTTCTCCAACAAAGAACACAATGGTGGTTGCACTTTGAGCGTTCGTGAGGCTCTTGGGATTTCACCACCGATCCTTGCAATTTCTCCGGTGTTTACTGCGATTCACCGTCGTTCATACCCGATTTGAAGAATCTCAAGTTCCTCACCTTTTCCTTCTAATTCTACAACCCAATAAACAACTTATGGCGTGATGGCGGCAAAACAGAGACGAAGGAGGCTGCAGCGACCATAAAAGCAAGGAAAATCGGTGGTGTCGTGGTGGGTCAGGTCGTTAGGAGACAAAGTGAGAGAGGATGGATGTATGGTGCGGCCTGCGAGCGTGCGGCTGAGGAGGGAGGGAGGTGAGTGAGAAAGTACGAGAAAAGAGAGGGATGAAAATGAAATCAGTCAATCAGAAGCTTACGGGGTCAGGGTCAGAGTCAATCAGAAGCTTATGAAGGAGGCTGTAGTGACCAAACGACGTGGGTCAGAGTCAGAGTGCAGGGCTGCGGTCATGGGAGAGGAGGGAGGGAGGTTAGTGAGAAAGTGAAAGAGAAGAGAGGGATGGGCCACGTTGTTTTTTGGTGAGGGATGGACCACCCTTACCAAAAAAAATGAATGTCTTGTATTTTTGACCCAGGCAGAACTAAAAAAACCTTCATTTTCCTCTACGGTCCAAATAAAAAAAATTCATGGAGCCAAGGCAAGTGCCCAGGCAGGCCGGGCAATAAATTCACGCTTGCGACCAAAGAAGCAAGGAAATCGGTGGTGTCGTGGTGGGTCAGTTGTTAGGAGACAGAGTGAGAGAAGATGGAGGTATGGTACGGCCAGCAGGCGTGTGGTCAAGGAGGGAGGGAGGTGAGTGAGAAAGTGATAGAGAAAGGAATCAGTCAGTCAGAAGTTTACCTAGCGGAAAAACGATGTGACAATGCCACAAAGAAGACTACGGAGACCAAATGTTGTGGGTTAGAGTTAGAGTGCGGGGTTGCGGTTGTGAGAGAGGAGGGAGGGAGGTTAGTGAGAAAGTGAGAGAGAAGAGAGGGATGGGCCACCTTTTTTTGTTTTTGTTTGAGGGATGGACCAGGCTTAACAAAAAAATGAAAGAGTTGTGTTTTTTGCCCAGGCTGAACTAAAAAACACCTTATTTTGCCTTTGTGGCCCAAATGAAATGTTTATTTTTTGCACGGAGTTTGGGCATGTGCCCAGGAAGAGGCATCCTCCCTTGATCCACTCTACATGAATCTGGAGTGTCATCTCGATTCCAGTTTCAAAGTGTTCTTCAAACACCAGAAGCTTCTCCATATCCATCTTAAATTCAACAGAGACATGAAGAGAAAGAGAAAATTTAGCTTGGCATTTCATCAAACAGTTTGTAGGTGTGAAAATTACAATAGAAATTTGGAACAAAATGCAATGGAATTAGATAGAGAAAACTCATGGAACGAAAGTAGAAATATGACAAAACATTTCAAAATTTAAAACAGTGTATCAACATTTTTGTAACAGACAAAACAATTTAAACAAATAAAAATTCAAAACATTGGGAACTCAAGAGCATAACTGACATAATAATGGAAACAAGCATTTTTTGACACGGTGGAAAGGACTCAGGAGCATTCTATAAATGGAACAAAACATTTCAGTAACACAATTCAACCTTTCAACCTCAAGGTTTCACACTTTCATCATTGTGCACCCTTCTCAACCTCAAGGTTTCACACTTTCATCATTGTTCACCCTTCTCAACCTCATGGTTTCACAAACACTCACCTCTTCAAATCTCGCCTTTCCTTTCATCTCCACCTTTCTACCTTTTTTTGCAAAATGAATGGAATCATAAATCAGAAGTATTTTCAGTGCAATCAATGGAATCAAAGCTTTTAAATTGGAAATCAAGGCGTGATGGCGGAAAAACGATGACGAAGGATGCTGCGACAACCATAGAAGCAAAGGAAAGTCAATGGTGCCCTAGTAGGTCAGGTCGTCGGGAGATAGAGTGAGAGAGGATGGAGGTATGGTGCGGCTTGCGGGCGTGCGACTGAGGAGGCAGGGAGGTGAGTGAGAAAGTCTGATAGAAGAGAGGGATAGAGAATGAAATCAGTCAATCAGAAGCTTACTTAGCAGTCTTAGCAGGAAAACGACGTGACAGCGGCGACGAAGGAGGCTGCGACAACCAAACAGTGTGGGTCAGAGTCAGAGTCAGAGTGCGGGGTTGCAGTAGTGAGAGGGGAGGGAGGGAGGTTAGTGAGAAAGTGAAGGATAATAGAGGGATGGGCCACGTTAGTTTTGTTAAGGGATGAACCGGGCTTAACAAAAAAATGAATGTCTTGTATTTTTTGCCCATGCTGAACTAACAACAACCTTCGTCTTCCTCTAGTGCCCAAATAAATTTTTTTTTCCACGGAGTCAAGGCAAGTGCTCTAGAAGGCCGGGCCATAAATCCACCTTTGCGGCTAAAGAAGAAATGAAATTAGTAGTACCGTTTTGGAGTCTGGTCCAGAGTGTGAGAGGATGTAAGTATGGTCTAGCCTGCGGGCGTGCAACTGAGGAAGGAAGGATGGTGAAT
Organism: Lotus japonicus; assembly: GCF_012489685.1. Classification (NCBI taxonomy): domain Eukaryota; kingdom Viridiplantae; phylum Streptophyta; class Magnoliopsida; order Fabales; family Fabaceae; genus Lotus; species Lotus japonicus. The sequence goes on from NC_080046.1 coordinate 20,003,601, forward strand.
GAGAAAGTGAGAGAGAGGAGACAGATTAAGAAATGAATCAATCATGCAGAAGTTTATCTAGCGGCAAAACGGCGTGACAACGCGATGAAGGAGACTTGATGACCCGGGTTTATATGATGTTTTTAGGGTTTTTCTTTGTTAGTTTTGAGTCTTTTTCTTATGTCTCATGTAGTGTTTCATGCATTCTCATGCATTTTAACTTTTATTTGTGCATTTGCATTAGTTTAGTAATTTTGTAGTTTTATAAGGGCTTTAGTTGCATTTTAGTATAGTTTGAGTCTTTTGTTAATTGTCATTAGTTTTGAGTCCCTTGTGCAATTAAATGGTTGGTATTCTTGATATTTTTCCTTGAGCTTTGATGAGAGTAATCAGGTCTGAAACTGAAGAAGAAGGAAGGTCAAGAAGCTTGGTGAATTGAAGGGAGGCTTAAAGAGGCATAAAGAGGAGTTAAAATGAAGATCAAGGGACTTTCCAGCGAGTCTGAGCGCCTCGGCGCTCTGAATTGGCGCCTAGGCGCCAATTACCTCTAGGGGCCATATTTTCAGCATGGAATTGGCGCTCAGGCACTCTGAATTGGCGCCTGAGCGCCCAGAACAGCCCAAACTCGTGATTTTTGCCTATAAATAGGATTTTAGTCATTTTCTTTTGTAATCTTTGATATATATTCCATTTTTACATAAGTTTAGAAGGAGAGGAACATCTAGGAGAGTGAGAGAAGGCTTCCAAGCTTGTAATTCAGGTTCTTAGCCAAGCATGGCTCTGCTTGGCTAATCTCTCTTCTTTTGCTTTGGATTTCTTTGTAAGACTTTTTGTATTTGAGTTATAATCTTAAGTTCTTTCCCACATGTTCTTCTTCTTCCCTTGAATCCCATATCCATGCTTTATGTTTCAAGTTAGAACATGTGCTAGCTTTATGCTTTTCTATAATAGAACGGAAGTTTGTTATAGATTAGGGACTTGTTATGGGATTACCTCTTCTATACTTGCTACTAGGAATAGAGGAAGGGTTGGGGTTTGTTGGCCTGAACTTTATAATCTTTATGCTTCAAACAAATGTTTAAGTACGCAAGGAATTGAACTTATCTTTTGGTTTGAAAGAATTATCTATGCGAGGCATCGATAGGTAGTTGCTTAGGCTATAACATCAAGGAGAGATTCATGAGAACATGTGCTTAGAATGATGTGCTTGAATTGATTAGTTGAGCAAGAACCCAAAGTAAATCACTCTTTCTTTTCATTCTCTGTTTCATTTCTGAATTTATATTTTCTTTTTCCTTATTACTACTTCGTCATATGTTTGCCTCAATAAAACAAACCTTCAAACTCAAAGCTTGAACCGAATCTTTTCACTCACAATCCTTGTGGTTCGATATTTAAAACCGGGTGGATTCGTACACTTGCGGATTTACCAACAAGACTGAGGTGATCAAACTGCGTGAGATAGAGTTAGAGTGTGGGGATGTGGTCGTGAGAGAGGAGGGGGGAGGTTAGTGAGAAAGTTTGAGAGAAAAGAGGGATGGGCCACACTCTGTTGGTTTTAAGTTGAGGGATAGACCAGACTTAACAAAAAAATTGAATGTCTTGTGCGCTTTGCCCAGGCTGAACTAAAAATACCTTTGTTTTCCTCTAAGATCAAATTTTTTTTTTTGCCACGGAGCCTAAGAAATTGCCCAGGAACGTCGAGCCATAAATCTGCCCATGCGTCCAAAGAAGCAAGGAAAATCATTAGGGTCGTGGTGGGTCATCAGGTCGTCAGGAGGCAGAGTGAGAGAGCCTGAAGGTATGGTCCGGCATGAGGGAGGGAGGTGAGTGATAAAGTGAGAGATAAGAAAGAGATTAGGAAAGGAATAAGTCATTCAGAAGTTTATCTGGCGGCAAAACGACGTGATAACGCAACGAAGGAGACTGCAGTGACCAAATTGCGTGGGTCAGAGTCTGAGTGTGGGGATGCGGTTGTCAGAGAGGACGGATGGAGGTTAGTGAGAAAGTTAGATAGAAGAGAGGGATGGGTCACACTTTTTTGTTTTTGGTTCAGGGATAAACCAAGCTAAACAAAAAAATGAATGTCTTATGTTTTTTTCTCAGGCTGATCTAAAAGAATACCTTTGTTTTCCTCTGTGGTCCAATTCAATTTTTTTTTTCACGTTGCCTGGGCAAGTCCCCAAGAAATCTGGGCCAAAAATCCGCCCATGCAACCAAAGAAGCAAGGAGAATCGGTGGTGTCATGGGTCAGATCGTTAAGAGACAGAGTGAGAGAGGATGGAGTTAAGGTGCGGCATGTGGGGCGTGCAACTGAGGAAGGAGGGAGTTTAGTTAAAAAAGTGAGAGAGAAGAGAGGGATGGAGAATGAAATCAATCAATTAAAAGCTTATCTGGCTGCAAAGCTGCGTGACATCGGCGATGAAGTAGGCTGCACGCGACCAAAAAGGGTGGGTCAGACTCACTGTGTGGGGCTGCAGTTGTGAGAGAGGAGGGAGGGAGGTTAGTGAGAAAGTGAGAGAGAAGAGAGGGATGGGCCACCTTTTTTTGTTTTTGTTTGAGGGATGGACCAGGCTTAACAAAAAAATGAAAGAGTTGTGTTTTTTGTCCAGGCTGAACTAAAAAAGACCTTATTTTGCCTCTGCGGCCCAAATGAAATGTTTATTTTTTGCACGGAGTTTGGGCATGTGCCCAGGAAGAGGCATCCTCCCTTGATCCACTCTACATGCATCTGGAGTGTCATCTCGATTCCAGTTTCAAAGTGTTCTTCAAACACCAGAAGCTTCTCCATATCCATCTTAAATTCAACAGAGACATGAAGAGAAAGAGAAAATTCAGCTTGGCATTTCAGCAAACAGTTTATAGGTGTGAAAATTACAATAGAAATTTGGAACAAAATCCAATGGAATTAGATAGAGAAAACTCATGGAAAGAAAGTAGAAAAATGACAAAACATTTCAAAATTTAAAACACTGTAGCAACATTTTTGTATCAGACAAAAATATTCGAACAATTAAAAATTCAAAACATTGGGAACTCAAGAGCATAACAGACATAACAATGGGATCAAACATTTTTTAACACGGTGGAAAGGACTCAGGAGCATTCTGTAAATGGAACAAAACATTTCAGCAACACAAATTCAACCTTTCAACCTCAAGGTTTCACACTTTCATCATTGTTCACCCTTCTCTACCTCAAGGTTTCACAAACACTCACCTCTTCAAATCTCGCCCTTCCTTTCATCTCCACCTTTCTACGTTTTTTTGCAAAATGAATGAAATCATAAATCGGAAATTTTTCAATGCAATCAATGGAATCAAAGCTTTTAAATTCGGAATCAAGGCATGATGGCGAAGAAACAGTGACGAAGGAGGCTGCGACAACCATAGAAGCAAGGAAAATCAATGGTGACCTGGTGGGTCAGGTCATCAGGAGACAGAGTGAGAGAGGATGGAGGTATGGTGCAGCCTGCGGGCGTGCGGCTGAGGAGGCAAGGAGGTGAGCGAAAAATTCAGAGAGAAGAGAGGGATGGAGAATGAAATTTGTCAATCAGAAGCTTACCTAGCGGGAAAATGATGTGACAACGGCGACGAAGGAGGCTGCGACATCCAAACGGTGTGGGTCAGAGTCAGAGTGCGGGGTTGCAACCGTGAGAGGGGAGGGAGGGAGGTTAGTGAGAAAGTGAAGGAGAATAGAGGTTATGGGCCACGTTAGTTTTGTTGAGGGATGAACCAGGCTTAACAGAAAAATGAATGTCTTGTATATTTTGCCCAGGCTGAACAAACAACAACCTTCGTCTTCCTCTAGTGCCCAAATCAATATTTTTTTGCCACGGAGACAAGGCAAGTGCTCTAGAAGGTCGGGCCATAAATCCGCCCTTGCGACTAAAGAAGCAAGGAAATTGGGAACTCAAGAGCATAACAGATGTAACAATGGGAACAAGCATTTTTCAACACGGTGGAAAGGACTCTGGAGCATTATATAAATAGAACAAAACATTGCAGCAACTCAATTCAACCTTTCAACCTCAAAGTTCACACTTTCACCATTGTTCAACATTCTCAACCTCAAGGTATCACAAACACTCACCTCTTCAATTCTCACCCTCACCTCCCTCTTTTTTGCAAAATGAATAGAATCAGATCAGATGGTCAAGAGATAGAGTGAGAGAGGAGGATGGAGGGAGGTGACTGAGAAAGTGAGAGAGAAAATAGGGATGGAGAATGGTATGGGTCAATAAGAAGCTTACCTTAAGAAAAATTGACGTGAGAACGATGGCGAAGAAGGCTGCGGAGTCCAAACGACGTCGGCTAAAGTTAGAGTGCGGGGCTGCGGTCATGAGAGAGGAGGGATGGATGTATGTAAGAAAGTGAGAGAGAAGAGAAAGATTGGCCACGTTTTTTGTTTCTAGTTGAGGGATGGTCAGACTTAACAAAAAAATGAATGTCTTGTGTTTTTTGCCGGGCTGAATTAAAAAAAAAAAAAACCTTTTTCCTATACGACCCTGTTCCGGTATTGAACCACCAGATCAAGGCTAAGAAATTCGAGAGCGAAAATAAGACAAGACAAAGTAATTGGTAAAAAATGTGTTGGATCCCCCACCGCTTGGGCGGTGTCCTTTATATATACGGTTGGGTTTTGACCCGTTCGGGTCATGGGTCGCCTGACCCAATGATTACAGAAATGCCTAAGCCCACTAAGACATGAAACTGTTCAGCCCATATCAGTACACAAGCCCACAAGACACCTAATCTTAAAGTACGCTTTAAGATGCGGTGTGTCTTATAGTAAAGCCCACAAGGTAATATAAACGCCCTATAAGTTACAAAGGTTACAATGAGCTCGCAGGCTCTGGCAAAAGTGCAAAAATATTAATGTGAAATGATGGCGCCCATGTCTTTATTACTCTATATGTGCGCCCGGGCTGAAGCTGTTCAGCTTGTCTTAATTTGTGGAATCTTTGTCAAGATCTTCGCCTGTCATTTCTGAGATTTGGCTCATTGCTCAAGGCCATCATTACCTGTGTTGCTGTCACATAAACCAGATATGAAAGTATTTTGAAACTTGTAAAAACGTAAAATAAGATTAATTCCAATGTGTGGCGAACCAAAGCCATACGTTGCGTCTGTCATTAAAACCCACTAAGACTATGAACCGGTGCATGCTTTCGACGCACAAAAATCAAAATTCAAACCTACCTAAAAACTGACCAATTTCCCCCATTAAACGCTTCGATTGAAAAGACGCGTCTATCTTTGAAATGAAGCAATTTGAACTTAATGCCTTAATGTGTGGAGTCACGCGTTAGTCCCTCTTTGTGTTTGTCCCGCTTCACTTGCCACCTTCCTATATAAGTAACACTTTGTCTTCTATTGCAACCACTTCTCATTTTCTTCACTAAGACACCCAAACTAAAACTCTCTGCAACTTTACCAAATTGCGAAACGCTCTCGGCCAATTCACTCTCCGGTCCCTATCTTTCTTTCTCATCAACTCCGGTGAGTTCTTTTTATCTTTCATCCTCTCCATTTTCCTTCTGTTTTCTTCTTTATCTTCGCATGGACATTTTCCACAATCTTAAAAGAAACCATTAAAAGAATCTAGAATTATGCTAATATCAAATTTCTTCTCTATTTTCTTATCTTTTACTTTGACGAAAATGTTATGATTAAAATCCTTCTCCTTATATCCTTCTTATTTTACCCCCGTTTGCCTGCTAAGAACATTTTACAAAATAAAGAACTCTAGCACTAAATAATCCACCTTGTATTTCGCTTTCAGGCACAAAGATATTCTCCCCAAAATGGTTGTCCAAAGCACCCGTAGGGCACCTAGAGCCCGTAGAAATCCTAACCTTGCTGACCCTATATATGTTTCTTCCAAAATCACCACAAAATTCTCTAAATTTTGCACCCCTATGAAAGTGTAAGAGCTACTAAATGAAAATAACTTTAAGGCTGATGGCGATGACAAATACTTAGATTTAGTCCCTTGCGCCCCCGATGAGCCATGTTGTTATGGAGGGCCTGATTCTAAAGGAAAAAACCACACCTATTTCTTCGAGACTATCTTCGTCGATTTAGGATACAAACTCCCTTTACCTGATTTTACTTGTTCCGCCCTAACTTTGATGAACATCGCCCCCACCCAACTTGCCGCTAATGGTTGGGCTTACCTTAGAGCCTTTAAACTTTTATGTGTATGGTTAGGCATTGAACCCACTTGCAACAAGTTCTTTTACTTCTTTGAGACTGCTGGCATGAAGGTGAGGGGTGAACATATTTGTCTGTTAACTGCTAGAGGAAGTTATCTGTTTTCCCTCTTTAGGAGCAATTATAAGCACTGGAAAGGAAAATTCTTCAAAGTGAAAGAGACGGAAAGGTGTAAGGACATTTTCTACTTTGATGACCAAAGCCCTAGATTCCCTTTCTATTGGACTAATAAACCTGAAATGATTCACAAACTCCCTGATTAAGCCCTAACAACCTCTGAAAAATTGGATGTTGATTTTCTATCAACGATCCGGTTAAACTTGACAGATTTCTATTTTGCATACAATGAAAGAAAACTGGGTGAATTTGTTGGTAAGGATCTTTCTTGTACTCATGTTTGTGAGAATCTTTAGAAATGCATTTGATCAAGAGGAAAGGATTGAACGACTGATCGACCAAGGTTCCCCGTTGACCTTGAGGATGAAGCATAACACTGCTTAAGGAAGGAAGAGTTCGCTTTTCTTTTGATGCCTATTGATGATTTTCTAACCCACGCTTATCCCTGTTTATCTTGTAGCTGAAATGGCTCGCATATCCGAATCCGATCTCATTCGCTTCCGCCTTGAACATGAGGCTTTGAAGAAAAACCCAACGCCCACAAAGTTGTTGACAGAGCCCGAACCCAGTCACTCGGGCACTAAATCCAAGGGGCCCCTGAAAAGGAAAAGACAAAAGAAGGCCACTGAGACTCCTGCTGAGAAAATCCCTGTACAATCGACTATGATGAAATTTATTGTCAAAAGAGGTCCTGGCAGCGGAAACCAGTATGGATCCTCAAGTGCTCCGCCCCCTTCATGGAAGAACACCTTGAAGGAATTTGAGGAATTAACTTCCGAGGAGGTTACTTCACTTTGGGATTCCAAGGTAAACTTCAACTCTTTGGTGGAGACTAATTTAGTGTTTAAGACGGACCAAGAAAAAATAAAGATGATTGGGCTTCAAGGGGCATGTCAAGCTATAATGACGAAGGGCTTAGAGATTTCTTCAATCTCCAGGATGATTGAAATAGAATCCAATGGCTTTGATGGGATTTCTGTTGCCAAAAAATTTGAAGGAAAAGAGAAGGAGAATACTAACCTAAAGTCTAATGTGGAACTATTAGAGAAATCTAACAAAGTAAGTGAGAAGAAGGGTGCTGATCTAGCCTTGGAGGTGGAAAATTTGAAGAAGGCTCTCAAGGAGAGCTAGAATTTGAAGAAAGCCCTTGAGGAGGGTAAATCCCTCCTTAAGAAGAAAAAAGGAGAAATGACAAAGATGAAGGCGGAGGCCCAAGTTTTGGCCTCCAAGAATGAAGAACTAAAGAAATCGAACACTGCTTATGTCGCTGAAACCATCACCCTAAAATCTTCCCTCTGTGATCAATTTGAGAAAGGCTTTGCCAAAGCCAAAGAGCAAATCCAGTTTCTGAATCCAACCTTGCAAATTTCCTTTGAGGGTAGCAATGCATATGCAAGTGTTGTTGATGGGAAACTTGTGATTCCAAGCTTTGATGAGGAAGATGAGGGTGAAGAAGAAGAAGTAGAGAAAGATGATGAGAACAACGTCAACGACAACAATGGCAACAACAACAACACTATGGAGGGCGAAGGAGAAAGCCAGTGACCCTTCGCCTCTGAAGAAAGATTGAAGAATTTGAACAATGATGTTTGTAACTCCCTTGAACAATTTCAGTTTCTGTCTCTTTTATACTTCCGCATTTCCCTTTCTGTTTCTCCCCCCTTGTAATGTCTTCTTTCTTTCTCAGTAATATCAAGTATGTCTATGTTTTCCAATCACACTTGTTATTCATGTCTCTTATCCTTACCTGCAATTTTCCCTCTTAACTTAACTTATCAAAGAGGGAAAAACTTGTGCTGTAGAATCCTAAAATCAACAACTTATTTGTAACCTTCGTCCTTAACTTAATTCTAACAAGGAATAACTTATGCTATAAGCATAGGACTCTAAGTTAAAAACCCTTAAGCCACAAATTGTATAGTAAGATCTCATTATGCAAATGCTAAGCCTAAAAAGTTTGCTAACTCTTATTCAGAATTGTAAATATACCAAGGGTCGAGAACCTTAGCCCTTGCATAATTTCATAACAAAATGAAACATATAACCAAAGTTTTATAATGATAAATGAAATTATTCGCTGCTTGAGTACCTTTCACCTTCATTTTTCAACATCGATCATGCCACCATTAAGAGATAACTGATGTGACTTTATCAACTATTTTTTGAGGCCAAAGTGATAACTTAACTTTGTCATGCAACAATCAAATAAATTTGATGTCGCTTTACCAACTAACTATTCTTTGAATTCATAAGGCTTGTCGCTTTACCAACTAACAATCAAATAAATGATTTATCAGAAGTACTAATTATTCTGAACATAAAATATTTGCTCTCTTGGAGACTTGTGCTCAATTTGGGTAAGCTTAAACCAAATTAAGGCTGTGCTCATGAATTCGTGGCCAAATGCTCTAGTTTTAAGACACTTACTCTTTCTCAATTGTCTGGCATCGCCCAATTGATAGACCTAAGTTGTAAGTGATAAAATAAAATATTATGCTGATCAAGGAAAATATTTTTAAAGGTTATGCCTCGTTAAAAACTTTCCCGCCTTGGGTAGAGAAAAGAATGCATACCTGTTATTCATTATAATAATATGCAACGCCTCGTTAAAAAAACTCTCCCTTCAGGGTAGAGAAAAAAGAGCATGTTACACTGAGTCTTGACAAACAAACCAACAAACGTAGTTTTTACGACACAAACACACAAGCCATAAAGAAAACACACCACATAGTCTTTAGCACAATAAACAAACTAAAACAACAAAGCTCCACATGTTGGGCGAATCAACTATAGTAGTAACGCAGGTGCTGTGCATTCCAAGCCCTCGGAATCCTTCGCCCAGATAGTTCTTCCAAATGATTAGCCCCTTGTCCCAAATCACGCAAAATTCTGTAAGGACCTTCCCAGTATGGCGATAATTTTGAATCATCAGAACCCTTAGCCTTTCTACGCAGAACCAGATCACCTACTTGCATGTGTCTGGGAACTATTCGAGTATTGTAACGCCTTTCAGATCTTTGTTTCACAACAGCCTGCCTCAGCCTAGCTTCTGCCTTTGATTCCTCAGCCAAATTCTAATCTATTAGCCTATTCTCATGATTTTGATCCTCGTCATGTGTTGCAACCCTGAAAGTTACATCTTGTATTTCCACTGAAATCATTGCATCCACTCCATAAGCAAGCTTGAAAGGTGTTTCTCCTGTAGTGGACTGGGGTGTTGTATTGTAAGCCCATACCACTGTTAGCAATTCATCATCCCACAAACCTTTTGTTTCACCCAGTCTCTTCTTGATACCATTCAGAATGACTTTGTTCGCCGCTTCAACCTGACCATTAGATTGTGGGTGCTCAACAGAAGCAAACCTCATCTCAATTCCCATTTCATCACAAAAATCTCTAACTACTCTGCTTGTAAATTGTGTTCCATTATCAGACACAACTGTCGCTGGTACGCCAAACCTGCAAATTATCTTTCTCTTGTAAAATTTCTTGACCTTCTCAGCTGTGATTTTTGCCATAGATTCTGCTTCAATCCATTTCGTGAAATAATCAACAGCCACCAAAACAAACCTGACTTGAGCCCCTGCAGGGGTCAAAGGTCCCAGAATATCGACGCCCCACATAGTAAATGGCCACAAAGAACTCATAGAATTTAACACTTCTGGAGGTGCCCTGTGCAAATCAGCATAAATCTGACACTTCTAACATTTTTTTACATATTCCATGCAATCCTCTTTCAGAGTTGGCCAGTAGAATCCTGCTCTAAGCACTTTTGCAGCTAAAGATCTTCCACCAACATGACTAGCACAAACGCCCTCATGAACCTCAAACATAATTCTGTCAGCCTCATCTCTTGTGACACATTTCAATAAAGGAACTCCTACGCCCCTCCTGTAAAGTTGATCTCCTAACAGCGTGTAGTGACTGGCTTCACGAATTTGATCCTTGGGAAACAACGCTAAGTCAGCCCCATCTGCTTCTAAACACACTTTAATTCGATCCATCCAATCTGGTGGCGCTGCTTCTGTTACCATGAGAACATCATCCTCATTGACACTTGGGCTTTTCAAAGTCTCTTGAATCACTGATTTGTTGTTGCCTGGCTTCTTAGTGCTTGCTAACTTGGAAAGAATGTCAGCCCTTATATTTTCCTCCCTAGGAACATGGTTCACCTGTACTCTACCCATGTGCTTCATCAACTCATGCGCCTTCACTAAGTACTTGGCCAGTTATATATCCTTAGCCTGATATTCTCCTTTTATCTGATTTGCCACCAACTGGGAATCAGTTTTGATCATGAGACTATGAACATTCATCTCAATAGCCAACCTCATCCCAACTATGATTGCCTCATACTCTGCCTGGTTGTTGCTTGCTTTGAAATCAAACTTCAAAGATTGTTCAATAATTACTTCGCTTGGACCTTCTAGGACTATCCCTGCCCCGCTTCCTTTCAAATTTGATGATCCATCAACAGATAGAGCCCATTCAAACACAATGCCAAATTCTGATAATTCAATAGCCCATGATACCATTCGCCCAGCCAAATCAGGCTTTTGCAATACTTGGCGTAAAGGAAAATCAGTTTTGACTTTGACTTGAAAACCTTGAAAATAAGGTCTCAGTTTTCGGGCAGAGATAATTAATGCTAGGGCAGCCTTTTCTATTTTCCGGTACCTTAATTCAACCCCTTGTAAAGCGTGGCTCACAAAATATATAATTCTAACTTCGTCTTTGCATTCTTGCAATAAGACAGAACTCACAACATTATCCGATATAGAAATGAAAACCGACAAAGGTGTACCTGGGATTGACTTTGATAATATGGGAGGCTTAGATAGATGCTCCTTAAGATTCTGGAACTCTTGCTCACATTCTTCTGTCCATTGGAAAACTTTGTTTTTCCTTAAGCATTGGAAAAATGGTGCCGCCTTGCTTCCAGAACAAGGTAGAAACCTCGACAACGCTGCGATCCTTCCTGTCAGCTTTTGCACGTCCTTCACTGATGTTGGGCTTTGCATTTCCAAGATTGCCTTGCATTTGTCTGGATTGACTTCTATACCCCTTCTGGTAATCATAAAGCCCAAGAACTTTCCGCTTTGAATTCCAAAAGAACATTTTTTAGGATTGAGACGCATGTTGTGCTTTCTGATTTTTCCAAAAGCCTCTGGTAAATCAAGACAATGTCCACCCATTTCCTCTGATTTGACCACGATATCATCCACATAAATCTCCATGTTGCACCCCACTTTCTTCTAAAAAACTCTATCCATCAGCCTCTGATAAGTCGCTCCCGCATTCTTAAGCCCAAACGACATAGTTTGATAACAGTAAGGCTTAATCCTCCAATTGGTCCCTATCTTTGTCTCGCCGTCTGATCTAAGTCCCTCACCGGAAAAATTTGTGGAAAACGTCCTCATCAATGCAAAACGTTTGGAGCAGATCCTCGCCGGAGCCCGGAGCTCCGACGAGTGATGAAGTGGCACGCTGATTGTGTTAATGATGCTTACGTGGATTTTTTTAAAAAATTTAAAAATAAAAAATAAATAACACATCAGAATTTTTAATTTAATTAAAAAAAGTAAAACAAATTAACAAATCTAATCCTAAATTAATTAACAAAATCAAATTCCCCAAATTAAAAAAATTAATCCACCATCTTCATCTTCATCTTCATCTTCATCATCATCATCATCATCTTCCTCTTCCTCTTCTTCCAAAAACTTAAAAATATTCAACCCAAAATCACAAAATCTATTTTCTCCTTTTCTCTTCTCTACCATCATCATCAATCAAACACAGAAGCTAATCATGCTGCCTTTATGAATGAGAACCCAAGATGGACTTAGCCACCACAATGCCACCTCGTCTAAACAAAGACATGAACACCACCGTAACAGGTTCCAATACCAATCACTCTCTTTCACTCTCTTCACATTCAATTCCAATACCTTCAATCTCTTTATGTGCCAATTTCCAATTTCCAATTTCCAATTTTCATGTGTTTTGTCCTCTTGAATGTAAAATTAACAGATTTGAAACTTGTTAGTGGAGAGTAATGGCATACATTAAGCATGCTATTTGAATCTGTAGTTGCAGAATTAACTTATTTTTGTCTTGATTCCTTGAGTTTCATGATTTTTCCGATCAAGTTCCTCAATGGATTCAGTAACACTTCTCAGCTTCTTACCTACATAACAGTGCCTTCCAATTCTATCATCAACCCATCCCAAACACCATATCCAAATATGGCATTAAATCCTTCTCAGAAACACTCAACTCAGAAACATCACCAGCCCAGAAACATCATAAACCAAGAACACAAACACCAACCCTAAACCCAACGACATTTACACCCCAGCCCCACCCCAGCCTGCAACCTCACCCTCATCCACCTGCAACCTCAACGATTAAAACCCCAAAACTATAGCTCCAAGACCCAACAACGGCCTAGCCACCATCAATCTCGAACCAGCAATCCACCCTAGCCTCCAATCTCAATCCATAAAAACTCAACCTAGAAAAACACTGATTGAAGCCAAAAGAAGAAGAAAAAGCTTGAATCGTAGGGAAGAAGGGTAGATCTGCTGCTCAATCTCCGAATCCCATCGCTGTTTCAGCCATAGAAGAGAAGATGAAGAGATCGAGAGAGAGATCGCCTCTGTTCCTCCTTTACCAGATCTGGGTTCATCACCACCCTAACCCAGCCACGGACGTCATTCAACCTCCAGCCACCACGCCTAGCCACCACCCAAACCCACCCACCGAGCCACCACCACTCAGAAACTTGCAATTGGAGCCAAAAAGAAAAAAGGGGAGAAAGAGAGATCCGCAGAGAAGGTGTGTGGAGGAAGAAAGGAAGAGAGACAGAGGTTGAAGGGATGAAGATGATGGGATGGAGAAGATGAAGAAGGAGATGTGGATTTGGGTCTTTTAACTTCACCGTGTTTTTGTTTGGATTTTGGTTTTTAATTTAATTTAATTTTTGTTAATTAAATTAGGGTTAGTTTTGTTAATTAAATTAAAAAATTTGATGTGTTATTTATTTTTTATTTTTAAAATTTTAAAAAAATCCACGTAAGTATCATTAAAACAGTCAGCGTGCCACTTCATCACCCGAGCTCCGGCGAGGACCTGCTCCAAACGTTTTGCATTGATGAGGACGTTTTCCACAAATTTTTCCGGTGAGGGACGCGAGACAAAGATAGGGACTAATTTGAGGATTAAGCCTTAGCTTGATTCGTCATGAATGTTGTTTTCTCTTCATCAGGTGCATACATGCGAATCTGATGATACCCGAAGTAGGCATCCATCAAGCTTAATATTCCGAATCCAGAAGCCCTATCAACCAACTTGTCAATGTTTGGGAGAGGGTAGGAATCCTTCGGGCAATGCTTGTTCAAATCTGTGTAATCTGTGCACATTCACCATTTCCCATTACTCTTCTTCACCATTACTACATTTGCCAACCACGTAGGATATTTCACTTCTCTTATGAAACCAGCGTCTATCAGTTTGCTTGTCTCCGCCTTCACTACCTGTGCTTTTTCTTCACCCATTTTTCGCTTCATTTGAGCTATTGGTTTCACCCCAGGATTCAGTGCTAGTTTGTGGCATATGAATTCGGGATCAATTCCAGGGAGTTCTTGGGCACTCCAGGCGAACAAATCCATATTCTCAGCTAACAATTGCATCAATCTAGCTTCTTGAACCGTTGTTAAATTTACCCCCACTTTCAAACTGTGTTTGCCTACTGTTACTGTCTTTGTTTCCTCTTCCGGAGTCATCTTATGCTCGGGAAATCCTTCTCTTGGATCCAGACAAGCTCCCTCTTGATCAACATCTACTCCATAAACTATGTGTCCCTCCTTGACAGTTTTCTTTCCCATATGACCATACCGTTTGAAACTTTCTGAATAGCACTTCCTAGCAACCATCTGATCAGCCTTAAGAACTCCTACGCCCCCTTTAGTCAATGGATATTTGATTGTTAAGTGTCTTGTGGAAATGATCGCCCCTAACTTGTTCAATGAAGGCCTTCCTATGAGCACATTGTATGGGGACGTGCATTTCACCACCAAAAACTTAATGGCATAGGACTCTGCATTTTTCCCTTCGCCAAACACTGTCTCGAGCTCAACATAACCTCTGACAAATACCCGTTCTCCTGAAAAACCCACTAAAGCCCCATCGTAGGGTAGCAAATCAGATTCTGTAAGCCCAAGCTTTTCATAAGCATCTCCATAAATTAAATCTGCAGAGCTCCCCTGGTCCAACAACACCCTCTCAATCTCATAATTTGCAATCTTTAACATCACCACGATTGGATCATCTTCATGAGGTTGAACGCCGGCGAAATCTCTAACAGTGAAAGTGATGTCGGGCTAATTGATTCCCCAACTTCCCCAATCATTGGCGTAAACTCCATTCATGGAACGAACATACTTCTTTCTTAAAGAACTCATCATTCCTCCACCCCGGAATCCTCCAAAGATTGAATGGATACGACCCTTTGTCTCTCCTTCTGTCTGCTTTTTGGGCTCTGCCTCTTCAATATCATTCCCAACTTCATCTCTCTTCGTTGAAGTTCCAGCTCCATCAGACTCCTTTCACCCTTCCAGCTGCTTCATGCACCCTGCTTTTATTAAAGCCTCAATTTCTTTTTTAAGTGTAAAACAATCGTCTGTGTTGTGTCCCATGATTTGGTGGTATTCACACCACTTAGATCTATCCATGTTGCCTGGTGGGCGCTTCGGTTGTTTTGGAAAACAGATCGTGTTAGCCTCCAAACACATGTGTAAAGCCTCTGTCAGATTAACTGCAAGTGGGACCGACTTGTCCTGTTGGTTTCTGGTTCACGTCATGTTTCCATACCCACGGTTTCCATAAGGCTGAACACGATTGCGAAAGTTGGAGCGGTTATCGTCACGATTTGAATTGTTGTAACCTCTCTCTCCCTTGCCAACCGCTCCGCCTGAACGCTGATTGTTATCCGTCGCCTTCTTCAAATCTATCTGCTGCTGTTGTCTAGTAACCACCGCGTTCTTACGGTTTTTCTTTATACGATCACTTTGCTCCTCGCGGATGAAGCCCTGCACCCTACTGCGCAACTCAACCATCGTCTCCACGTGCTTTCGACTTAAGTTACTATTCAGACTGCCTGACTGAAGCCCTAACTCGAAAGCTGCTATGCAAATATCCGACATCTTATCTTCCAAATGCACCGATAGTTGATTGAAACGTACCATGAAGGATTGAAGGCTTTTGTTAGGTCTCTATTGAATGTTGAATAAAGCTGCTGGAGTCACCTTCTGGGCGCTATTTGTCGAAAACTGAGACAAGTACTTGGCTGACAAATCCGTAAACCCAGCAATCGAACGAGGCGGATGCACCTACAATGACCATCTTGGTGTTAAAAGCATCGGATGCACCTACAATGACCATCTTGGTGTTAAAGTACACCAAGTGCTCCTTTGGATCAGAATCTCCAAAGTATGAATCAAGAAAAAGTGTCTTCAAGTTATCTGGGACGGTGGTGTTTGCAATTTCATCTGTGAAAGGTTGAAAATCTTCCACCGTTTCTGCCATTCTTCGATCGCCCTCTTGCAAGCCTCGAACTTGATTAAGTTCAGCAAGTTGAGTTTGCAGTTGTTGATTGTGTTGGCGGAGATCAGTGAGATCCGTCATGATCCTTGTGAGAATGTCAGGAGGAACGCCTTCGTGATTGGCATGGCTTCCCCCTCCATTCGCTCCGGACCGATTCACCATTTGTTGAAAACTAGAAGCCTAGGATTGATCTCCGTCGGCCCCACGGTGGGCGCCAATGTTCCGGTATAGAACCACCAGATCAAGGCTAAGCAATTCGAGAGTGAAAATAAGACAAGACAAAGTAATTGGTAAAAAATGTGTTGGATCCCCCACCGCTTGGGCGGTGTCCTATATATATACGGTTGGGTTTTGACCCGTTCGGGTCATGGGTCGCTTGGCCCAATGATTACATAAATGCCTAAGCCCACTAAGACATGAAATTGTTCAGCCCATATCAGTACAGACGGGTTACTCTAGCCCAGTCAGTGCTCTCTGCCATGCCCTCTTATGGTATGAGTCAAGTGTGGTTTCCCGAGAGTGTCTGTGATTCGTTAGACTCTTTTGTCAAGCAGTTTATCTGGAAGGATAGAGATGGGAGGGGGCTTCACTTAATTAATTGGGATCAGGTGGCTAGACCCAAGAGGTTAGGTGGCCTCGGCTTAAGAACATCTCGTGAGCATAATGCTGCAATGTTGGGAAAGAGTGTTTGGCAGTTGGTCTGTGGTGCAGATAAGCCTTGGGTTATGCTTTTGCAGGCTGTGTATTACCCTTCGGACAACTTTTTGTCTATGAATGAGAAATTGGGTTCTTCAGTCTGGACTGCTTTCCAGAAAACTAAGCCTTTACTTGCTGATGGGTTCTCCTTTTCGGTGGGCAAAGGTGACTCTTCTTTCTGGTATTCCCCTTGGATTGCTCCTTGTCCCCTTTGTCATCAGGTCTGCTTTATTGACATGCACGATCTTGAGCTTCAGGTGAGTGATGTTCAGGATGGTGGCACTTGGGCTTTGGATAGACTTTGGACTCCGCTCACTCCGGACGTGATTGCTTCTCTGAACAGCACCATGGTCCGTCTCAATCCTCGTGCTTCTGATGGCTGGCGATGGTTCGGGTGTGCTAATGGTGATTACTCTGTTGCCTTCGGTTATGAGTGGATTCTCAGCAGCAGGTTATGGGGCATCGATCCCCAGACACACGATGATGTGTGGAACTGGATCTCGAAGCTTAAGCTCCCCTTTAAATGTGTGCTCCTGGTGTGGGTAGTTTGTCATGAGGCCCTTCCCACGAATTGTCTGCGGCACCGTCGGGGAATGGCCACATCTGCTGTTTGTAGCCGTTGTCTCCTTCATGAGGAAACTGTCCTGCATTGCTTATGAGATTGCTCCCATGCTCGTCGTGTTTGGTCCCTGCTCCGGTTTGATCTTAACTCAGCGACGTTCAGGGGGTCGTCTGCTCAAGACTGGGTTTGGTGCCTGCTTGCGGAGTCTTCCTCGCTTGCTTGCGCCGCCTTGTGGTGGACTTGGAGAGACAGGAACACCTCGTGTATTGAGAATCAGCAGCTTTCTGACCAGGCCCTTGCTGTGAATATCACGACGTTGGCTTCTGATATCTCGCGGGCGTTTCCTGGAAGTGCTTCTCCTTCGTGCCAGGTTCACTTAGTCAAGTGGCAACCGAGTCTTGCGAATTGTGTCGTTGTGAACACTGATGGCAGCGTCCTTGGTTCTCCTCCTAGGGGCGATTTTAATGGTTGCATTCGATCGTTTACTGGGGACTGGCTTGGAGGTTTCTTTGGCCATTTACCTGATAATGATATTCTCCACCTTGAGTTGTTGGGTATTTTTCATGGGTTGTCTTATGCCTGGAGTATGCGTCATAGAGTGGTTGAATGCCAGTCTGATTCCCAACTCGCTGTTGAGTTGATCAAGGCTGGCACTCCTCCCCGTCATCTGTATGCATCGCTTGTCTAGGATATTCGAGATCTTTTGGAGAAGCATTGGCAGGTTGAGCTGGTTCACACGCTTCGTGAGGGAAATGCTTGCGCTGATTTCTTGGCTAAGCATGGAGCTTCTCAGGATATTGGCCTGGAGTTCATCACTTCCTCTCTTGAGGGTTTGGGTAGCTTTTTGTTAGCTGATGCGCTAGGTGTCTCCTTTGAGAGACCCTAGTCTTCTTCGTTTTGTCGTTTTGTCCTTTCCTTTGTTATTGTATGTTACTACCAAAAAAAAAATACATTCACGAAAGCTTGGGTTAAAGAGTTGTGTTTCTTTCATAGCATCATTAAAACTCGATAGGTTGGATTCTATCGCGGTTCAAAAAAACTAGAGGCGGTTAACAAGAGGGCCTGTAATAATGATAAGTAGAATTTAAGGATTAATTAAGATGAAATTATAGTTTTTTTTGTTACAATTATAGCTAACGATGTCTATATGCAAAAACTATAAAATTTAGGGTGATTTGATGCATTTTTTCCAAAATACATATGTCTAAATCGAACAAGTTCAATTCCTAAAATTTAGGATTATAATTTTCATTATAAAACATAAAATTATTATAACTTTAATTCTGTACCAAAAAAGTTAACGGTAAAAAAGTTTGAAATTATTTATAATTATAATTTGAACTATAAAATTCAAAAAAGTGTGAATTTTTTATGTTATAGTATGATATGATATAACTGTAGTTTGTACCAAAAAAAAATGATATCAATATCAATATATCAATATCAATCATCAATATATATTAGAAAAGAAGAACTCTCATCATGCCAATTCGATGAGGTGTCGCTCCCATATTAATTCTCAGACCAATTTAATGACGTGTCACTCTCAGATTAATTCTCCGTGAAAAAAAATTATATATAAAAAATTATTTTTTAAGGATTTTGTTTTGTTTTTATTGTTATTTGTTAGATTAGTTTATTATTAGTCTTATCTCATTGAGATATAGTTTAGATTTGTTTCTCTATTTTAATTAGTATCTACTTAAATAGTTAAATAGAGATAGGTTTAGATAGATTTAGTTTCTTTTTATCTCTTTGTTAGATTAATAATAAACTAAATCTTAACAAATATTCAACAGAGTCCTAATATGTCTTTGACTTCTCTGCATTTTTAGGACTTTCTTCTTCCCTATCTTCTCTATTTGTACAACTTTCTTTGTTCCCTTTTCATAGACAATATTTTGTTCTATTTCTGCAGCTTTATGCTACCTTTAATCCATGGAGACTGCCTTCTTGATTGAATGATTGACTTTTACTTAACTTTTTCGTGACTGACAAAGAGTAAACGTGTTTTGATTCAGGTTCGATGTGAGAATTTTTGAAATTGCTATGTTCGCACAAATCCTTCTCAAGGATGACCTTCAAGTTGTCTGTTTCAGAGACCGTGAATGAGGAATAAATTGATTGAAGAGGTAAGCTAACATAGAAATAGAAACTGTTTTGTGTTTTATGTTTTTGAGATGTTATTTGAATTGTGATCATTGTTATTGCTCACCTTTATTTTCTTGGATTTGCCTTCTCTATATTGTGGACTGCACTCTAGAATTTAACAACTTCAGTGTTTGTTACTGTATACATATGCATGTAGTTTTGTTGTTTAATCAACAGTGATATAGTTCTCTGACATAGTGTCATCTAAAGTTGCATACTTCACTTTGTTATTCCTGACCCTATTTTATTAGTTTTTTTTTTTTTGAGAATACCCTATTTTATTAGTTATAGCATCGCATTGAATGTTGTTTTTAATAAAATATAGGCTAAAAAGCACTTTTGACCCCTGATGTTTCAAGTTTGTGCTAATTTTGCCCCTACTCTATTTTTGTCGATGTTTCTACCCCTCATGTTTTCAAACAGTGCACCGTCTACCCCTCCGTCAGTTAGACGTTAAAAAACTAACAGAATGAGCTGATTTGACTTTTTTTTTTTAATTTTTTGGACCTGCCACGTGGAAATTTTTTTTTTGAGAACAAAATAGATTTTATTCAAACATAATAATCATGAGAACAATCCTCTCATGTAGATTAAGAAAAAACAAAGCAAGGAGCTAAACCCAAGCTAGAAACACAAAGGGCACGAGTGCAAATTTGGTGGCGAGGACAACACTTGGACGAGCCTCATTAAAAACCACCCTAGGAAAAACCCATTGGAAAAAACCCTAAGGACGAAAAAGAGTACTCATACAAGAGCCGACACCAAAAAAAGCACAAAACACAAGACTTGGGTTAAAACCTTCACAAAACTGTATCAGATAAACATTGCAGGAATAAGCCCATTGCATACCACTGCAATCAAAATCCAACAAGAATGAAAACTATGAATCCCCAAAGGTGACACATGTCCCAACACAACGAGCATTATGCCAACACTTTTCCCTTAATCAAATTCCATTGAAATCCACTGCTGCTTCCAATTCGCTGGCTTTATGCAGAAATTGAATTGTTGAGAAGGCCTTGAATTAGTGGAACTGGTTCACCCTAATTAAATCCTGAATCAACTCTTCACTCTGAGGCCACCGATTGGGCCTGCTCCCCACACACGCAAACCAAGAACTGAACCAAATGAAAATCCAAATTCCAAATTGCTATGGGAAGATCCATGAGAATGAGTCCCTCACCAAACATGCACCAGTTTCGGTCCACTTCAGCTATCCCCCTTTTCAATCCCCTTGATTCAGAGTCACATTAACTCACCTCCAAGACAATTTTAGGCCTCTTTGAAATTAACATCTCCTTGAGATTTTCAAGCAAAGCTTTCCTGTCAATTTCAATATTATGACAGTATATGTTCCCAAAATTACAGGAGCGATGTATGATGCCACTCTTGATGGATCCTAACCTGACATAAGTCCTTCAACATTACCATTTGCATGACCAAATTCCCCTTGTAAGTTAAGAGCTTGGACCACCTTCAAACCAACCTTGATTTCCCCCCCCGCCCCCAACCTTTGTTAACTGCAGAAAGCAAACCTCAACTTTGGCTTTCTTTGTTCCATCTCTCACTGATCGACGTTTCTCCTCACAACCTATTCCTCTGTCTTTCCAAAAGAGCCACCTACGGCCACTCCCCTTTAGGACCCTAGATGACGGGCCTGTCCTCCATCAGTTCCTCTGCCTGGAAAATTGGGGCATGAGAGATTCAAACTCAAGACCTGTAAATAGCAAAACATGCACTTAACCAGTTCAGTTACATACATAATTGATATATACATCAAGCAAATTTAATTTATATCATTTCCTTGATCATCATCAACTTCATATACTCATATTTATCTCTCCTTAGGAACCTCTCCTGAGAAAGCTTGACTGACGGAGGGGTAGACGGTGCACTGTTTAAAAACACGAGGGGTAGAAACATCGATAAAAATAGGGTAGAGGCAGAATTTGCACAAACTTGAAACATCAGGGGCCAAACATGCTTTTTAGCCTAAAATATATATAAATTGAATAATTCTAAATAGTTAGTGTATATTTTTTTTAAAAAAAATTGTATATTGGAAAACACAAAAAGTCGTTTGAATTAATTTTTTGAATAGGTAACTGGATTTAAATTTAAGACATTTATAAAAAAAATCACATGTTGACAAAAAATATGAAGAAAAATACAACAAGTTATCCATGCACATGTTGACCTTTTTAAATTTTAGATTTGATTAGGATTTAAGTTGTTTACCTATTGATTTTTTCTTGGGTATTTTATTTTATTTTATTTTGGGAGTATTAATTATTTTTTATCGTATTTTTATTGAATTTTTGGATTTTTATTTAATTCATGAATTTATGAGTTTTTATTGTGATTTGCTAGATTTTTGTAGTTTTTATCTATCTTTAGTTAGTACCTTTATAAATTTTAGATTTGATTAGAATTTAGGTTGTTTATTTCTTGATTATATTTTGGATCTTTTATTTTATTTTTGATTTATTTTGAGGTTATTAATTAATTTTTATGGTGTCTTTATTGAATTTTTAGATTTTTATTTAATTTATGATTTATAAATTTTTATTGTGATTTGCTAGATTTTGATAGTTTTTATCTATCTTTAATTAGTACCTTTTTAAATTTTAGATTTGATTAGAATTTAGGTTGTTTATTTCTTGATTTTTTCTTAATTTGTCTTATTTTTATTAAATATTAATTCCAGGAAAAGGGAGCTGATTTGGTGCTGAGGGTCCATAAAGCTACCATGGACACGCAGAGATTTGATGGTTGTTAGGTGAATTTGACAGAGTTTCTCATTAGCTGCAGACTACGGTTGTTTCTATATTGTTTCCATTTATCACCTAAGAGAAGTGTGTTTACTTAAATTTTCAAACTCATGTAAGGATGTAACAGAAGGGGAAATTAATCAGGGACTGCTAAGTTAGTTAGATGTTATTATAGTAGTTACTTAGTACTAGGACGAGATGAGTTATAAATAGAGGGAAATCAAATTAGAGGAACACATTATGTAGCATTATATATCTCATTAAGTATGTCCTTTAGTATCTGAAAACATTGTTAAAGTATGGTATTGAACATGTCTTAAGCACAAGAGAAAGTTCTTCATGCAACACATAGATAAAAAGTGATTGTTTGAACTTATAGGTCGAAATCTAATTCATATGAGTGGTAAATAAAAAATCAATATGATGTCATTACTTTTTTCATAACTTTTTGAAAATTTTAAAAAGAAATAAATATAAAGGCATGATAATTTGATGATTAAAATGTGTCGTGCGGAGATTATAAAACATTAATACATATATAGTGTATTTTTTTAAGTTAAACTATAAGGTTAAGAGTTCCCACGGGGATGAACATTTTACATGAAAATTCATGTAAAATTAATAGAAAAAGCTCCTACGGGGCAAAAAGCTAGAAATAAACCAAGGTATTGATCCATGCCTCAAACACAAGAGCAAATTTCACCGTAAAAACACTAGAAATATTTGTTCTGAAGATGCACACAATTTTCTATTGCTTATCTTTCTGAAACCTAAAAGCGACTGTTGTTTGTATTTGCGTATAATTTTCAATTGATATGTTTTAATTTTAAACTACTATAATGCTACCTACGTGATATTTCAATTTATATAAAAAGTACCATTATAATTTTTTATACAATCATTATATTCTAAACTAATTGATTGATATTATTTTAATAGAAAAATTTAATATAATTAATTTTAGTATTGTTTTCAAAATTTTAAGAGTGTATATTTATATATGTTTATAACTATAATAATTGGATAGTAAGAAAAGTACGAGGAATAAATAATATTAATACATATGTACTATAAAATTATGACCTAAATTTATTAGTGCTAACAAATTAGAGTTACAAGATCTCACGGGGAGGAACATTTTATATGTAAAATGAAAATTTGTAGGAGTTAAAAAAAATAATAATTCATTTTTTCTATAACTTAAGTGTATTTTTAATAATTTAAACAATAATTATATATTTATTTATTGTTACATATCTAAAACACCAAAGCATTACCCTTTATGCAACACGAGTATACATCTTCACAAACAAAATTCAGTTATACCTCACATATGCAAAACTTAAAGCTTTTGGCTTATTAACTTCTGTGTTTTTCAAAATCTTTATATTAGTTAATGAAGTGTATGCTTACAAAACACTAAAATTGAGTGTCTGAATTTGTGCTCTTTAAATATCTACATCTTTATTATCATTGTTCTTACATTCTTAGCATCTTAAATATTTTATAATTTAAAATATTAATCGATGTATCAAATACAATAACAAATTCCCCGTGCAACGTACGAGTAAAAAAAAAAACTAGTATATTAGAAAAGAAGAACTTCTATCAGGCTGATTTAGTGGCGTGTCATTCTCACGTTAATTCTTAGTGACGTGTCTTTCTCACGTTAATTCTCATAAAAAAAATTTCACGTGTCATTCTCAGGTTAATTCTCATAAAAAAATACATTTTTAAATTTTAGATTTGATTACCCTTATCTGAATTTTGCAATTGAAACTAGTTCATCTTCTGCCCTGTTTTTTTTTTTCGAAAATAAGGAGCTTGCGGTGTCTTCTCTGTATGAGTCAAATCCCCATCTCGCATTTCAAGGTATTCAGTTCTCTACTCTTTCTCTTCTTGCTTTGGATGATCAATATTTATTTGGGTTCTTATTTTCTGTTTTCATTTTATTTCTTTGTTCTTTTCTGAGTAGGAGGAAGAGAATCCTAACGAGAAGAAACTATAAGAACCCAATAATTGACAAGAGAAGAAAGAAGAATCTAAGTTCGTGTGAGTGGTGAGTTTCTGATTCAGGTTCAATGTGAGAATTTTTTATAAGCTTTTCCCCCTCTAGATTGTGATTACTTCATTGGTGAGATTCATGCTAGATTGTGGAGACCCCAAGTTACAGGTGCTCGGAGCTGCTTGCTGATTTTCCCTATGGCTTCAACTCAGATATTTGGTATCAAAGATCTCTTTTATGTTTAATCATTCATTATATTTCTTTTCAAGTTGGTTATGATGCATGAAGGCTAATTAATTGACATTCCTTCTCTTTTGAGTTAATTTGCTAGCCAAGATAAGATGAGAACGCTTAAATGATGAAATTCAAATCCTTTCTTCACTAGATTTCAGTTTCATTGACATGTTGAACTTAGCTGTCATTGTTTATCCTTATTTTCTTATAAGTTTTTCTTTTCATTTGTGTATCAGGTTTTTCTTCATTGTTATGAGATAATTATGCTTCATTCTATGAGCCTGTCTCCTCAATTGCGGTTGCTTTGCATTAAGGAAGTTGAGTCTGGTCAAGTATTGTGATAATTTTTAAATGCTATCATCATCATTGTCCTTCGGTTTGGATCTTTGGTCTACAAACTTTATTTTTCCGGTGAAAGAAAGTTTTGGCAGAATGAGGGATTGATCCCATCTCAAAGTCTAAAGAAAAGTTTTTATGGTATTTGTAGTGAGTAGTTTCTTTTAGTTGTAGAATATATAAGGTTTTATATCATATTTTATATTTAATCGAGACTTTTTGATTAAAAGACAAATTTTCAGTGAACTGTGTTTTTGTGTCAGAATAACTTTTCTCTTTTCTTCCAAGTTTATTAGTCGGTGATGCATCATAATATTATGACAATCTAACTATTAAATGGTAGCTTAATGGTGTATATTATTTGACTTGAAAGCAGGGGCGGAGGCATGAATTTCAGAAAGAGGGGATTAAGATATAAAGGAACATAATTTGTAAGAAAATTTCAATTTTTATCAACTAAAGAATGTGCAAAAAAAAAAACAAAAAACAAAACAAGAATGAAGTAGCAGCCCAACCTAAGAAAAAACTCCTTTGTTGAAGGCCAAAACTTAAAGTGGACATTTTATAAATAGTTGGTGTGCATAATTTTTATAACTTTTTTTACAAGCAAAACACTAACCACAAATTTAATCTCATATAATCAGACCGATTAACAAGGTTATTAAAATTGGACCGTTGATCAAATCGGTGAGGGAATTGGTTCACCGTTCATTAGATCAATCGTAGTTAGTTGAATTGTGGTCTGAACGGTATAGCCGCTATAAATTAAATATATCATTTAAAAAAATTATATAGTAGATTACAAAAATTGATATTAAATAATTATCAAATTTTAACTGAGAAGTTAAATTTATATTTACCTTAAATATCATAGATTCAAATTGATTTCAAATAGTTTTAGATGATTTTTTGCATTTAACACAAAAAAATGCTATCAAATGCTTCGTATAAGTTAAAACTATTCTTTTATATTTTTATTACTATGTTGGAAAGAGGTGCAACTCTAATGTCAAAAAAAGTGCAGCCCAATAGCTTTCCCGTCTAATAAAAAAGGCTCATATGTAACAAAACCCTAATATCTATTTCTAATTTCAATTGTTAGTGAATAACACAGAGGTTTAAAAGAATGTCCACTGAATCTGAAAGAGAAACACAAACAACATAGAGATCACCCCTTCCTCTCAACTCAACCTTCTCCTCCCTTCTCTCCTTCTCAAGTCTCACACTGCTTAACTTTTTTTTCTTGAGACATTCCTAAAATTCAGGGGTGACTAAGCATGGACAAGTCACCCATGTGCCTCCGCCACTGCTTGAAAGTGAGTTATGTCATGGAAAATCTCTCTTCACTTCCATGTATGTAATTTATGGCTTATGCTCCATAAACTAATCTCAGTGTAACATTTAAAATTATGTGTCGTACGACGACTAGAGAACTATTAATATATTCGCATACAAATAATTTCATGTTAAAACTAACATAAAAATTAATTTTAATATCATTTCAATACTTTTTTTAGTTTTTAAAACCAACTTTAGATGTAAATATAATTAACTGTTTAGGGTTAAAGAATTAAAAGTTCATACAAGGAAAACAAGCATGAAAAATTTAATAGAGAAATAAGTTTTGATATAATTTCTATACTATACAACACAATATGATGTTTTTATTTTTGGGCAACTCTCAATTTGATGATAAATTTTTTTGTGCGGAGATTAGAAAAACTTTAGTACATATATAATTTATATTTATTTATGTTTCAAGAATTAAAAGTTCATACGAGGGGAACGAGCATAGAGAAATAAGTTTTGATATAATTTCTATGCAACATCTGGAAGCCAAAATAAGTCTTAATGATAGTTTATCTTTTTGGCCACTTTATATTAGTTAATTCAGTATATGCTTACAAAGCACTATAATTGAGTGTCTGAATTTATGTTTTTTAAATATCTACATCCTTATTATGATTGTTCTTACATTCTTAGTATCTTAAATTTTTTATAATTTAAAATATTGATTGATGTTTCAAAGACAATAGACAAATTACCCGTGCAACGCGCGGGTAAAAAACACTAGTAACTATTATATCCTTTGAATTGAATGTATTAAGATCTTTGCTAATTGGAATACTTCAAGTTTCAAAAAATTACTATGCATGGTTGCTAAGTGAAAAATAATTTATATATCAAAGATGATTTATAGAAGATAGCGAATATTCTAGTATAAGTGTGAAACTATCTGAGATAAAAGCTTACACTATGAGAGGTCAAGAGGGATAAGGGATTACATGCATGGGTCTTCATATTCGTAGATAAAAGCTTGAACTATGAATAAAAATCTAAATTAATTATAAACCCATGTAATCCCTCTTGGCACTGCTCTGGCTTTAATTTCTATTCACCTTAATTAAAGACGACACTATAACAAAAGTAGTATGAGTAAGGAAGATTGAAAACGCAAAAACTATAATGGTAAGTGCTAAGTACAAGAGATCAACTAACAAAGGTTTTTGCAACCAAAACAAATTAATGAAGACTTAGTCACATCAACGAATGAGGTAAAATATAAAGAAAGAAAAGAAATTTAACTAATTAACTAGAATATTGAACAGAGAAATTGAAGCACTTCTTGTATGGATTCCAATGAAGTTTAATTTCATGGAATCCTCCTAAACTGTATACTCCTAAACTGCTTATCAGATAAAATCCTCTGGCGAGGCACCTCTTCACATCACATAATTAATTATTCTAGCTGCATGATTCTCTAGTCACAATCATGGGATTAATGTTGCTTATTGTTGCATTGATATTCACTTTATGCTGCAGAGAACCTGGTGCAGAACAAAAGTTTAAGGACATTAGTAATGCATATGAGGTAAAACTAAGCTTATTGAACGTAGCTTGCCCCAATTATTGTCTAGTCATGATCTTCTGTAACATGAATTCTTTTGCAGGTCCTATCAGATGATGAGAAACGGTCCATATACGAGAGGCTGGGCTTAAAGGTCAAGGAATGGGTATGGGGGTAAGTTACCTCTAAAGATGATGGATAGTTTTAATTTCTTATCAAATATTCCTCTTTCTTAAAATAGAATAATCTTTGTGTTGTCAGGATTTCACCAGTCCTTTTGACCTCTTTGAGACACTGTTTGATGGCATGAATAGTGGTGGCATGGGCGGTAGAGGTTCTTGGAATGGGGCAGTTGATGGTGAAGATGAGTATTACAGTCTACTATTGAACTTCAAAGAAGCTGTTTTTGGAGTGGAGAAGGAGATAGAGATTAGGCGATTAGAGAACTGCGGAACATGCAATGGTACAGGAGCTAAACCAGGGACCAAATCATCCAGGTGTAGCACTTGTGGTGGTCAGGGCCGGGTTGTGTCATCAACAAGGACTCCATTAGGTATCTTTCAGCAGTCTATGACCTGCTCTTCTTGCAATGGGACTGGAGAAACTTCAACACCTTGCAGTACACATGTTCTGGAGACGGGCGAGTGAGGAGAACAAAGCATATAAGTCTCAATTAGGTCCCTGCTGCCTGCTGGTGTGGATTCCGATAGCCGTTTAAGGGTCCGAAATGAAGGCAATGCCGGAAGGCGTGGCGGTTCTCCTGGTGACCTCTTTGTTGTTCTTGAAGTTATTCCAGATCCTGTGCTTAAACGAGAAGACAACAACATTTTATACACATGTAAGGTGTCTTACATTGATGCTATCTTGGGGACTACAATTAAGGTTCCTATGGTAGACGGCATGGTGGATTTGAAAATCCCAGCTGGTACTCAACCAAGCTCAACACTTGTTGGGTACTTGGGTTGGGGGTTTTGAAGGATTATACTTCATACAATGCCATCTTTATTTTTTTAGATGTTGGTTACAAATGTTATTTATAAAGGGAAAATAACTTAAACATATTTTCCACATTAAGTTAATTTTCGCTACAATTCAAGCAATTACAGCATTAATACATAGGCCACCTCCAACGGTAATTGCTAAATGAAAGCATTTGAGAGCAACTGGAATATGGACTTTTTACCGTTGGAGAGCAAGGTAATCAAAGAAGCAAGAGTAGATTTGTCTGTGCAAGTTGCCAAGCTAATTTGGAGTTCTAAGTAACTTTTTTATGTTATTTAACTTAGTGGTAGGTAGATAGTAAATAATAAAATGTAGGGTAAAATACACTTAACCCTTAAGGTTTGTTAGAGTTACACTAAACCCTATTCATGCTCAAAATATACACTTCACTCCATCTTCTCTTAACCTCACTTTTAAAAATGAGAAGAAAATATTCCTCTGAACTCAAGATAAATCATAGTTTTTTTGTTAACGAAAAAAAATCCTCATAATATTACGTATCAATTTTTTAAAATTTTGCTCGGATTGAGATTTAACAGAGATATTATGCTGTACCCCTCTCATTTTGTTTTGTCAATTTATTTTTATATGAATAATAACTGAATTTGATTTTTTTTACATGGATTTGATTTTCATTAAGATCGTTTTTTATTTTATTTTCAAATAATTTTTTTTAAATAATTCAACGCATAAATTTTATTTCATTTCGGTTATAAAGTATATTAAATATTAAAAATATTGATTCTAAATAATAAAATGAAAGTAAATAAATGTAAATATTTTGTTTAAAAAAATGTAAGCAGTATTACACGGATATTCGTTCAACTATAATATTTTTTTTATAACTAACGAATATTGATAAATAATCCAAAATAAAATTTCTCTATCAAATGGAGATTTTACTAGAAATTAAAGATGATTTTCTAAACACCGTAAAGAAGACACAATGAAGTGAAAACACAAAAACAAACAAGAATTAATATGCTTATAATGGAGTGGTAAGTACTAAGTTCTGGAAATCAACTAACTAACAAATGTCTTTGCAATGAAAACAAAAGAAGACTAGTACCCATGCATAATTAAAAAAGAAAATAAAGGAAATTGCACTAATTAGACGAATAATGAACTGAAAAATTGAAGCAGTTCTTGTTTGGATCCCAATGAAGCTTAATTTCATCACCTTTCTTCAAACCCCTTCTTTTGACAAAATCTTTAGTCCAATTGTCAATGAAAACATAACTTCCAGAAGAATTCCAAAGCTTGAAAACCAAGTAATGTGAGGATTGGGTGTCCACGTCCCAAATCAAGATTTTAGTTCCGTTTTCAGTATAAACCTGCATTTGGGCATCACGAGTCAACACAGGAAGCACTAAGTCCTCAGCCAAGTCTTTGGGAATCAAGAGTCTACTCAAGTAACCAAGATCACTCTGTGTCAGCTTCTTCTTTATCTTCCATGGATCATCACAAAGCATCAATTCAGGGGATTCCACTACTGCTGCTGCATGTGATATCTCTTCAGCTCTACGATGTTGTTGTTTTTCTCTTGAATCATCATCCTCAACCGGATTGTTGGAGGAACAGGCTATGATGCTCTTGGCACATGGGCAAGCACCCAGTGTTAAATGAACACAAATGCTTTCAGGAACGCAAGCCATCGTCAAACAGAAGCAAAGATATCAAACTAAAAACAATTAAGGTGAATGACAAATGAATATAACAAAGGAGAAGAATACCACAAATATATATAGAAAACTTGAGGATCCTTCATTTATTTATATCTGAACAGTATAATTAATTAGGAAACATATCTTTTGTATCTTAAATATTTTAAATTTGAAACAAATATCTCAAATGTATTTTAGAATATTATATTACTGTGATGATTATTTTCCTGATATTTATTTAGTAAATCTCATATAATTTCGGAACATATCTTCTCACAATCTTCGACAAGTTTTTGAAGATTTCAGTAAATTAAACCCCCAATTACTCTCCTCCTTCACCTATGTGAGATCTGAAAGTGGCCTATACGTTTTTTTTTAATCAAATCAAGTATTTCATTTTTTAATCTCATTTAAATTTTTTTTCAACCATTTGTATTGCATAATATCACGTCTATTTTTTGTGTGCTAATAATATAGTAATATCACATATTTGATAAATAATTACGAAATTATGTATGTAATTGTATTTTTTTACATTTATCTTCATTCGATCTACTCTAGTTATTTTAATATTTGTTCCCGGCCTATCAAAAATAATAATTATTATCTTACTGGAAAAGTAAAATCAATATTTGTTACAAATACTTTTATATAACACGAAGGGTAAGAGCTGTGAGACATATGAGTTAAGGAGGGAAATGTTTAGGGAGTTAATTTATCTTTCCGATGCATTAAAAAATGGTTAAATGCATTTCAAATTGGACTGGGCGGGTATAAAGACTCATGCCCGCCCAAAACAAGTAGTCAGCCGGACGAAGGAAGACATGGCGGGAACTGGTGTACACTGAGGATTCTCGCTCCCCTTTATGCGGACCCGCAAGCCAGCTGGAAGATTCTTCTGGATTTGTCTTATATGCATAGGGATTTGGGTTCTAGTTGTCAGGCCAAAATGTAGGAAAAGTTCATATCATGACCATACCCTCTATAAAAGGGAAGGTCATCACCTTGTACTAGAGACTTTTGAACAATTAATGAGAATATACCATTTTTATTGCATCTTTACTATTTTAGTGCTCTGCTAGGGTTTGCTTTTCATTCCTCTTCTTACGTAAGCTTACCTTAGGACAGAACATTGGCGCCGTCTGTGGGGATCAAACCCACGACCACGTGGTTAAAAGCCACGGGCGTGATACCCGTTATCACTTCTTGTGCTTTCCTCGGAGCGTTGTTTTTAAGATCTTCTAAGTTTACGTAGTCAGGCGGCATTGATCGTCGCCTGACACCTGGATCGTCCCCAACTAATGTGGATACAAACAAATGGTGTGAGTACCACAAAACGTTGGGGTACACCACGGATAATTGTTGGAACTTGCGGCGGGAAATTGATCGGTTGATCAAGGCTGGCCATCTGGCGAATTTTGTTAAAGAGACAGCAACACCGGAGGCCACTAAGGTAACTCAAGGGGACAAAGGAAAAGGAAAGGAGATAGTTGAGGAATTGGGCGACCCTGTTGGGGAATGCTCATCCATTGCAGGGGTATTTGGAGGGGGCAGGATTTATAGCAAGGCTAGAAAGCGTTATGTGGCGGCAGTACATTCCATGCACGAGGCATACGAGGGCGAATGTTGGTTGAATCACTCTCCAATTATATTCACCCCTCAGGATTTTGCACATGTAATTCCACATGACAACGACCCGATTGTAGTAACAATCAGGGTTAACAATTACATGACAAAAAAAGTGTTTTTAGATCAGGGATCTTCGGCGGACATCATTTATGGAGATGCCTTTGATCGCCTGGGGTTAAAGGAGTCAGACTTGAAACCATATAAAGGAACCCTGGTGGGATTTACGGGGGATCGTGTCAATGTGCGGGGATACGTGGAAATACCAACAACTTTTGGTGAAGGAGAGTTTCTCAAGAAATTTCAAGTAAAGTATCTAGTATTGGCGTGTAGAGCCAATTACAACGTACTTTTGGGGCGGGACACCCTTAACAAGTTATGCGCTGTAATTTCGACCGTTCATTTAACTGTCAAAAACCCAGCCTGCAATGGGAAGGTCGGGGTCCTTCGCGTGGATCAGAATGCAGCGAGAGAATGTTACCTAAGGAGTGTGGCGCTCTATGGGCGAAAGGCCGCCAAGGAAAGCCACTGTATCACAGAAATTTTTCCACAAGAAGGGTTTAGTTTAGACCCGAGGGATGATGCTGATGATTTCCGCCCACAACCTTTGGAAGAAACTAAATCGGCGCAAATCAAGGATAAAGATTGGCAGCAGTTTAACAAAAGAGCAGGAGGAAAGATTGATCACCCTTTTGGGCATACGATAATTTGGATCTCTTTGCATGGACAATCAATGATGTACCAGGGATTGACCCCAATGTGATCACTCATAAACTGGCCATACGGCCAGGGGCGACGCCAGTCATCCAGCCAAGGCGAAGGATGAGTGATGAAAAGAACAAGGCGGTGCAAGTAGAAACTGAGAAGTTATTGAAGGCCCAATTCATTCGAGAGGTGCAGTACCCAAATTGGCTCGCCAACGTAGTGATGGTCAAGAAAGCCAATGGGAAGTGGAGAATGTGCACGGATTACACAAGTCTGAACAAAGTGTGTCCCAAAGATTCATATCCTCTTCCCAATGTTGATAAATTGGTGGATGGGGCTTCCGGAAATGAACTTTTAAGTCTCATGGATGCATACTCTGGGTATAACCAAATCATGATGCATCCCTCGGACGAGGAAAGTACAACATTCATGACTAATCAGACGAATTATTGTTACAAAACTATGCCTTTTGGTTTAAAAAATGCGGGAGCTACATACCAACGCCTCATGGATAAAATTTTTTCGAGCCAAGTTGGAAGGAATATGGAAGTATATGTGGATGATATGATTGTTAAGTCCGCCAAGTCCGGTGACCACGACGATGATCTCAAGGAAGCATTTGCTCAACTAAGAAAATATCGAATGAAGTTAAATCCCGAGAAATGTTCATTTGGGATTCAAGGGGTAAAGTTTTTGGGATTCATGATAACATCAAGGGGGATTGAAGTGAACCCAGATAAAGGCAGGGCGATCTTGGAAATGAAAAGCCCAACAAATGTCAAGGAAGTACAACGATTAACAGGACGCATGGCTGCCTTAGCACGTTTCTTGCCAATGGCGGGCGACAAAGCAACTCCGTTCTTCACTTGTTTGAAAAAGAACTCGAAGTTTCAATGGACCGAGGCATGTGAACAAGCTTTTACTAAATTGAAAGAATCATTAGCAACGTTACCGGTACTATCCAAGCCCACACCAGTCGTTCCTTTGACGCTCTACTTGGCAGTCACGGATAGGGCGGTCAGTACGGTGTTGCTTCAGGAAGAAGGGAAAAAGCAGAAGGTTATATATTTTGTGAGTCATACTCTGCAAGGTGCTGAATTGCGATACCAAAAAATTGAAAGGCGGCCTTGGAAATTCTAAAAACTGCGAGGCGCCTTAGGCCATACTTCCAAAGTTTCCTAATCAGAGTTAAAACTGATGTTCCCTTAAGGCAGGTACTCCAGAAACCCGATTTCTCAGGGCGATTGGTCAGCTAGTCAGTCGAGTTGTCTGAATATGATATACAGTATGAGCCAAGGGGACAAGTTACAATCCAAAGCTTGATTGATTTCGTGGCGGAATTAACACCCACATAAGGCGAGAAAACTCAGGGAGAGTGGGTCCTGTCTGTTGATGGATCCTCCAACGACACGGGAAGTGGGGTAGGAATAACTATTGAAAGCCCGGATAAGATGGCCATCGAGCAATCTTTGAAATTCGAGTTTAAGGCGAGCAACAACCAATCAGAATATGAGGCACTGATCACCGGATTAAGGCTCGCCATTGAATTAGGCGTTCAGAAATTGTTCATCAAAGGAGACTCATAGTTGGTTGTTAAACAGGTAAAAGGCGAGTATCAAGTGAAGGATCCACAACTTTCTAAATACCTGGAAGTGGTACATAGATTAATGATGGAGATAGAGAAGATCAGGATAGAACATGTTCCAAGAAGTCAAAATGAAAGGGCTGACGTGCTAGCAAAATTGGCCAGTACGGGGCGATTGGGCAATTATCAAACAGTCATCCAGGAAACCCTTCCTCGCCCCAGTATTGACTTGGTGGAAGTTAAGTTAAAAGAAGTGAAGTCAGTGATTGAAGGCGAGCCTTCGTGGATGGAGTCAATCAAGACTTTCCTAAAAAATCCTCCAAAGGATGATGATCTGAACACAAAGGAAAAGCGTAGGGAGGCTAGTTTTTACACGCTGGTAGACGGTGAGCTATATCGCCGGGGAATTATGTCTCCTGTGCTCAAATGTGTTGACACAAGAGATGCCCTGGGAATCATGACGGAGGTTCACGAAGGAGTATGCTCTAGTCACATAGGTGGGCGATCATTGGCAGTAAAGGTATTGAGAGCAGGATTTTACTGGCCGACGATGAAGAAGGACTGTCTAGAATACGTCAAGAAGTGTGAAAAATGTCAAGTTTTTTCTGACTTACATAAAGCTCCGCCTGAAGAGTTAACAACCATGATGGCACCTTGGCCATTTGCTATGTGGGGGACTGACATTTTAGGACCATTCCCAGTAGCAAAGGCACAAATGAAGTATATCATTGTCGCTGTTGATGATTTCACTAAATGGATAGAAGCGGAAGCAGTGGCGACTATTACAGCCGCCAAAGTCAGGAACTTTCTATGGCGACGAATAGTGTGCAGGTTTGGGGTCCCCATGGCTTTGGTAATGGACAATGGGACTCAATTCACAAGCAATGTCACCAGAGAATTTTGTGCGGAGATGAGAATTGAAATGCGATTTGCATCAGTGGAACATCCACAGACTAACGGACAGGCAGAATCAGCCAACAAGGTTATTTTGAAGGGCTTAAAGAAAAAATTGGATGAGGAAAAAGGTCTTTGGGCTGAGGAGCTCCCAGGCGTCCTATGGGCGTATAACACGACTGAACAGACAAGCACGAAGGAAACCCCATACCGTTTAACCTATGGAAATGATGTCATGCTCCCTGTGGAAATTGAAAACCAAAGTTGGCGAGTAGCCCGATTTAATGAGGATGACAATGGGGAGAATTTGATAGCGAATCTAATCATGCTGCCTGAGGAACAACGGGAGGCACACTTAAGGAATGAGGCGGGGAAGGTGAAAGTTGCAAGGAAGTTTGCAACAAAAGTGGTCCCAAGAACTATGAGGGTAGGAGACTTAGTGCTTCGAAAGAAGACTATACCTGACAAGCACAACAAACTTTCGCCCAATTGGGGCGGGCCTTACAGGATAATTGGCGATGTTGGAGGTGGAGCTTATAAGCTGGAACAAATTAATGGTCAAAAGATTCCACGAACATGGAACGCCTCACATTTGAAGCAGTACTTTAGTTAAGAGGAACAACAAAAATGAGGCAGTGTTGACCCGAGGATATAAGAGTATTTTTGTGGGTCTTTTATTTTATTTTTAATTTATTTTATGAGTTTTAATTAGTTTTTATAGTATTTTTATTTAATTTTCGTATTTTTAATTATTTTAGGATTTTAGGAGTTTTTATTACGATTTGGTAGATTTTAGTAGTTTTTTTCTTATTATTAATTAGTACTTTTTAAATGATAGATTTAGTTAGGATTTGACTTGTTTATTTTGGGATTATTATCTTTTTAGTATTTGATTTTGATTTATCTTGTTATTTTATTTAGGATTTTCGGAATAAAAAGAAAAGAGAAAATCAGGAAAAGGATCTGATCCGGTGCTGGTGGTCCACGAGAGCTCCATACACATGCAGGAAATTGATGGCTAATGTTTCCCTCCACGCCATGTGGCGCGATCTTGGCAGGGATTCACCGTAAGACGGTGGTGCGAGTAGCACTGGACTCAGCCCATTTAAATCACAGACCAATTGCTCGCTGACACGTGGCAGAGGTGTTGACCCAAAAGCAAATTCCGCCAGAAAGAGAAAATCACGTGAATACTTAGAGGAAAAAGACGGAAACGGCAAAACTTAATATATATAATTTGGTAGAAGTATTTTTCTTAAGTTTTTGGTGAGGGGAATTGAGCACAAACTTCTTAGGGTTTTTAGAGCTTTTGCAAGGTTTCTCCTGGAGATTTTATGTGCTATTTTTTTTCTCTTTAATTCTTGATTATGACCATGTTTGGCAAAACTTCTTTTAGTACTTGGGATGTGGATCCTTTTTAGGATTATGTTTTGATTCGAACCTTTGCTTCATATGAATTTTGTTTATTAATCTACGTAGTTGTTTCAATTTATCTTTTGATTATACTTGAATGCATGCGAGTGATTTACTGGTTCTTATGAGAACGGAAGTTGATTAGGAATTAGAGAAACAAGGAAACAATTAGATTAGGCGTTCCCTACTGCTTGATTCAAGAGTAGAACCTAATTGCGTTGGCTAGTTTAAATAGAACTTAATCTTCAATTCCCTGGTCTAGGTGCTCGTAAAACAGACTTAGTAATTGAATTGAAAGTCTAGGGCGTGTGAGTTATCAACATCTTAGAACATAGGCTAAATCGCCGTAGAGAAGTTAATTAAATTCATATGAATATTGTTAGAATGAAGGCATAAGCCGAATAGGTGAAACAAGACCCAAGTACTATTTTTCTCATATGATTTCTTAAACTATTTGATTTTCGCTTTTACTTTTTATGAGTGATTGCTACAATCTTTAAAATCCTTAAAATTGGTTTTTATTTTCATAATCTAAATATTAGAAGTTAAGAGAATTAGTATTGAATCACAATCATCGAGGGATCGATATTTATTACTACGGGCAACTTTGTACACTTGCAAAGGAGCTATCAGGCAGCATATGTAAAGAATGAAGGGACAATAGCTCCCATGTATGGAATGTAATGAAAAGATCATTTTAAGAGATTGTCTATTTTTTGATATTACGAATTTATGCGGCGCAAGTCGTATCAGGGTATAAAATACCGC
This sequence comes from Lotus japonicus, assembly GCF_012489685.1. Taxonomy (NCBI): domain Eukaryota; kingdom Viridiplantae; phylum Streptophyta; class Magnoliopsida; order Fabales; family Fabaceae; genus Lotus; species Lotus japonicus. The sequence continues at coordinate 20,040,778 of NC_080046.1, forward strand.
GAGTAATCCTTTCGGAATAAGAAAGTGTCGCCATCGAGTGTCAAAAGCCTTGGCAATTCTAGTGGCCACTAGAAACCAAGCCTCGTCGAAAAATCGGCTAAGGTATATAAACCTAAACGTTAACAAAATTCAGTAAATAACAACTTCAAGGTAACAACAGTTAAATTGAAAAGAACTTCATTAAAGATAAGAAAAGGGTGTGGCCCATACATGTTTAAAGTAACAACAAACAAAAGGGCAAAGCCCAAAACAAAGCTTGACTTAAACCAAATAAAACAACAAATAAAATCAAGCCAGGTTCTCATTGTTGGCGTTGTTGTCTTGGCTCGCGACAACTTTTGGGTCCTTCTCCCCTTCATCCCCATTCTTGTCCTTGTTATGACCATCTTCGTCATTTTCTTCCTCAGATTCACTTTCAGAATTGAATTGAGGAAGGAGGTCAATATCAACATCATCATCGCCGATTACCTGACCATCCTTAATCTCCTTTAAAAACCCGATACGGGAAAGATCAAAGCCTGGTTCAACAACACTGATTTACTCTTTAGCCTTGAGAAAGCCTTGAGCAAATTGAATGGATGCACGCCCTAGAATGGAGGCATTCAGGCGTTCATATTTCTCTTCCATCTTTCGGCACTTAGCCTGAGCAGCAGTGTGTTTGACATTAATGGCTTCCTTCAAAGATTTAGTCTTTTGAATGAGCAGGTCAGAAGTCGCCAAGTCTTCAGTTAACTTAGCACATTTTTCCTCGGAAGACTTCAGGTGCTTGTTGGCGGTTTCAGCGTCGACCTTTGCTCGCTCATATGCAGCCTTATAGTCAGCCGCCTTCTTCTCAAGACGGTTCTTGGCCGCATGCAAATCCTTCACATAGTGAGCCATACCCACCACAGTACTGGCGGCAGAGAGAGCATGGTGAATGGCCATGGAAGCAATGTTGGGGGGACCTTGACCAGAAATGTCTTTGTGGAGCCTGTTGTCAAAGGTTCGATTCATAAAGTCCAAACCGTTGAAGTGGGGATCGGACAAGCTTAGCAAGGTAGGGAGAGCCTCGCCTCTGATAGCTGAACTAGAGCCAGCATGACCAAATGGAGTTGGCGGGCGGTTGATCATTGCATTTGGATCTTCACGGGGTGGCGGGACATTATCATTTCCCTTCTTTTTCTCTGCCGGTTTACCTCTGGAGGCTAAACCGGAAGGATTGAGAGTTGTCTGGTGTAAGGGTTTATTACCAGCAGTTCTTTCAGTGGCGCCTGAAATTTTCTGGCACTTAGGATCTCTGATGTTGTCAGAATCTGAAGCACCTTCAAGTTTTTTCTTCTGCTCAGCTTCCGCAGCTCTTTTTCTCGCCGCCTCAGCAGATTGGGCGAGATACTCTTTCATCTTCAACGGGCTGGCGTCGACCTTGCCCTTACCCATCGTGGCTACACAGAAAAGTATCACAGTTAGAAGTGAGGCATGAATAAAAAAGCAAGTTATGTGTGAAGATTATAAACTTACTAAAAAATTGATCTAAAGTGCCAGTTTTCGACGCCTCGATCAAATCATGACCAGAGACTACTGGCAATGAGCGAAGATAATCGGCGACCCCTCGCTCAGAATCATCCAGGGCGTCATATGAAACAGAGATTTTTCGGCGAGGATTTTTCGTCCAATAAAAGGGGAAGAGAGGATTATTGTTGGAATCTCGGAACAAATTCTTTACTTCAGGCGACTCAACAAATTTAAAGTATTTTTTCTGCCACACTTTGCAATGGCTCTTAAGGGCAGTAAACCGGCTCATTTTCTTGCGGGCTAAAAGAGGGACCCACTTCACGGAAGTAGGTTTCTTGGTAACAGACTTATAGAAAAGAAAAAATAAAGGGTAGGTGGGCGTGAAGCTCAAATAGTCAAATAGAATTTCAAAGCAACGAATAAAACCCCAGGCGTTGGGCTGGAGTTGGCAAGGCGCCACATTCAGAAAGGATAGAACATGACATATGAAAGGCGAAAAAGGAAGTTTGATGTTCAAGTCAGTGAAAAAGTAACCATAAACGAAGAAGAAGTCGGGCGATTCATCTGACAATTCTTTGCGTAAAATAACACAATCATCCTCGCCGCATGGAAGAACGTTTAGCTGAAGGTCTTCGTTATGAGAAGTGGCGGGATTTACCTTTGTAAACCCTTGGGCAGATATCCGAAGCGAATTAATGCTCCCAATACTACCCCAGATGGAACGCCACAGACATTTATCTTCAACCAAATGTACGTTTGTACGCCATTCGGGCGAAGATAAATTCTCATTGGAGGAAAGGACAGAATCAACAGAACCGGCTGGTCCGAAATCCTCGTGAATGGAAGGCGAGGATTGGATTTCAATAACAGAGGGGGCAGAAATTTCCCCCTCTGTTGAAGGTGATGAAAGTTCTAAGGAAGAAACGCTAACACTATTCCACGACATGCTGGGTAATTTCATGAAAGCTAAAAGAGGAAGATGAACAGTGTCACGAAAAAAAAAGAAAACAAAATGAGAAGAAAGGATGTAAAGAACTCACCGGAGGAAGAAATGAGAGATTGGGTGAAGAGAACGTCGGCTAAAGGAGAACACCGCGCAATGACGACGGCCGGAGTAAACGAAGGTTCGCTGGAGTTCAAAGAAGAGAAAGTGAGCGAATTTCAGAGGAGTTTCAGAAAGTAAAAAAGAGCGTTTCAGAAAGTAAAGAAGTGAAAGGTTAAAAGATGTTTTATAGGGGAAAAAAAGGAGAGAGAATGAGTGGGATAGGTAGTGAAGAGTCGTGGGATTTGAAATTCAAAAAGGTGTGAGGTGAAAAGGCATAACTCCTCGAGACACACAAATGGAAACTGCATTCATGGCAAATGATGACGAATCCCGGAAAACAAGGATTGCGTGTGTCAGTAGAAAAGACATGATTGACGGTTATGACAATGGCGACATATCTATATAAAAGTGGCGACGTAACAACAAACATAAAAGTGGCGACGTAACAACAAACATAAAAGTGGCGGCATAACAACGATTACGAAGAATGGCGACATAATAAAAGTGAAAGGGGGAGTGAAGAACAACCAACATCCACAAATAACTCCACCAAAAATCACTCAGTGAACAGTGAAGGCAAGCGACAAAATAACATATTGAAGAAATTTCAACTCAACCTACCTGAGCCTCATGTCTTGGGGGCATGTGGACTGGGCGGGTATAAAGACTCATGCCCGCCCAAAACAAGTAGTCAGCCGGACGAAGGAAGACATGGCGGGAACTGGTGAAACACTGAAGATTCTCGCCCTCCCCTTTATGCGGACCCGCAAGCCAGCTGGAAGATTCTTCTGGATTTGTCTTATATGCATAGGGATTTGGGCCCTAGTTGTCAGACCCAAATGTAGGAAAAGTCCATATCATGACCATACCCTTTATAAAAGGGAAGATCATCACCTTGTACTAGACTTTTGAACAATTAATGAGAATATACCCTTTTTATTACATCTTTACTATTTTAGTGCTCTGCTAGGATTTGCTTTTCATTCCTCTTCTTACGTAAGCTTACCTTAGGACAGAACACAAATTAATCCACTTACTTTTACCAATGGGTGATTAATTTAGTTCCTTTACTTTAATTTGAGTTGCTCAATTTTAGTCTCAATATTTTTTCTATTATTGCAGTTGAATTTCTCCATTAATTAAAAATGCCATCCAATATTAAGTTAAATTAATGATATTATCAAGGCCAGTCTACATGGCAGCTTAAGTGTTAAATCATAAATGATTGGAAATAATTTAGAACACTTTTTTTTTTTAATATTGATAGAGTTTTTTTTCTTGAAATATTCATTGAGCTCATACCTTCACGAAAGCTTGGGTTAAAGAGTTGTGTTTCTTTAATAGCATCATTAAAACTCGATAGGTTGGATTCTATCGCGGTTCAAAAAAACTAGAGGCGGTTAACAAGAGGGTCTGTAATAATGATAACTAGAATTTAAGGATTAATTAAGATGAAATTATAGTTTTTTTTTGTTACAATTACAGCTAACGATGTCTATATGCAAATACTATAAAATTTAGGGTGATTTGATTCATTTTTTCCAAAATACATATGCTTAAAACGACCAAGTTCCTAAAATTTAGGATTATAATTTTCAATATAAAACATAAAATTATTATAACTTTAATTCTGTACGAAAAAAAAGTTAACAGTAAAAAAGTTTGGGCTTAATCCAGTTTTTGGTCCCAACCTTTGCCATAAATATGACTTTAGTCCCTCACGGGCGTAAAGGTGAGGACTGGTCCCCAATTTTTGGCAAAATGATTGGTTTTAGTTCTTCCAGCCGGTTGGGTCAACGCCGGAGCTCCACCAGTTGATGTGGCCTTTCCCACGTCAATTAATAAACCTCGCTGGATTTTTTTTTCTCTGTTTTATTAAATTAAAATAAAATTAAGAAGGATGAGAGACCCAAAGCTTATTTATAATTAATAATTTAATTATTATGGCAATTAATTGTCCTCTTCATCATCATCAACAATTCAAAAAAAAAACCATCATCATCATCAATCTCCTTTTTCTTATCAACCCACACCCAGATTTACCACCATCAAATGCCCACCAACACCAGACTTGATTTTTCCCCTGCCCCTCTTCGTTTAACCTCCCCACTCTCCCCATGGGTTTTGATTTCTAAGTTTTGTCACTACAAAAAAAGCGGAATTTAGCGGCGGTTTTTTAGCCGCCGCTAACGCACCAAGTTAACTTAAAGGTTTGTATTTTAGCGGCGGTTTAAACCGCCGCTATGTTTTAATATTAGAATTTTCTCAAAATTTCGCTCCAAGCAGCGGTCACAATTTTAAATCCCCGCCATCCTCAATTGAACAAGTGAAACCCTATTCCCCCAAATTTCCCAATCCACGTTCCCTATTTCCTTGAAACCGCTCCACCGCTTCACATATCGTTGTTGACGAGCAGGAGGAGGAACCACCAGCTTCACCGCGTCCCCAGTTCCTCCACAACTTCGTCGAGTCTTCATCGCTTCAAAGCCTCCTCAGGTCCTCATCGCTACCCTCGGATCTCTTCCTTCATCGATGTCCTCGAGCTCCATCTTTGTTCGTCGTTCCAGCTCGCTTTCTACTCGCCAAAAATCTCCATTTGCACTGGGTTTTCTTCCTCAGGTAATAACACTTCTGGACCTTGACTTTGTTCGATTTTAGTTGCTGTTGTTTGGCACGCCGTTTAGAAATTGATCTTTCTATTTTGCGTTTTGGTTTTGACCATTAAGGTAATACTTAGAAACAAAGTGACTTTCAGGGAAGGGGATCTTGATTTCTCTACGGCTCTGGACTTGATTCAATACCGATCTTGGATTTGGCTTAAGGCAAAGGTTAAAGGTCCTTTCTTCTCGCTGTTGAATGGTAAAAAAACCCACCTTATGTTTGGGTTCTTTGTAAATTTAGTCAGCTATGGTGCCCTCTCTGTTAATTACAAAGTCTGTAATGTTGGGGTTGTGCTGTTTTGCTTCTGAAGAGAGACTCGTTGTGTTGTTATCCTATTTTTTCTTGTGGATCTTTTGCTGGTTTTCCCCTTGTGCTGTAAAGATTGGTACCTTTTTAGCATTGGTCTTGTTAAGGCCTCTTAATGATTAACGAGATTCTGGAATGTTTTTTGGCTTTTGAGGCTCTGTGTTGCTGGTGTTTATATGTTTGCAAGGGCTCTTAATCTTACTGGTCTCCTGGGTATGTGGGGGTTTTTGTTTTGAAAGGGATGGTGTTTTGCTTGGTTTGATTGGAATGGCTCTGTTGCCTCATTTTTGTAGGTAGCAATAGGAAGCAAAAAGCTCCTCTTTTCTTTGCGTTGCTAGGTTCTGGACTTCTGGTAGTTCTTAGTTTTTGTTCTGTTTGAGTATCAGATTATTGATTATTTACTGGTTTAGAATTAGAGCAGCACATTTCAACAAAGGTCCCTCATGGTGTAAGACAAGGAATTAAAGCATGAATTGAAGTCAGCGATATATGTTGACGGCTTTTGATCTCAAATTCTTTTTGAATCTCTTTAAGTATGAGTGACCTCGTTTTTGTTTTTTATGACACAGGGTTATTACTTGAATAACATTATGCTTCAACAAGTGACTCTTTTGATACAAGAGGTATGTGAAGGGAAGGGTTAGGTATCTCTAAGAGAACCTTAAGAAGTAAAGGCTTGGTAAAACAAATTTTTGTTACCTTATTGCTCACCAGGATGTAAAATGGCTTTTGTGGAAGTCTGATGGTATTTTGTTTGGTCATTTCTAGGATTTCTGCAAAGGCAGTTGCATGTTGCATGGAAATTGATAATATCACGTACAGAAGGAGAACCGTACTTCTTTACATTTGGAAAATCAGAGGTAGTTAATCCATATATATGTAGATATGCTTCCTGTTTAATGAAAACTTATGAAAGAAGTAGCAACTGCTTCTCACGCTGAACAACTATCAAATGCAAAGGGCCTCTCTTTTTTAATATTTTCAGTTTGTTTCTTTTTCTCATTAGGGGGACTCACTCCTTGCTGCTCTTCCAATGACAGTTTCTCTTTTATGTTCTTAATTTTCTGATGTTGGAAAGGCTTATATGAGCAAATTGGCATGACAGGTTAGCTATAAGAATCTCTTTGGTTTCTCATGCTGCAATTTTAAAAACATGTATGAAGTCACTTTGTGAAAATTGATCTATCAATATCTAAGACTGGCTAATTTTCAGGTTTTTGGTGCTCTTATCATTGAAAAGCTTCTTTCTGTTCCTACCATGCCCATGTACCAGTGTAAGTTACTATTTACTCAAATTTTGTGAGAATAACATGAAATTTCTGTTTGAGTCAAAGTCACTATTTACTCAAATTTTGCTCTTATTCTACTAATACCATTTTTTATTTCCAGAGTATAGAACATTTGAGCCAAAGTCTATGAGGTCTCATCACCAATTTCTATATGTTTTCTTTTGATTATATCGATGTTGATTCTCACCTCTTCATCATCCTCTCATCCTCTCAAGCATTCAAATTAATTGTTGGAGGTAAAGATGGCTAGGTGGTGAAGCTTTCAGAAGAATACATGCTTTGGGCTCAAAAAATTCTGTTTCAATTCAATGACACCCTCTGTGAGTCCAATTAAAGTCTCCTGTAGAAACAACGTCTTTTTACTTTTATGAACCTTGTGCATTTCAGTTTTTCTTTTGATCTACTCCATGTCAGAATCATATGTAACAATTACAAGTAGTCTTGTTTACAATAAAAATTCATCTTTGATTGTTTTACCAAATTCATTACATAACGGAACGTAGTCTGCAACCTTTTCTTTGATGTTCATCTTTGATGGTTTCCTTTGCTTGACATGGGAGAATAGCTATATATATATATATATATATATATATAGGGAGAGTGAGAGGTATGATTAGATTGAAAATGAATTTTTTTTATCAGGTATTGGCAACAGTGCTTAAATGATATATATATATATAGGGAGCATATCAGGTGAGAGGAGTGGTTTATAGTGAGAGGTGAGAGTGTGCAATAATAGCCATTAGATTATTTTGAATGGTTTAGATTTAATCTCATTTAATATACTCTCACCTGACCCTCCAACTCTAACTTTCCAACCCCCACGCGCATCCTCCTCTGTGCTTTTGCTATGTTCCCAACGCCCCTGATGCTGTCTTTCTCACTTCCGCCATTGATGTTTTTCTCCCTTCCCCATTTCACACACCACCCATCATGAAATCGAAAAGGGACCAAATCATGGAATCAAGATATATCCAGGTTCCCAGTTTCCACGGCATATATATATTTATATCAAATATTGACAATTAAATAATTTTCTCAATAAAATCCTTAATTTCTTCGCTCATCTCTAAATCTTGTTGCCGTATCAGGGATGGAAATCAAATCAAATATGCCACTAACGTTCTCAACCAAACAGGTCATTGGATTAGCAAAGAGGATTCCATGAAACACTAAAAATCTGATGCGTACACTACAGATCTATTAATGTTGAGGATGAATCATTTTTTGTAGGGATATGGAAGGTCAAGGTCTAATGTGTAGAAATTAATTATGAATAAAGTGTGCAGAAATTAATTTTTGGATCATGATGCTTTTCAAATTCATGGGTGGAAGAGAGAAAAGGTTGCAGTTGTGGAGAGAGAGATGAGCGAGAACAGAGATGAGAGGAAATCTTCATTCGCACTGGAGAACAAGGGGGAAAGGGGCGCGTGAGGTTGCGAATTAGCAGGCACGTGCAGACTTAAGTTGCGAATTTATCCTCACCGTTGATTTTGATCTGATAGCTATTATTACACACTCTCACCTCTCACTATAAACCACTCCTCTCACCTGATATGCTCCCTATATATATATGTTGCCATATAAATTTAATTTACAATTAAAAAGTGTTGTCTTATTTACAATTTTATCATATATGATGTCTATAAATATTTGATTTTTTATGTACTGGTAGAAAAAGAAATCAGATAAAAAAAAAACGTGCCTAAAATCCGTAAAAAAAAAGTTAGGCTTTAGTGGCGCTTCCAACCGCCACTAAATGACGAAAATAAAAAAGCACTACTCTATATATAGCGGCGGTTGTAACCGACGCCAAAACACAACGTAAAATATAGCGGCAGTTTTAGGCGACGTTATCACAACCGCCACCAAATATTTAGTGTCGCCAAATTTAACGTCGCTTTTTTGGCCGACGCTAAGTGTTTTAAGCGAGATTTAGCGGCGGTTAGAACCGCCGCTAAAGACAAAAATAACCGCCGCTAAAACCCGGATTTTTTGTAGTGTGTGTTCTTTTTTCTGCACTGGTTCGGGGACGAAGACGTGGGTGTGGTAGAGCACCACCGTGTCGGGGACGATGGTCGGGGTCCTTATGAGGACAGTGTCGCGGTGGAGGTCGTGGCAGTTAACGACGACGCTGTGGTTGATCCGGTGGAGGAGGAGAGATGAGGAGATTGAATAAGAGGAGTGATCAGGAGGACCAAGCTACCCGGTGTGAGTGGGGTAGCAGAGAGAAGCAAGGGAGGTGGTGAACCTTTGAGCTGCACGTTCCCGGGAGGGGCTCCTGCAAGGGACTCCAATGCTAAAGTAAGTAAGGGTTTGAGAGGGGATAAGATGTTGAGTGAAGATGGTGAGTTACCTTAGTAAGGGGGGAATCCCCCCTTATATACACGTAGTGAAGCTAGGGTTGGAGCCATGCAACGTCATGCATGGCTCGTACTTGGTTCGTCCTGGGCCGTTGGATTCTCTGCCTCTCCTGTCGCAAAGCAGCGATCTAACGGTCCAGGGTATCTCGGGATGCGCGCCCAACCACCCTAGTTTCGTAGGGTGCATGGTTGGCCTAGGTCAACTCCTATGTTGTGGGGACCAGCTGTAGTTCCGTACTATGGGGTGAGCCCGGTCGCCAGCTACGAGAGGAGTGCGGGGGAAGGTGTGGTCGTTCCCTTCTTGTGATCGCCTATGATCCTATCACTGTCCACGTCGCCGTCCCACCAATGGTGCCCGTCCCTTCTTGTGATCGTCCATGATCCAAATCACCGTCCGGGTGGTTACCCCGGGTAGTTACCGTCCCTGTTACCGTCCTGTGGGTCCATACTCGGGGATTCCCAGTAGGGGTGTTCATAACCGAACCAATCCAAACAAAACCGACAAACCGATCCAAAAAAACCGAAATCCAATCAAATCGAAAACCGAACGGACTGAAAATTGAAAAAACCGAAATTATTTATTGGATCGGATCGGATTTCGGATTTGATTTCCAAAACCGAACCAATCCAATCCAAACCGAACATTCACAAATATGTATACTTTTAGTTATACATATATCATTCCATTTACACTTACATAGTACATATTTATTGTATATATATTGATATATTGATTATATCACACATGCATCAAAGTTTACTATATACATGCATCAAAGTAAACAATTATAATCATAATTTTAAAATATGTTGACTATGTTATAATTTATGAATGTTATATTAATGTTATAAATTATGTATCATTGTATTTATCATATATTATATATTTTTAAAATTTATACAACACAATTTCAAAGTATAAAAAAGTGAAAAAAAAAACCGAACAATCCAATCCAATCCAAACCGCTATAGATTGGATCGGATTGGTTCGGATTTGAATTTAGTAAAAATCCATTGGATGACAAAATCATAAAACCGATGAGATCGGATCGGATGATTTTTCTCCTCAAAACCGATCCAATCCAATCCGCGAACACCCCTAATTCCCAGAACAGTAGTCCCCCCAGCTCTGGTCCACTGTTTGAGTGGAGCACGAGCTTAAGGGCGGACATCCGTCCCCGTGAAGCTATGGTTGTCCGTACTCGAGGATTCCCAGAACAAAAAGGTTGAACTGGGTAAAGGATGTCCATTTGATTCGTGAACTGCAGTATGAAGCAGAAGTAGAAGTAGAAGTAGAAGTAGAAGAAGATAACATCTCACAGAAGAACCAAAATCTTCAGATCTGCGATGTGGGTATGGTAGCGGTGGGTTAGAGTTATGGGTTTTAGAAACCGAATGCGTCAGAGAGAAGAAGAGATGAGATTGTGAAGGTTCGAACCTTATCGGTTTTTGTTTACCAATTTGGAGGCACAGGAGGAGGCCGACGACTGTGGCCATGGCGAGGTTGACCCAGTCATCGTGGTAACACATTTGGTGGGTGGTGTTTGTTTGAATGTTTTGAATAAATGGAAATAATTATATTAATAAAGGAAAGGAAAGGAAATGAATAAGGAATGGAAGGTTGGTTCATCTGTGCGTGCTTGTGCTCCTTGGCTAGCTCTTCAGATGCATTAATGGAAAAATGGTGAAAGGGTCTACTGAAAGTGATAGAGGAAGATGGTGGAACCACATTCAAACATATTTTGGCTAATTTTTCTGGGTTTGATGAATGATCCTTTATGCACCTTTGTGATTAATATGGAGATGGATGACGAAGATCAAAATCTGGGTTTTTTATTTTATGAAGCAGATGTGTAGATGAAGAGATTTGTAATTAATAATCAGGTAAATGATTTTTTATTTGTGCATGGGACCAATCCACACCTTTACGCCGGCGAGGGACTAAAGCCATATTTATGGCAAAGGTTGGGACCAAAAACTGGATTAAGCCAAAAGTTTGAAATTTTTTATAATTATAATTTGAACTATAAAATTCAAAAAAGTGTGAATTTTTTTTTATGTTATAGTATGATATAACTGTAGTTTGTACCAAAAAAAAAATGATATAACTATTATATCCTTTGAATTGAATGTATTAAGATCTTTGCTAATTGGAATATTTCATGTTTCAAAAAATTACTATGGTTGCTAAGTGAAAAATAATTTATATATCAAAGATGATTTATAGAAGATAGCGAATCTAGTATAAGCAGGGCCGGTCTTGACATTTTGGAGGCCCTGAGCAAATAATAAAAATGGACCCTTAATAATTTTTTTTAAGGAACATTATCTATTTAAATTATTTAGTAAAGTAGGGTAGTTTTTTGAGAAAAGGCAACGGACGTGCGCCCCAGTCAAAAAACCGTGGCCAAAAATGTAAAAAGGCAACGATTTCTAAGCTGTTGCATAAAAACTTTAGGCCACACTTTAGGAAGCAACTCAAGACAAAGCTGGAGAGTGGAGAAGCAGGCTATAAGGTGCATCTTCTTCGGTTATGATCAGCAGAAGAAAAGGCAACAGTTTCAAAGCTGTTGCATAAAAACTTTAGGCCACACTTTAGAAACCGTAGCCTTTGGGAATTTTTTTTGAGGCCCCTTCTTTTTGGAGGCCCTGGGCTGTGGGCCTGCTTGCACAGGCCCAGGGCCGGCCCTGAGTATTAGTGTAAAACTATCATATATGAGTTAAAAGCTTACACTATGAGAGGTCAAGAGGGATAAGGGATTACATGCATGGGTCTTCATATTCGTAGATAAAAGCTTACACTATGAATAAAAATCTAAATTAATTAGTAAACCCATGTAATCCCTCTTGGCACTGCTCTGCCTTTAATTTCTATTCACCTTAATTAAAGAAGACACTATAACAAAAGTAGTATGTGTTCTGGGACGGACGGAGACGCACCGACCTCCACCCCAGTATGGTTAGCACCCGACCAGGGTTACCCGGGGAAAGCCCTGAGGGGACGACCGGGGGGCGTCCTGGCCCCATACCACAAGCGGGACGACACCCTCCTCTGATCCAAGTACCTTGACCCCACCACCTAGGGGTTGACCTAGGCCCACCACCCTACGGAACTAGGGTGGTTGGGAGGTGGGTCCCTAGGAATTCTAGGCCGTTGGATCACTGTTAAAACAAGAGGAGCAGAAGGATCCAACGGCCCCTAGTCCACCGGTACGGGCCATGCATGACGTTGCATGACTCCAACCCTAATACCCCAACGTGTATATAAAGGAGGCGACACATCCATTCTAAGGTACGTTATTCACTTCACTTCACTACTCTCTTACTCGATTCCCCTACGCACTTTGGCATCGGAGTCCCTTGCAGGAGCCCCTCCCGGGATCATCCAGCTCGCCAGCCCTTCTTCCCTCTCAGCTGCCCCTGCTCACCGGACAACTTGGTCATCCCGATCAATTGGCGCCGTCTGTGGGGATCGAGTAAACTTTTCCTCCGCCACGTGCTATCAGAGACAAGAACAACTACCAGACGCAATGGTAGAGACACGACAAACTTCTCGCCGTTTCAACCCAACTCCCGAGGGCCATGTGGAGACACTTGATGAATCTGTGATGAGCAATATTTTACCCATTTTATATAGCCTTAATTTGTCATTATTAATGATTATTCGTAATTAATTGACCTTGCTTGACAGAGATTTCTATTAGTTGGTCTAATTACGTTTATTCCTATTTTCAGGTCTTATTTGACATCAAGGGCATTTTGGGAATTGCGGAATTGAAGATTTGATTGTGCTGGAGTGAAGATTGTATTTTAGGAAATATTAGGATTTAATTTCGGAATAAATTAAGTTTGATATCTTTCAGATTCAAACTTATTTAGGTTGTTATTTTAAAACTCTATCTTTAGGATTTGTTAGGATTTATTGTTATCTTTTAGGATTTGATTTTGATTAGGATTTGTGATCTCAGCTCCTATTTAAGGGTTTGTGCTGAGAGAAACAAGAACCTTTTACCTTCTACATTATTATTTTATGCAATTTTCGAATTTCAGTAATTATTAGAGTTCTGCTAGGGTTTATGCTTTTAATCCCTATTCTCTTCTCCAAAATAATTGTTGATTTCGCCCCATCCATGGAAGGCTAATTTCCTTCGAACGAATTCCTTTGCAAAGTATATCGCGCTCTTGAGGTATAGTGCTTAATAGAATTCAACTGATTAGTTTTCTTCATCTCTACTTCTGGCTTAGGTTTGCTTAATTCCTTATGATTAGAAATAGAAGATGATGTATGTTCGCTTAGTTCATATTAGGGCGTAAACGATTCTTAATCGCTTAGTTTAGGAATCTGTGAATTAGTTATCGCTTAGTTAATTAATTCTCACGAACTAGGAAACTGATAACAAGAATTGATCTTTAGATACCCGTGATTGAGCAGCGATATACTGAACAAAGGGATTCGTCCGTCTTTAATTGATCATATTAATCTTTGTTTACTTTCTGCTAATCTTTTGAACTGAATCACAAACCCCCCCCAGTGTGTGTGCGTTCTTAATACTGAGTCTTTGTTGAAACGATAGTCCTTGGGAAACGACCTAGGAGTCACTTCCTAGTTACTACAGTTTTCTAAATTAATTATTTGTATCGGGTACGGCCTCGATCAAATTTGGCGCCGTTGCCGGGGATTATCGTCTTTACCAAAGGTTTAATAGAGTTAGTATTAGTAGTATTAGTATTATTATTAGTAGTATTAACAAGTTCGATCTCTGACGCAGGTACTGTGAAGGTAAGGATTAGTGATTTTTGAAGGATAATTAGGCTGTAACTTCAAACGGCCATATCTTTTGCTCCAGAACTCGGAATTCAACATAATTTATATGCTTTTGGGGTAGAAAAAAATTTCCAATCCATCTGTGACCGCTACGCCGTGAGATCGATTCTTAAAAACGCAAAAAAAGGCCTTCCACCAAAAGTTTTTTTTAGGGTTTCGAAAAAAAAAATTTATTTTCAAGTTTTCAATTGATTCTGTTTGGAATAATTAGTGTTGCATGACTAGGGTAAATCCTGGGTTTGTGCATCAATTAATTTCTGAAATAGATAGAGAGTTTCATAGGTTAATTAGAGCACGTAGAGCTTTTGTAATTGATCCTCATTCAAGTGATTCTGATTCTGACCTTGATTTTGATTCTGATTTTGTTGCAGTTTTTGATAACATGGCTGAAGAAGGACCGCGAGAGAGAACATTAAGGGAGCTGGCTGCACCTGATTTCACCTACGAAAGCTTGTGTATCCAGTATCCTGAGGATGTACCATGTGTACTCAAAACTGGACTAATCCATTTATTGCCTAAGTTTGGTGGTCTTGCAGGTGAAGATCCTCATATGCATATCAAGGAGTTTCGTACTGTCATATCCACCATGAAGCCTCCTGAAGTTGACAAAGATCATATCTGTTTGAAGGCTTTTCCTCATTCCCTTCAGGGAACTGCAAAGACTTGGCTGTATAACCTGCCCCCTTCATCCATTGCAAGCTGGGACGACCTGAAAAGAAAGTTTCTTGAGAAGTTCTTCCCTGCCTCTAGGACAACTTCAATCAGAAAATACATTTCAGGAATCAGGCAGCTACATGGAGAGACTCTACATGAATACTGGGAAAGATTCAAGACACTATGTGTGAGCTGCCCCCATCACCAGATTTCCGAGCAGCTCCTAGTTCAGTATTTCTATGAGGGTTTGCTCAACATGGAGAGACATCTCATTGATGCTGCTTGTGGAGGTGCATTGAATGACATGACTCCTACTGAAGCCAGGCAGTTGTTTGAGAAGATGGCTGCTAATTCTCAACAGTTTCAAACAAGGAGTAATGATGCTGTTAAAACTGTTAATGAGATTGGGACAGATCCAAGGATGGACAAGCTTGAGAAGAGGATGGAAACCATTGCCAGCTTGGTTACTCAATTGGCCATGAACCAGAATAAACCTTCACAACAGGCAAAGGTTTGTGGCATTTGCACTAAAGACCATAATACTGATGTTTGTCCTTCTCTGCAGGAACCTACAGATGAGAATCCTGAAGCATATGCTGCCAACATTTTCAATAATCGACCTCAGCAAAATTATGATCTGTCATCTAACAGATATAACCCTGGCTGGAGAAATCATCCAAATCTTAGATGGTCTGATCAGTCACAACCTGCCCAAGCACCGTTTCAGAATAGTGCTAGACCATATGTTCCTCCTCCAATGCAACAACAGGCTAACAACCCTCCTGCACCGCAATCTAAAGAATCTTCATTGGAGGATATGTTGAAGCAGATGACAGCCCAAAACATACAGTTCCAACAAGACACCAGATCCTCCATTCAGAATCTGACCACCCAGATAGGACAGATGGCTACTTCAATAAACCAGCTACAGTCCCAGAATTCTGATAAGCTGCCCTCTCAGACGGTTGTCAATCCAAGAAATGTGAGCGCCATCACCTTACGGTCGGGGAAGCAAATTGATGCAGATCATGGACCAGAGTCAGAGCCTGAAAAGGAGACAGAGACCACTGCCACAAGAACCTTCCAAGTACAACCACCTTCCATTCCTCTTCCATTCCCTCCGAAAGCTATGCCAAACAAGAAGAAGGAAGAGGTAGATAAGGGAATCTTGGAGATATTCAAGAAAGTGGAGGTGAACATACCTCTACTTGATGCACTCAAGAAAATTCCAAGATATGCAAAGTTTCTGAAAGAATTATGCACTCAGAAAAGGAAGCTGAAAGGAAATGAAAGAGTTCGCATGGGGAGAAACGTTTCTGCAATCATAGGTAAAGCTGGTAAACCTGCTCCTGTTTCTGATGTTCCTGAAAAGTGTGAGGATCCAGGTACGTTTTCTGTTCCTTGTGTCATAGGTGATACTAAATTTGAAAATGCCATGCTAGATCTAGGAGCTTCAATTAATGTGATGCCTATGTCTATTTTTAAATCACTTTCACTTGGACCTTTGAAACCTACGGGTGTTGTCATCCAATTAGCAAATAGGAGCACGACACACCCTGCTGGATGGGTAGAGGATGTTTTGGTTAGGGTTGGTGAACTTGTTTTCCCTGCTGATTTTTATGTGCTTGAAATGGAAAAAGGATCTTCCCGTAATACAGTTCCTATCATTTTGGGGAGACCATTTTTAAAGACAGCCCGAACCAAGATAGATGTTTATGCTGGTACACTGACTATGGAATTCGGTGATATTGTGGTTAGGATAACATTTTTGATGCTATGAAACATCCACCTGAAGATTATTCTGTGTTTCATATTGATTTGCTTGATGAACTGCTTGATGATATGCTTGATGAACATGAATCTGATTTCCTACATGATTCTGATTATCCTTCCCTAACTGAGTCATACACTTGTCATACATGTACTGCTACTGAAATGTGTGATTCTTGCATTGATCAATTTTTGGACACTGTTGTTGTTGACTCAGATGTTAAGAAATCTGATTGTACTAACCCAGTCGTTGAAGTGCAGGATGCAGAAACTGTATCTGCTAGTTTGGTTCCATCTGTTTTGCAGGCACCCGTATTGGAGCTTAAGCCCTTACCAGATAACCTCAAGTATGCTTACTTGGAGGATGATAAGAAGCTCCCTGTCATTGTTTCCTCAACGCTTCATGAAAATCAAGAGGAAAAGTTGCTGCAAGTACTAAAGAAGCACAAGAAAGTTATTGGTTGGACCTTAGCTGACATTCCTGGTATTAGTCCATCCATGTGTATGCATAGAATACTCTTGGAAGAAGGAGCGAAGCCAGTAAGACAACCACAAAGGAGACTCAACCCAGTGATACTTGATGTTGTGAAGAAGGAGATCACCAAGCTTCTGCAAGCTGGAATTATATATCCGATCTCTGACAGCCCTTGGGTGAGCCCAGTTCAAGTGGTCCCTAAGAAGACAGGACTTACCGTTGTGAAGAATGAGAGGAACGAGCTTATCCCTACTCGAGTGCAAAACAGTTGGAGAGTCTGCATTGATTATAGGAGGCTCAATCAAGCAACTAGAAAGGATCACTTTCCTTTGCCCTTCATTGATCAAATGCTTGAGCGCTTAGCAGGTAAAAGTCACTACTGTTTTCTTGATGGTTTTTCTGGGTACTTTCAAATTCACATTGCTCCTGAGGACCAAGAAAAGACCACATTCACTTGTCCCTTTGGCACTTTTGCCTATAGGAGGATGCCTTTTGGCCTATGCAATGCCCCTGGTACATTCCAGCGGTGCATGGTAAGTATTTTCAGTGATTTCTTAGAGAGTTGCATCGAGGTATTTATGGATGATTTCACTGTTTACGGATCTTCATTTGATACATGTTTAGATAATCTGGATAAAGTTTTGCATAGGTGCATTGAAACTAACCTTGTTTTGAATTATGAGAAGTGTCATTTTATGGTAGAGCAGGGCATAGTTCTAGGTCATGTGATTTCTAACAAAGGCATAGAGGTGGATCCTGCCAAGATAGATGTTATTTCACATTTGCCTTACCCCTCTTGCGTGCGAGAGGTGCGTTCTTTTCTTGGCCATGCAGGTTTTTATCGCAGGTTAATTCAGGATTTCAGCAAGAGAGCTCTCTTTCTAACTTGCTGCAGAAGGAAGTGGCGTTTGATTTTGATGAGAAATGCAGAGAGGCGTTCGATTGCCTCAAGAAAGCCTTGACCACCACTCCTATCATTCAGGCACCGGATTGGACGGCCCCTTTTGAGCTCATGTGTGATGCCTCTAATTACGCATTGGGTGCTGTCCTTGCTCAAAAAGTAGATAAGTTGCCTAGGGTAATATATTATGCATCTAGGACTTTAGATTCTGCACAAGCGAATTACACTACCACTGAAAAAGAACTTCTAGCTATTGTGTTTGCTCTAGATAAATTTAGATCATATTTGCTAGGTTCTAGAATTATTGTGTATACTGACCATGCAGCTCTAAAGTTCCTGTTGAAGAAGGCTGAATCAAAACCCAGGTTGATCCGATGGATGCTCTAACTCCAAGAGTTTGACTTGGAGATTCGAGATAGAAGTGGAGCACAGAATTTGGTGGCCGATCACTTAAGTCGGATAGAGAGGGATGCTGATACTCTTCCCATTAGAGATGACTTTCCGGATGAGCGGCTCTTTAATATTTCAGTTTCATTTCCAGCACCCTGGTTTGCTAATATTGTTAATTATTTTGTTGCTTCTGTTTTTCCCCCATTTGCATCTCGAGCTCAGATTTCTAAACTTAAGAGTGATGCTAAATATTATTGTTGGGATGACCCCTATTTGTGGAAGTTTTGTACTGACCAGGTTATTAGGAGGTGCATTCCAGATCATGAGATTGAGTCAGTCCTTCAGTTTTGCCATGCTTCTGCAGTGGGTGGTCACTTTGGACCCCAAAGGACAGCACGCAAGGTGCTTGATTCTGGATTTTACTGGCCCACCATCTTCAAAGATGCGTCAAGGATTTGCAGCACTTGTGAGCCCTGTCAGAGAGCAGGCGGTACCATTTCTTGGAGAAAAGAGATGCCTCAACAACCCATGTTGTTTTGTGAGGTCTTTGATGTATGGGGTATCGATTTTATGGGTCCTTTTCCTGTTTCTTTTGGTTTTTACTATATTTTGCTTGCTGTTGATTATGTTTCTAAATGGGTGGAAGCTAAGGCCACCCGGACTAATGATTCTCGAGTTGTTGTGGATTTTGTTAGGTCTAACATCTTTTGCAGGTTTGGCATTCCTAGAGCAATCATTAGTGATCAAGGCACCCACTTCTGCAATAGGTCCATGCAAGCTCTTCTCAAGAAATATGGGGTTGTTCATAGAATTTCCACACCATACCATCCTCAAACAAATGGGCAAGCTGAGAATTCCAACAGAGAGATAAAGAGGATCTTGGAGAAGACTGTCCAGCCTAACAGGAAGGATTGGAGCAATAGACTTGAGGATGCTCTGTGGGCCCATCGTACTGCTTACAAAGCACCCATCGGAATGTCTCCTTATCGCGTTGTTTTTGGTAAGGCATGTCATCTCCCTGTTGAGATAGAGCATCATGCTTATTGGGCTGTGAAGACTTGCAACTTGGCTCTTGATCAAGCTGGTGGTGAAAGAAAGCTTCAATTGAGTGAGTTAGATGAGATCCGCTTGGAAGCCTATGAGAACTCTAAGTTCTACAAAGAGAAGACCAAAATATTCCATGATAGCTTGATTTCCAGAAAAGACTTTTTGGTTGGACAACAAGTGTTGTTGTATAACTCTAGGCTTGGCCTAATGAGCGGTAAGCTTCGTTCTAAGTGGATTGGTCCTTTTGTTGTTACTAATGTGTTTCCTTATGGTACTGTAGAGATCAAAAGTGAATCCACAGATAAGAGCTTCAAAGTTAATGGTCATCGCCTCAAGCATTTCCTCACTAATCCTTCTCTTGTGAATGCTACCATGGACGATGTTTCCTTGGTTGTTTCCACCCTCCGCCCGCCATGAATCAGGGAGTTCTCTTTCTTCTTCTTTACTTTTATTGCACTTGTTCAATTCCATATTTGTTATGCTTCATTGGGACAATGTGTAGTTTAAGTGTGGGGGGGAGATTACCGTAGGTAGAATATTTAGCTTTTGAATAAATTAGGTTGATCCATGCTTTCTTTGAATTCTTAGGTCTTGTTTAGATTATGGGCATTTTCTTTCTTTGAACTGAGTCATGATATCTTGTGATGTGAATCCATGCGTTCTTGTTGTCAAGTTACTTTTGAAAATTGAGGGGTTGAAACAATTATGATAGACTAAATTCCCCTGTGAGAGTTTTTGAGCCTTAACTGTAGGTGGTCAACTGTATGCCATCTCTAATCTTTTTCTTGTGTGATTGCACTCTTGATTACTTGCACTCTAGAACTTGACTTGACGCTTGTTTCTACTTGATATTCACATGCACATATTGAAGTGATTTTAGGCATTTTCTTCTTTTAATTAATAAGCCACTAGCCATATAAGCCTACCTTGAATGAATTATCCTTTGATAGCCACTTTGAGCCTTTTTACCCTTCTTTTCTTTAGCTCATTACAAGCTTATAAGTGAAAAACCATGATTGACCTAATCTTAGGGAATTTTGGAGCTTTGGAATTGTTTTGGGAGTAAGTACTAAGTGGGTAAGGGTGCATTGTTCTTTAATTCTTCCAATTCTCGGTTATGCTTGGTTGGTTGTTGTAAATAGAGTGGTGGTGCTGTTTTTCTTACTAGTTTTGTTATGCAAAAAAATAAAAAAAAATAAAAAAAAAACGAAAAAAAAGAAAAAAACAGAAAAGGAAAAAAAGAGAAGGCCAAGAGCAAAAAAATGAATGAAAGGATGAAAGATGAAAAGTTGAAGTGTGGAATTGGAGGAAGAATTGCAAATCTTATGCTTTGAAATTGGGTTGATCTTGACTTACTTCTTACTTATTCCCCATTGCTCCTCTATTTTCTAAGGTTTTAGCTACTTATCCCATATTTTATCCTACCTTGTCCTTGGCCCCATTGCAACCTTTAAAAGTCCTTTTTGATCTTTATGTGCATGTGTTTTTGATTGTTGATGTTAGAGTCTTGTCAAGCCTATGGTAGTGTTTGTTCTCATGAAGTGCCTTGAGCGTAAACACAAACCTTAAACAATTGAGTGTAAACACTTTGAGAGCATAACTTGTGAGGTTCTATCATCTTTGTTCTCACCACTTGGTTTGATTGGTTACTTTACATGCTTGGATGTTTGGATGATATTCATGGGTTTCTTGTCTCTTTGATTCTTCACTATATTTTGCCCATTTCTCTACATTTCCTAGGATTCATTGTTAAGTATGTGATCTTTTAGGTTATTGCATGATTCACTTCCAGTTACAAATTGGTTTTCATGTTCTTAATTCTTTATTTTGCCCAGGAGTGCAAAAGGCTAAGTGTGGGGGTATTTGATGAGCAATATTTTACCCATTTTATATAGCCTTAATTTGTCATTATTAATGATTATTCGTAATTAATTGACCTTGCTTGACAGAGATTTCTATTAGTTGGTCTAATTA
This sequence comes from Lotus japonicus, assembly GCF_012489685.1. Taxonomy (NCBI): domain Eukaryota; kingdom Viridiplantae; phylum Streptophyta; class Magnoliopsida; order Fabales; family Fabaceae; genus Lotus; species Lotus japonicus. The sequence goes on from NC_080046.1 coordinate 20,061,969, forward strand.
CGTTTATTCTTATTTTCAGGTCTTATTTGACATCAAGGGCATTTTGGGAATTGCGGAATTAAAGATTTGATTGTGCTGGAGTGAAGATTGTATTTTAGGAAATATTAGGATTTAATTTCGGAATAAATTAAGTTTGATATCTTTCAGATTCAAACTTATTTAGGTTGTTATTTTAAAACTCTATCTTTAGGATTTGTTAGGATTTATTGTTATCTTTTAGGATTTGATTTTGATTAGGATTTGTGATCTCAGCTCCTATTTAAGGGTTTGTGCTGAGAGAAACAAGAACCTTTTACCTTCTACATTATTATTTTATGCAATTTTCGAATTTCAGTAATTATTAGAGTTCTGCTAGGGTTTATGCTTTTAATCCCTATTCTCTTCTCCAAAATAATTGTTGATTTCGCCCCATCCATGGAAGGCTAATTTCCTTCGAACGAATTCCTTTGCAAAGTATATCGCGCTCTTGAGGTATAGTGCTTAATAGAATTCAACTGATTAGTTTTCTTCATCTCTACTTCTGGCTTAGGTTTGCTTAATTCCTTATGATTAGAAATAGAAGATGATGTATGTTCGCTTAGTTCATATTAGGGCGTAAACGATTCTTAATCGCTTAGTTTAGGAATCTGTGAATTAGTTATCGCTTAGTTAATTAATTCTCACGAACTAGGAAACTGATAACAAGAATTGATCTTTAGATACCCGTGATTGAGCAGCGATATACTGAACAAAGGGATTCGTCCGTCTTTAATTGATCATATTAATCTTTGTTTACTTTCTGCTAATCTTTTGAACTAAATCACAAAACCCCCCCAGTGTGTGTGCGTTCTTAATACTGAGTCTTTGTTGAAACGATAGTCCTTGGGAAACGACCTAGGAGTCACTTCCTAGTTACTACAGTTTTCTAAATTAATTATTTGTATCGGGTACGGCCTCGATCAATCTGCGAACCGTCAACCCTCCCCCCGACCCCAGAAGACCACCCCTCCAACTCCGCCTCGGGGGCGATCCCCGGAGCCAGGGATCCTTACCCCTCACGCTGCGCACGAAGCCCTGTGCAGGCTTGAGGCCCGGGTTAAGGCGATGGAGGAGGAGCACCCTCCGGAGGTAGGGCAGGAGCGCAATGTCCAGGCCCGCAACACTCGGGACGAAATCCGCGCCCTCCGAGCGCTCCTCCGCCAACTAGAGGAATTAGAAGAACGCTCCAGACTGGATCCGACGTTCTCTCAAGAGGGGGAGACGGGCAGGAGACCACCCCCACCCTCCAACTACCAAGACGACTATGGCCGAGAGCAGACTACGGAAAGAGCTGTAAATCAACCCTCCCATCACCGCAGGCACCACTCCCCTCGCAGGAGTTACTCCGGACGGAGGAGCCCCGTTTCCACCAGGGAACCACTCAGGGACCCGGTCCGCCCGCATGACGCCTTGGTCACCCTACCGCAGGCGATCAACGACCTTCTCTCTCCAGACATCATGGCAAACTTTTTTCCCCCAAGATGGTCAAGGCCTAAAATGAAACTCTACGAGGGTGACTCCGACCCGACTGAGCATATCAACTTCTTCGTGGGAGCCATGCAGTATGCTGGAGCTAGCGACCCGATCTACTGCCGCTGCTTTTCGATGAGCTTGGGGAAGAGCCCAATGAACTGGTTCCAGAACCTCCCCAACAACTCAATTCACAACTGGGAAGGGGTCATGTCAAGTTTTTTAGCCCAGTACTCCTCAGTGAGAAATATTCCGAAATCAGAAGAGACCCTAGCCCTAATTAAGCAGGGCGAGAAGGAATCCCTGAAGGCCTTCCTTAACCGCTTCAACAAAGAAGCAGGAGACATTCCAGACCTCCTCCCTCAAGTCCGCCTAATCCTGGTACGACAAGCGCTCAGACCAGGCCCTTTTTGACTTCCCTGGATGGGAAGAAAGCTAGGACACTGGAGGATTTTCAAACCCGATCAGAGAAGTATATTAACATGGAGGAAGCGGCGACTTTGAGGTCAACCAATCAAAACCCCGTCCATAGACCCTCTGAGAAAGCTCGGGACCCCGTCGAGTCAAAGCGTGACCGCGAGCCCCGACGGAAGAGCCAAGATGACAAAAAGCAAAAACGGAAGAAGTTCGATAGCTACACCCCCCTGAACTCTTCCCTCTCCCGCATCTTGCGGGAGAGAGCCTCCACCGACCTCAGGGACAAGCCCCCCCCCCCACTTCTTACACGGGGGGATAAACTAGATTCCAAAAGGTTCTGCGAATTCCATGACAGCCCCGGCCATAACACGGACGAGTGCCTGAACCTGAAGGACAAAGTAGAAGAACTAGTCAAAATCGGGAGACTGTCAAAGTACGTCGCTATCTCCTCATGCGACCTCCCTCGTCCGCGTTCGCCACCACCTAGAAGGTCCCCCACCCCGCCCAGGGTCCGGGCCCGAACTCCGCCCAGGAACCAAGCCTGAACACCCCCCGGGCAAGGAGCCCTCAACATCGCAGAAGTCCCGACCGACGCAGGAGCCCCGATCGTCGTCAAAGTCCAGACCGACGCCGATCTCTAGATCGGCGGGGCCAAGATGAAGTACGAAGGCGCCACGGGGCTAACCTAGTCAGTGTCGGTTCCATCGCTGGAGGATGGGCCGCCGGCGGACCATCAAACAACAGTCGGAAGAGGAATACTCGAGTCATCATGTCAACCGCCGGACGGCCTCGCCCCAGCTCCCTCCACCCACCGCAGCAGAAGGTTTCCATCACCTTCACGGAAGAAGACTACAGCACGGACACCGGCGAGGAGGACGATCCGATTGTCGTGGAAGCCCTCATCGCAAACGGTAAGGTACGACGGGTTCTCATCGACACAGGTAGTTCCGTTGACATTATGTTTTATGATGCTTATAAAACCCTAGGCTTATCAGTGAAAGACCTGATCCCCTATGACCACGACTTGATCGGGTTCACTGGGGACAGAGTTCTGCCCTTAGGATATTTTGATACATACCTCTCCCTAGGAGACCATGATGTTTGCAGGACTGTAAAGGCCCGGTTCTTGGTGGTGAAATGCCCAACATCGTACAACGCCATCATCGGTCGACCGAGCCTCAATCTTTACCGGGCCATCGTCTCCACCCACCACCTGATGTTGAAGTACCCATAGGCCGGAAGGGCAGTTTCCGTACGCGGAAACCTAACCATGGCCAGGGGATGTTATAACTCCAGCAGCAGGATGGCACTAGAGGACCGCAAAAGAAAGAAGCGCGACCACGGGAAACGAGTCGAAAGCTTCCACCTCCGAGCTGGAGCATGCTTGACCAACATCGACCCGAGAGTGGGCCAGTCCAGAGATGACCAACGCCTTAAGCCTGATGGGGAGGCCCGGTCTGTCCAGATCGGCCATAGCCCTGAGCAAGTCATGAAGCTGGCACGAGACCTCCCGCAGGACCTGTCGAACCGACTGGAAGACCTTCTGAAGAGTAACGGGCACTTATTTGCCTGATCATCCGCAGATATGTCGGGCATCGACCCAGCGTTCTGCAACCACAAGCTATCAGTAGACCGAAAATTCAAACCAGTGGCCCAGAAGAAGAGACAGATCAGTGCAGAGAAACAGGAAGCGATCAAGGAACAGACAACCGAGCTTCTACAAGCCGGGATCATTCGCGAAGTCAAGTACACCACTTGGTTGTCGAACGTGGTCTTGGTTAAGAAATCTAATGGGAAGTGGAGGATGTGCGTTGACTACACGGACCTAAATAAGGCCTGCCCGAAAGACCCCTTTCCCCTCCCCAGCATCGATGCCCTGGTGGACAACTCCTCGGGATACGAGTATTTGTCCCTCATGGACGCGTATTCCGGGTACAACCAGATTCCGATGTACAGAGAAGATGAAGAAAAGACTGCTTTCATAACCAATCCAGAGACATATTGCTACACTATGCTTCCGTTCGGCCTGAAAAATGCAGTGGCCACCTACCAACGGATGATGACCAAAATTTTCGGGGCACTTATAGGGAAGTCAGTCGAAGTCTACATCGATGACATTATCGTAAAAACACCAAGGGGAGGTGACCACGCGGCCGATCTCGCCGTAGTCTTTGAACAACTGAAGAAGCACAATATGCGCCTCAACCCCGAAAAATGTACCTTCGGGGTCAAAAGCGGGAAGTTCCTAGGATACATGCTCACAAGTCGCGGGATTGAGCTAAACCCCGAGAATTCCCAGGCCATCGTAGACATGAAAAGCCCCCGAACGGTCAAAGAAGTCCAGCAACTGGCAGGTCGGATGGCAACAATCGGAAGATTTCTCCCCAAGGCCGCCCTACGGGCCCTACCTCTTTATGCCCTACTAAAGAAGGGAGCGAACTTTGCTTGGTCAGAAGAGGCCGAGGAAGCCTTCTCCCGGCTGAAAGAGATTCTCACCTCTCCACCGATCCTGTCAAGCCCAAAACCGGGGGAGCCCCTATACTTATACTTAGCCGTTCGGGACAAGGCTGTGAGCTCTGTGCTGGTGAGAGAGGAGGCGGGAATCCAGCTACCCGTCTACTTCGTCAGTCGTTCGCTTAAGGGTGCAGAACTCCGATATCAGATGCTCGAAAAGGTGGCGCTCGCCCTTCTGACCACAACCAGGCGACTCAGAAGATACTTCTAATCCCATAGCATCATCATTCGCACAGACCAACCAGTCAGGCAAGTCCTACATAAGCCGGATTTAGCCGGACGAATGGTGAGTTGGTCGATCGAGTTGTCCGAGCATGACATCCAGTACGAACCTAGACGCGTGATGAAGACCCCCCGGCGGAGATCTCCTGGGTCATCCATGTCGACGGCTCGAGCAATAAAGAGGGGGGGGCGCTGGGATTGTCCTCCAAAGCAATACAGGGATGGTGGTAGAGCAGTCATTGCGCTTTAATTTCCCAACCACTAACAACCAAGCTGAATGTGAAGCCTGCATAGCCGGTCTGGTAACGGCGCGAGACCTGGGGGCGTAGGACATACTCGTCTGCTGCGACTCCCTCCTGGTGGTCTCCCAGGCTAACGACGAGGCCCAAGCCAAAGACCCTATTCTGGAGCAATACCTCTCCCAACTGAAACGGCTCGCCGCAACATTCTGTAAGGTAGAATTCTGCCACGTCCCAAGGGCTCAAAACGACCGCACGGATACCTTAGCAAAGCTGGCAAGCACCGGGAAGCCCGGTCTTAACATGACAGTCATTTAGGGAACACTGGCCCTGCCTTATGTTGCGGACCCCATCCGTCCTACTGGAGTCAACACTATGAGCATTAGCACGGACGAGGATTGGAGGACCCCTATTATCAAGCACCTCACAACGGGTTGGCTGCCGCCTGATAATTCAGAGGCAAAGAAACTGACCAGGTGCACTTCCTGGTACACCATTATAAACGATGACCTCTTTAAGAGAGGGTTCTCCACTCCACTTCTCAAGTGCCTATCAAAGGAATGAGCAGACTATGTCCTCGCAGAGATCCACGAGGGCAGTTGTGGCCACCACCCCGGCGGGCGTTCTCTGGCAAGGAAAGTCCTCCGGGCCGGCTATTACTGGCCCACCCTGGAGAAAGACGCTGCCGATCACGTCAAACAATGCGACCCGTGCCAGAAGCACGCTGATCAGCGCTTAGCTCCACCGGAGCGGCTCTCGACTCTGGTCTCCCCTTGGCCTTTCCAACAATGGGGAATGGACCTCTTGGGACCCTTCAATATCGCCCCGGGACAGCTGAAACACCTGGTGGTCGCGGTGGATTACTTCACCAAATGGATTGAGGCGGAGCCCCTCGCCACGATCACTTCAGCCCGCATACAGCGTTTCTTTTACAAGAACGTCATCAGCAGGTTCGGGGTACCGGGAGTCCTGATTACCGACAATGGAACACAATTTACTTCCAAAGGGTCCAGGGAACTGGTAGACGGACTGCATATCAAGCACCACTTCACCTCGGTGGAACACCCCCAAACGAATGGGCAAGCGGAAGCAAACCGAGTCATCCTCAGAGGACTCAGGAAAAGGCTGAACGACGCTAAGGGCAATTGGGCGGAGCAGCTCGATCACGTCCTATGAGCATACCGCACTACCCCGCACTCAACGACTGGGGAGAGCCCGTTTCACCTAACTTTCGAAACCGAGGCAATCATTCCAGCAGAGATTGGAGAACCAAGCGCTCGCACCCTCGGCTACGACCCGGGGGAGAACGATCAGCTCATTCACGAAGACCTAAATCTGCTCGCTGAAAGGAGGGAAATCGCTAACTGCAGGGAATTAATCGCGAAGCAGCACGCAGCCATCCTCTACAACAGGAAGGTCGTCCACCGCGCATTCCTGCCCGGGGATTTAGTCCTCCGCAACGCCAACATCGGAGCCCGCGGGACCGAAAGAGGAAAGTTAGCTGCCAACTGGGAGGGCCCATACCGAGTAACTGAAGCAACCGGCACCGGCTCCTACAAGTTGGAAAAGCTCTCTGGGGAAGGGATCCCCCGCACTTGGAACGCCGCCAACTTGAACCGTTACTACAGTTAGCTCTGCCCGACCAAGCACCCCAAACCCAGTCCTCTTTTTTAATGTCTTTAAGTCAAACTTCATTTTAAATTAGAATCAAGGAACTGTTTCCAGTCCTCCTCTTGTAGCCGAAAGAAACACTTGCATTTTTTATAAAGAAACAAGAAGGAGTGTTTTGTTTAAGCTATTTTCGCACGGACGCAGACCTACGAACATTAAAAGACCCACCGGGCACGAAATTTAAAAGACCCACCGGGCACGAGATTTTAAAGACCCACCGGGCACGAAAATTAAAAGACCCACCGGGCACGAACATTAAAAGACCCACCGGGCACGAAATTTAAAAGACCCACCGGGCACGAGATTTTAAAGACAGAGGGGCACGTTAACTAGAAGACCCTCCGGGCACGAAAATTAAAAGTCCCACCGGACACAATAATTACAAGACCCAACCGGGCAAGCTGAATAACATAAGTCGAAAATCAAACAAACCGAACAAGCTAATCATTACTATTACCACCAAAAGTTGTCATCACAAACGGTCAACTATTACAATCGTACAGAATGACTCAAAACACTTAAGCAAAAAATAAAATGACACAATAATCCTCTCAGGGAGCCTGCTCCGCCGGGAAGGTCGGGATGAAGTTCCCCTTGGAATCCACCGTCCCGATCTGCCCCCGGAGACTACCTTTCGATAGCCAATCGGCCCAGTCTCCAAACCCGGGTTGACAACCGAAAGCTGGCTCACCGCATTGTTGAAGGAAGTCTTGTTAATCTTCGACACGGTGGCCGCCAGCTTCTTCTTATCAGCCTCCAGAGAAGCGACCCTGGCCTCGAGCTCTTTTTTCTCTTTCTTCAGAGCAGTACTATGATCAAGCTCCAGAAGCTGAGCGGCCTTCTCTCCCACCAACTCCTTCTCTACCTCCTTCAATCGAGCCGCACCGGTCTCTGCGCTCTCCTCAGCAAGCTTCAGCCGTTCCCCCAAGTCTTGACGAGCCGCATCGCCATCTAATACCTTCTTCTTCAGCTGCTCATTCTCGGCCTTCGCATTGTCCAACGCCTTGCTCTATTACTCGAGCGTAGAGCACCCCGCCTCCAGCTCCTCGCTCATGGAAGATATCAACTGCCCATCTTTCTTGACCTTCTGTCTGAGCTCCTCCAATTCCGGCAGAGCCGACAACTGCAGATACCGAACAGCAGAGGCAGTCTTGAGCGAGGCGCGGAGAGCATAATTGAGGAGTCCGTAGGGCTCCTGATCACCCAGGTACCTCTGGTCACTCTCCGTCAGCACAAGTTCGTCGATCTGATCTAGATGTTCTGGGCAGTTGGCTGCCTTAGGACCCCACATCGAAATCCCAGTGGGGGCTACCACGGTAACGGGCTCCACCCGCTCCGCCTTGGAACTCTGCCCCTCGCCGTCAAAGTAATCTTGATTGCGCACCACCCTCCGCTTCTTTAGGGCCGGATTCCGGGCACCCTCCTCTTCATCAGACGACTGCCCCTTCTCTTGGACGGGAACTGAGTCCCGACCCCCTGGGGATACACCCTTCGGAGGAGAACCAGTTCCCTGGTCACCCTCCATCAAGGCCTTCTCCGCGGACCCAGATGTCCCTCCTACCTCAGCCCCTTTCACACTCTTAGGATCGGGGACCGGCTGATTTTCAACACCTTCCTCCCCCCCAATCGGCGCTCACCTTCGGGAACCTCAGTCTCTTGATCCGCCTCCTCATCCGTGGTCTGACCGTCTTCCACCTGCAACGCCTCCAACAGGGTCCGATCAATGTCTGCCATGGCACCTTTCCAAAGAAGAACGACATTAGCAAACAAAGAAAGAAAGACACGACGGAGGGTATAATATATCGATGACTTACGCAATAGTTTAGCGTTCTTCCGAACGCTGAAGGAACGCAAGTCGTAACAACGAAGGGGACGAACCGGGACTTTCTTGTCCCCTTCCATGACGTAACGAACGGCACCCATCAACAACCGTTGAATTCCATATCAGTCTCCGATAGGGCGCCCTCGTCCGAGAAACTGAACGACATCACCTTCTCTCTATAATGAGCAGCATTCCAGGCCAACGGGAAGCACGGTCGCATTCCGCCGCTCGGACCCTGCTCAAACCACCAATAGGGGGAGGCGAGGTTGGCACCACCCGGTATAACTGGTCCTTGAAATCCTTATAAGAATCGGCAAATGCCTTAAATATCGGGAATACCGTTCTCAAGGTTACCAGGTCGTGGCCACCGTGCCCTTGTGTATGAGTGACCGCAAAAAGATGGAAGAATAGAGGCAGGGAGGGCACCTGCCCAAAGAGAGCGCAGGTAGTGTCATAGCCCCGCACGATACCCCAACACCCCGGGTGAAGTTGGGAGGGGGCCACCATCATGTGTCTGAGCACAGCGACCTGAAAATCGGTAAGTGGCATCCGCACCTTCACCTTCTTCATCGTATAAATATGCATATAGATGCCGAATGGGGGGGGGGGTCTGCCGGAGCCTCTCTGTCTTTCCAGGAGCAAGAACGTCATGCTCAGGACCGATCTGCTTCTGTGACAAATAATACTGCTTCCGGAAGTGTCCCTCGTCCTCGTTAGCATAGCAGGACTCGATCTTCAAGATCTCCCTGCACCAGTCGTCCAAGGGCGCCAAGTCACCCTCCAGATGGGGATACTTCTTCCAATCGATTTTCTTCCGTTTCGGAGCGTCCTTACTCAGCTTCGGTTTGGAACTCTCCTCGACTGCTTTACCTTTTCTCTTTTGGGCACCAGCCATATCGAAACCTGCGCAAGGGAAAACGCCGTCTCAATATTACAACTCATTGATCACGACTCAAAGGGGAAACCCGCCAGGATTCGCCTTTGTCCCCGGCAGGGAGAACAAACCCTACGCCGAAGGGACAGTCCATGGACCGCCCCTCCGTCGCGCGGGGGGAGGAGACCACTCCCACCCAGAAGACGCACCCTAGAAATCCCTAGAGGGCGGAACTAGGAAGAAAGGGAAGAAAAATAAAATAAAAGGCAGAAGAAGTTGAGAAGAACTTACAAAGGAAATGACGGGGACGACCACCGGGAAATCAGGAACGACCACCCCGAAAACAGCGTCTAACGGTGCAGAGATTCAAAACTTTAGGGAAGAAAAGAGGAGAGCTTGAGGTGCGAAAAAGCGCAAATGAAGCCCCTCCCTCTCTTTTATAAGGGAACTCAGGAATGGGAAGCGACGCTTCACCAAACCCTACGACTGTAATGATGACGCTAGGGGAGGCGAGAAAAACCTCATCCAATCCACTTCCGCTACGTCAGCAAGGAGAACGAAACGACGTAACGCGTGCCACACTTTGTCAGACGCATTCATTACGCCGCAGAAAAGTCGCTTCACGTTACTGTTGCATAACGTTTGGAGTTCGGGTCCGCCCAGCCGTGCCAAGACCACGAAGGGAGCTGACCGGTGTACCCTCTCCCCCGCCACCGTATCCCAGGTCGTCCGGAACACCCACCTTTCCTCCTCCACCCGTCCGGACACAAATCTAAAGCTCATGCCCCACTCATACAGTAGGGCAGAGCTGGGGGACTACTGTTCTGATAGGGGTTGACAGGAACCGACCGAAACGACGGAAGGCCGCTCAAGCGAGCCTCACCTAGGAGGGCCTCACCCAAAGCTCCAGGCCCACTAAAGTAGTGGACCAGAGCTAGGGGACTACTGTTCTGGGACGGACGGAGACGCACCGACCTCCACCCTAGTATGGTTAGCACCCGACCAGGGTTACCCGAGGAAAGCCCCGGGGGGACGACCGGGGGGCGTCCTGGCCCGGTACCACAAGCGGGACGACACCCTCCCCTGATCCAAGTACCTGGACCCCACCACCTAGGGGTTGACCTAGGCCCACCACCCTACGGAACTAGGGTGGTTGGGAGGTGGGTCCCTAGGAATTCTAGGCCGTTGGATCACTGTTAACAACAGGAGGAGCAGAAGGATCCAACGACCCCTAGTCCACCGGTACTGGCCATGCATGACGTTGCATGGCTCTAACCCTAATACCCCAACGTGTATATAAAGGAGGCGACACATCCATTCTAAGGTACGTTATTCACTTCACTTCACTACTCACTTACTCGATTCCCCTACTCACTTTGGCATCGAAGTCCCTTGCAGGAGCCCCTCCCGGGATCACCCAGCTCGCCAGCACGCCAGCCCTTCTTCCCTCTCAGCTGCCCCTGCTCACCGGACAACTTGGTCATCCCGATTAGTATGAGTAAGGAAGATTGAAAACGCAAAAACTATAATGGTAAGTGCTAAGTACAAGAGATCAACTAACAAATGTTTTTGCAACCAAAACAAATTAATGAAGACTTAGTCACATCAACGAATGAGGTAAAATATAAAGAAAGAAAAGAAATTTAACTAATTAACTAGAATATTGAACAGAAAAATTGAAGCACTTCTTGTATGGATTCCAATGAAGTTTAATTTCATCCCCTTTCTTCAAGCCCCTTCTTTTCACAAAATTTTTAGTCCAGTTGTCAATGAAAACATAACTTCTTGAAGAAACCCAAAACTTGAAAACCAAGTAATGTAGGGATTGGGTGTCCATGTCCCAGATCAAGATTTTAGTTCCGTTTTGGTAGAGAGCCACTCTTTGCTCAGGAGTCAACACAGGAAGCACTAAATTCTCAGTCAAATCTTTGTTAATCAAGAGCCTACTCAAGTAACCAAGATCACTCTCTGTCAGCTTCTTCTTTATATTCCATGGATCATCACAAAGCATCAATTCAATGGAGTACCCCCAATGTTGTCTTTCTCTTGAATCATCACCCTCAACCGTATTGTTGGAGGAACAGGTTATGATGCTCTTGGTACATGGACAAGCACCCAGTGTCAAATGAACGCAAGCCATTAAACATAAACTCAAAGCACAGCGAAGATACTAAACAAGGTGAATAAGGAATGGATATATAGAAAAGGGAAGAATGAGATGAATATATAGTAGCTATGAATGAAGAGTGACTGAGTGAGCAAAGAGACACGGTGCGTATGTGAAACTCCAATTCCAAAATCAATTTTAGGGAACTTAACTGGGGTTCATTTATTTGCATATCATATATATAGTTGATTCAAGAATGTCTCATTTACTGCTCTAAATCGATTTCTGATCATTTTAATTTAGGAACCTATCTTTGTATTGATTTTGGAACGTATCTCATATATTTAATTTTTTAAACAAATATCTTAAAAATCTTTAAAAAAATATTTCATTGATGATTATTTTCCTGATATTACAGAAAATCTCATTTATTTTCATAATCTATCTTCCGCGTGAATTTAGTTTCTAACATAGGGATGACAACGGGTAGGATCGGGCACGGGTTTTACAATTACCAAACCCAAACCCAAATCCCAGAACCTAAACCCAAACCCAAACACAAACCTTATGGGCGATAAAATGAAATTCATGCCTAAATCCATTGGGTTTCAGATTTACCCGAAACTCAAACCCATTAGTTACGTAGCAACTCAATCCAGAACTTACTTTCATATAAAAAAAAAAGTAAAATTCATAGAAAGAAAAAAAAAATACTATTCATCATCCTCATCCATCACTAAAGTGAGACAACAATAGTTTAGAGTTTACTTTCTCAAACATACAAAAGTACAATTAATCATCAAACACTAAGAACAAAGTTTATAAATATATATATATATATATATATATATATGAGGGTTTTTTGTAATTTTATGTTTCGGGTATCTTTGGGTTCGGGTTTGGGCGGGTATGGGCACGGATTTAACTAATACCAAACTCAAACTCATAAATGGCTACAGTAACGGGCAAAACCCAAACCCAAACCCAAATCCAGTCAACTCGGATTTTGCCCGTCAAATTGGATCGGGTTCGAACGGCTACCCATAGGTTTGGGCAAAATTGTCATCCCTATTCTAACATCAATCTTTCCTGCTTATGTTTCAATGTACTGTTTTCTTTCGTCAGTTTTCCGATTATCAAAAAAAAGTATTCCCAATACTTTAAAAAAAAAAAAAACTGTATTCCCAATAATTAATCTAAAGAACGAACGAATTGTAACAAGAAAATCTAACGAACAGTATATATTATTTTTTTTTATAGACAAATGTCAGTGGTTAGTTGTTAGTAAGTTAGAAAATTCCTTTAAATTTCCCTTCCAGTTTCTGCCACATCAGCAAATATATTCTTGTTTTAATTAAAATTTAAGGTGAAATTTATTATTCCACCTACATGACATATTGTGATTGGTTTTCAGTGGATATCTATTAAACTCATATTATATATATATATATATTTTGGATCAGTAAAAAGTTATAAACAGAACATATCTATATATATATTAAAGCAGTAACACTCCAAGCATGTCATTATCAAAAACCTCAGCTCCTGAATATTTTGCAATATTTTATTTCCTTCCCTTTGCATCACAACGTGACACGTGTCCCTCCATGAATATTATATTCATTTTTATTCCTCCAACCTTCATTTTCCTTCTTCTTCCATTATCTCCATTAATTTGGTCTCCCCATTATCTCGGCATAAGCATAGAATCATTGAGTGTTTATTGTTGGTCAAATTTCAATGTACAATTAACATTAATCTTCATTGATTTTATCTCTCTTTATCCTCCCTTTTCTCATGTTGTTGAAAAACAGATTATGAATCCGGTCCCTTTTTCATTTATATTCGAAAATGATTTAATTATTCAGCCTCCTTTATTTGTATTTCTACATTCCCTATGTATTATTTAAACCGCCCACTAAGTAATTAAAATAAAGAATATTTAATTTTAATTTCATCTATTTTATCTCCCTTCTTTTATTCTCTTTCTCCCATTATGTCTTCACGTTTATACACATGAACCTCTATTCCTTATTAACACAATATATTTCAAATTCATCATCCTCCATTTATTGGCTTAACATTCCATTCTCCATTCCCTGATTTTTTTTCACGCCCCTTTAATGAATATTGGGACTTTGTGTTTTGATTTTCTCTATATGCGCCCAATAATTGTTTGTTCATCCCCCTTATTTTGTTGTTTCCAATTCTTATTTTGAAATGAAAATTCAAAGGTTTCAACCTATGTAGAGTCTTCTATATAAGTAGTTGTGTTGTGATGCCCTCATCCACAATCCCTTCTGAATTAAGAGTTTATCTTCTTCATAATTTGTTCTTCATCCCCTCTTGAAATGTCTCTCCGAGTTGATGATGTGTCCAAGATTGATGCTTCCAAAGAAACTTGGGCCATTGTTTTGAAGGTTGTAAGGTTGTGGTTAACTCCTAGCTACTCTGGATCTAAGCTACCTTCATCGTTGGAGATGGTTTTGATGGACTCCAAGGTTTCATTTTTACCCTATATTCCTCAATGTTTATGGGTTTATGTTTTGAGAATCTTTTTTTAACGTCCTTTTTTGTTTTTATTTAGGGTTGCAAAATACATGCTTCAATCCGGCGTACTTTAGTCTACCGATTCAAGAATCAGTTGCTTGAGGGCCGTGTATACCAGATATCATTTTTTGGTGTTTGTGAGAACGGCGGTGATTTCAGGACGACCTCTCATCCATACAAGGTTAATTTTCAAATGCATACCAGTGTTAGGCTTATGGCTAACACCCCCATCACAGGAAAACCTTTTACCTTCATGCCTCTATCTGATGTTGTCTTCAAGGATCCTGACACATCCTTCCTCATAGGTAGATTTTATCTGTTTATTTATTTTTTGATATTTTATCTGTTTAATGGTGGTCAAATTTCTATGTGCAATTAACATTAATTTTCATTCCTTTTCTCTCTCTTTTTCCTCCTTTTTCTCATATTATTGAGAAACCGTTTATGTATCTGGTCCCTTCTTCATTATTATCTAAAAATTTTCAAATTATTTAGCCTCCATTTATTAGATTTCTACATTCCCTATTTTTATTTATCACGCCTCATTAAGGAATTAATTCTATCTATTTTCTATGTGCATTTAACTTTAATTTCATTCATTTTCTCTCTCTTTGTATTATTATATTCAAATTTATTTATCCATTCTTCCTTCTCCCTCTTCCCCCGCTATCTCCATCATTTTTCTCTCACCCATTTACTCGGCCTCCTCAACTATTTATTCTGAATGTTTAATACTATCTGTTTTCTATGTGCAATTAACTCTCATTCCATTCCTTTTAAATTGTAGTGCTACATTTATACCCTATTGATGCCTTTTTTCCCCTTTCCTTTATTTACTCTTTTTCTCTGCTCTTTTATTTTTGTCAAATCTTTATTTATGCTATCTCTCTTCCCATCTCTCTATCTCTCTTCCCATCTCTCTCTCTCCCCATTATTTGCTGCAATTAACAAAATCTTATGCCACTCATCTTTTCAAAAAAATAAATAAATTTAAAGGTCATTAAATCTTAATTGAATTCTATTTACGTTCAAAGGACCTGGCAGATTGAAATGAAACTGACCAATTAACAAGTGGGTTCCCTAAAATTTTAAATAAACATTCAAAACCCACTTTGAAAAATCCCACACTCATTAACTACTTCTCATATATATTGTGGCTGTATTTTTATTTAAACGAGATAATAAATTATGATTAATTGAAATTTTAATTTAGTATTCTACAATGCATTTAAAATTGACCAATGATGTTGTGTTAGGAAAAAATATATTTAATAAATATATCTAAATTCCCTTCAACGAATCTCTATTGCACGTTAAAAGTAACAGAATTTAAAATTGAAGGTATTTATCATTGGAAAGGCAAAGCATAGCACCCACTTTTGATATTTTCAAGCTCATCTATTAACTACCATACCATGTGAATTGAATACTTTCTTAATTCCACCCCAATTCTACTATATAATTGCAAAATCTATAGGGCAGTCTTCACTCTTTTCACCATTCTTATCCCAACCTTTTACTCATGGTGATGCATCGATAAAGGGAGAGATTGCGAGGGTATGTCGCAAGAGTAAAGTTAGTATACTGAAAGGATGCATATATTTATTTTTACTTGCTTCTTAAAGTACATTCTTCTCCTTTTTATCCTCATATCTAATTTCTATTTCTTTTGAATTGAAACAGAAGAACATAGTTGGATAATGGTGTTGATGAGTGGTGATGTGAAAAGTGGTTCTCTGTTATTTTATGTGTTATATATATTTTCATTTGTGAACTTATTTCAGGTGATGTGGAAATTGGGATATGCCGAAGAGGAGGAAGTCATGTTTTGGGTGAGTCACAAGTTTATTAAACAAATTTTCCATTTATGATATTTCAATTCTGCTGCACGGTTATCCTATTTGGGTGTGAATTGATTTTTTTTAATGAAGCTGACTGAAGGTACTACCTTTTGAAATTGGCTTATCCAAAAATAAACTATCTTTTGAAATTTGACAGGATGGTTAGTGCAGAATGGTTAGTGGAAGTCATGTCGAGAAGAAAGAGGACTAATATGTAGAGAAAGCAGGCAGGTGCAATGGATTCAGGGCCTGCACATAAGAGACTTTCACTAAACTGAAGTTATTTCTGCATTCCTTTTTATCTTTGTGAATTCAATATGAGATACAAATTATTAAGGAAACATTCGGGAGTGAAAGGAATCTAATATGTTGGTTTTATATTAAACTAAGCATGGGTTTAATTTCTCCACAAGTTTTCTGAATCTCACTCAATTTCTCCTCTATTGCAGTTCTGCTATCACCATACTGAGACCATCTATCTACATCAATGAACATATAACAGTAAAATAAAATAAATTGAATTTCACTTTCAAGGTATCCTTGGTAGCTGCTGAGGAATTAATCTCAGCCTCCATTCTTGGCACGCTAGCTCAATTCTTACTCATTTATTTTCATTTTTGGAACTCTAATCTCTGCACAACTTTTATTCAATTTTCTTGCACACATAGCAATTTATTAACCCGCACATTACTTACATGTTTCTAATATTCTAATAGGGATTTCAAACTGATCTTATATAATGATCATCCTTGCATTTTTAATTGTGTTCTATCCTCTCTCTCCCATATCCCATATTTGAATGATCAATTTAGTCTTGACAACTGTAGCCACTTTGCTGGAAATTGTCTCACTCAAAGCATTCACTCTCTGCCCTATGGAAAGTTTTCTAACTTTTATCTCTAACAATTGTGAAATATTTCTTACGTGGATTAGAAAAATATACTATACCTAGATACAATGTCTTGAAGGGAGAGGAACATTTTGCATGAAAATACTTTCAAGCTAAAACTAATAGAAAATGTTTTAATATAATGTTAGTACATTTTTTGAATTTTTAAACACTTTTAAGAGTAGATATACAGAAGTATTAAAATTTAATTGTGAAAATAAAAATCTCACGGGGAAGAAAATTTACATTAAATTATTTCCCTGTTTAAAAATAACAAAAAAAAAATTTGAATATAATTTTAGATATTTTTCATAAGTTTAGAAGTTGGAATTAATAGAAAATATGTATTAATTTAATTTTATTACTTTTTCCAAACTTTTTAAATAATTTAAGAGTAGATATATAGAAGTATTATAATTTGATTGTGAATATAGGATTCCCACGGGGAAATTGAGAGGATTAAACATTTTATATTATATTTATTAATTATATAGTAAAAAGCTACTCTGACATGAGACACTGTTTGTATGAAAATACTTTCAAGTTGAAACTAACAGAAAATGTTTTAATATAATTTTAGTAATTTTTTCATACTTTTTAAATAATTTAAGAGTAGATATAGAAAAACATTCTAATTTGATTGTGAATATAAGGCTCCCACGGGGAATTAGAGAAAAATAACCATGTTTATTATGCATTTATTTATTATATAGAAAAAGCTTCTACATGAGGAACGTTTTGCATGAAAATACTTTCAAGTTTTTTTTGACGTTAACAATACTTTCAAGTTGAAACTAATAGAAAATATTTTAATATAATTTTAGTAATTTTTCCATACTTTTTAAATAATTTAAGAGTAAATATACAAAAAGTATTATAATTTGATTGTGATTATATGGCTCCCACGCGGAACTAGAGAAAAATAATATTTAGTCTATATTTATTAATTATATAATAAAAAGCTCTACATGAGGAACATTTTTCATAAAATTTGTTTCAAATAATAACTAACATAATCTTAAATTGATTTAAAATATTTTAACCAGCAAAAAGTGATTTAAAAAATCAAACCACGTTTCACAATGATTTAGTTTTGCAGAGATCATAATTTATTGATCCCTTTGAATAAAAAAACAATTGTTTCTAAAATTATCAGTTTTGTTCCCTTAAACAATATTTACCTACTGTCTCTCATAAAATTTATATTCCAGTTTTTTTAGCACTCCTTAATATCAATGCTTAATAAGTATTGTTTTGAAGCACTTGATCGATCCCTTAAAAGTAGCACTAATTTCTGTTTAATAGATGATACAGGTTTTGCAAGGTTGAATTAAAAAATTATGTAAGGATATCAACGAGGATAGTGTTGTAGTTGAAGTTTAGAGGGAGTTATGACTGTCAATGTATGTTACTAATGTGATATGTTAGTTGATATTCAAAAATATGTTTAACGGTTGTGGTAGAAAAATATTATGATAGTGGAGCATAAATGTAGATGTACTAAATTTATTGGAATTTTTTCAAGTTAAAACTTATATCGTGAAGAATTTTTATCATTATTTCATAACTATTTTCAAAAATATTAAAATAGTTTTAGAAGGAAATTAATTAAGAGTGTCATAACTTTTCTACTTGAAAACACTTTCATGTTATAACTAACTAGTACTTTTACCCGTGCGATGCACGGGGGATGTTCATTTTTGTTTCTTGTGCGTATTTTTTCTAAATTTGTGCTATTTTTTATGTTTATTGAAAGAAAATTTATGATTTAAAAAGACGCAATTATTTTTAGATATAAGCAAACATAAATTTGTAAGTTTATTTTCCGAGATGAATATGTATATTTTTATTTTGTAAAAGCGCAATTATTTTATTTATTTGTTGTTTTTGCCTTTTGTTATGAGCATTGATTAAAAATGTACTAATCACTACATTGCATAAGAAGTCTTTGTCTATACAATATTATTACTTAAATACTCTCAAGTTTTTTCCAAACAAATTCTGGCCTTGAAAGATGATATGATAACAACAAAGTAGTAAAAAGTCTTTTAAAATCGTTTGTAATATACCCCAATGCAAAATTTCTATTACTCAACCAATGTATTCTTTATTGTCTTTTAGTAAGTCCATTGCATAGCACATGCCCTTATGCCTGCCTATAAAAAAAAACATGCCCTTGTGCCTCATATGTGTGCCCTTTAGAATTTCCTAACTCATAAAAATCAAATAATAATAAAATCTTTTTTAAATAATTTTGAGGTAAATTGAAGAAGGATATAACATGACATGGATGGGAAGACTGAAACCATCAAATAAAATTTGCACTACCACTACTTCTGTTACAACAAATGCCTACAAATCATGTTGGTATCTTTCTCTCACTAACTTGAGCACATTTTTAGGACTTCATTTTATCATTTAGCTATCAGATTTCTATTTAACAAAAGATGAAATAGTCAATTCCCTAAAAAAATAATTGAGGGAACAGTTTCATTTTTAACCATTTCATCCCACACAAAGAAAAAATAAAAAGAGAAGACTGTTTTTTTTGTCATTTGGCCACCGGTCTCCACGGGGGAAACGGGCCCCACGTGACTAATTTGACTCGAGATACGGTAGTGATGTTCCTGGCCACAAATGTATTATTTTTTATCTCAGAGGGGATCGAACCCGACATTCACCACTTGTGGTTAAAAGAGAAGACTTTCACTGTTTTAATTTGTATTCTTTTTTTTATTCTGTTCTTTTCTTTTACTTTTTAATTTCTATTAGTTTATGGGTTGTTCTTGTCCAACTGGTTTCCGTTCCAGAATACCCAGATGAAGTCTCAGTGTTGTTCTTGGAATCAAACAGGATATGCTCTCTCTCTCTCTCTTTCTCTCTATCTCTATCTCTCTCTCTCTACCTATTTCAATCTTTGATGAGCTTTATCAAACATGTTATGCTTTTTAATCTCCTTTGACTTCTTAGTTTGGATAAGGGGTAATTCAAGCAAAAGCCTAATATCAAATCTCAGAATTTTCTTGGTGAAAATAACATGAACAAATGCCAAATAATACACGGGGAAAAGGAGCACAACTATATGTACATTCCCCATTTCCCATCATGAAATATCCCAATAGAAGCAAAAGATAGATTAATCAAAAGATTTTAAGAACTTTATGGTGATACATTGTTAGAGATTTGAAAAGAAACATCTTTCTTCTCCTTGTTTGATTGCAGGGACGATGAAGTTAATAGGATTGAATGAAACACCAAATCAACATACATATAGAGCTCCTTTTTGTAAGCTTCTAAACATTCAAGCCAGGTGGTTAGGACTCATCGGAACCCCCATCTGAGTTGATAATGACTCCTGTCATATCCGTGCTTATATTTATAGCTTTTTTGCTCTTTTTTTCTTTTAAGAGAATTTAATTTTAAGCAACAACAATTGTTCTCTCCAAAGCCTCCAATGTGTGTTTTCTTGAATTTGCAGCCATGGACACCTCCTACCTTTATGCAATATGAGAAAATAACTCATTGAATAAGTAACCAAAAACATCAACATATAGTAACTTTAAACAAAACAAAAGACAACTTAAAGCACCATTTCATTCATAAGTTCTCCTCAGACAACCAAATGTAGAATGAATGCAGAGTAAAAAGGATAAGTTAGGACTTAGGAGGCATCATTAGGCCAGTATAAGGACAATTGTTAGTCAGGCTCAGAGAATTATAAGGGGAGTATGAACACTCTTTGTTTTTCTTTTATGAAAATAGCTACTGCTGCCATCGTTGCTTGTCTCTAGCAGATTCAAATTGACTTTATCAACTGGGTTTTCTGGAATAAGATCAAAATGAAAATGAAACTACCAAGTCTTTAAATATAGCTGAAAGGGAATTTCATTTAGAGAAAGTTATGGAGAACTTCACACCTTTGGCATTATAAAAATTCTCTCAGTCATATTTTCTAAAACATTCGGATTGAGTAATCAATGGAAAAAAAATTTACTTTCATTAACCACATCATAAACTCTATGTAGAACACATGTCTACAGTTACTGGGATAAAAATGCTGATTCAAGAAAAATACCATGAATATATATATATATTTGCATTAGAAAGTTAAGAGAACTATTCAAAGAAACATCATGCCACAGGGTAATGTTCTAACCAATTCAGAACTGCAATAGCCAATAAATCAATAAATCTAAGTCTCAATCCATCTCAGAACCCACCACTTTATTTATGTAAAATTTATTATTCTGAGCACACAAAAATCAAACAGATTGTTCGATTTCAAATCTACAAAACTGATATGGGGAACTGATCATCAAACATCAACACATTACAAAACACACAAAGCGGACCCTTTATTCAAATCCCCCCGCCCCCATTCAAATAGGCAAATTAAGTACCTTTAGCCTCTGTTTTAAATTAGCATAATCTCCATTGCTCATGATTGGTTTTTCAGGCACATCTGCTTCCAAGAATTTTTGCTCATCAGAACCTGCGCATGTAGTTAACAAATAAAAAATGAGATTAATTTAGCTAATTACAGGTTAGCAAGAAATCATGTATGTATCATTACAGTTTCAGCTCCATACCTAGCATTACAACACTGCTCCCTTCCCACATTTGAGATTATCAAATTCTTCATTTGACATGATAGTCTTCCCACGTAGTAGAATGCCTGTTCAACAACCAATTTCAAAATTCAAGTTTAAATTCATCTGCTTTGAAACTATTAATAATTAAATAATGACTGACAGAGCATTCATGTTGATATCCTTTCCGATGCCTCCTCTCCCTCCTGTGCGCCTGGGACCATTCAGACTCTGCCCTCAATCCCTAACCCCCAATGGTGATTGGCAACAACCACCTTTTGAATGCTCATAATAAGGAGAGGAAGAAACACACAAACAAATTTGTTTCCTATTGTCCTAAAGTAACAATGAAAATCATCGCAATAATAAGGCATCTCATGATGTGAACAAATATTATAGAAGGAATGCTTAAAATAAACTGAATGACTCTACTTGACTTCACCTTGGATTCCCTCAAAGCCTCTGATGTTCTTCAATTGATCGGCGTACTGGTCTCTGCATTCCACCCCTTCTTCTCGGTCCACAATGTTCCTCTCTGTCCAGTATCATACATGACTTAAGGTTCGCTTGACTGAAAGAAAAGAGATCAAAATAGTGACTTTGTAAGGTTATTTCTTCTTCATCAACATTATAAGCTGCATTGCTTAGAAAAAGACACACATGCTCAAATAATTACAAACTAACAAAAACAAATAATCAATATTAATTCAGAAGTCTATTTCTTTGGGAAGATTGTTTTCACTTGTTTACGCCTCTTCAAACAACTAAATTTAAAGACACCAAATAGCAATCAGAATTCAATAAAGCTGTCAAGCATTTTAATATATAGGAATGGAAAACATTCTAAACTTTCCCCTCCCTAACAACTCTCCAAACAATTTTTCCTACCTTCATTTCTCTCAATAAGTAATAACAATGTAAATCTATAAAAAAAAATGAATAGTATCATTATATTTAGTAAGTAATTTTCATGTGTAATGGTCTATCTGGAAAAAAATAAAGAACCTAACCTTGCCATCTATATCTCAAATAGAAATTGCATTGGTGAATCTGTTCATTGCACAATGAACTGAATCCATTTCCTGGCGTTTGGAATTGAGCAAGTCCTGAGCAGCTTTCTCTACTTATATAGCAGCTTTAACTTCTTGATTATACTCCTTGCAAATGGCCTGATCAAATTATCATTCAAAATGACCCAGGAAAAAGGATAAGAAAAATAGAAGGAAAACACAAAAGCAAAAGAGGAGAATTTTTCTTCCTACCATAAAAAATGGATGCCATGGCCTAATGAGAAAAATGGAGACTTCTTACCGGTGTGGCGGTCTGTAATTGGAGGTAGTAACAAAGTGAACTTACCTGGAAATTAAAACATTAAAATGTCTCAATAGAGATAAAGAATGTGAATCTAACAAACACAAAAAATTGAGAGAATTTGAAAAGAGAAAATAAAAGAAAGGGAATGGCTTACCGAGTGATATAGCATGGTAGGCTTTGGATTTTGCAAGTTGTGCAGCATTCACATGTTCCTCTGTTACTGTTACTTCAGCAGAAGGAATTCTAATCTTCCATTGAATGAGAGTTTAAATTAGACATGAAGTTGCGTCAAAATACTTCCTTTCCAATTATGAGGTTGATCTTCTTCATGGGGTTATGGAAAAGGATTGCACAATCAGCGCAAAGAACATTTATGATGAAAAGGAAGATTGAACACCAATGGAGGGATCATGGACGGGTTGGAACCTATTGTTCCAAGCACCCAGATTAAAAGAAATAGGGAGATTGGAAACTCATACAGCAGATCGATGGAACTGGGATAGCCACTCAAGCGAACGGAACACGGAAAGCGCAGGCGAACAGTGGAAACGTTTTAGAAATTAGAAGGGCAAGAGGCAAGAACATTGGAGATTCAACGAACGGCTGTGATTAAATCTAATTGAAATAATTAACATATTTACATAAATATCCATGTTTAATTTGAGATAGGTGTACAATGAATTATTGAATGACAAAATTACCCTCCAGGCTGAAAAACTCTCCTTTTATATATTATTATTATTATTATTATTATTATTATTATTATTATTATTACTAGTACTTTTTACCCGTGCGTTGCACGGGGATATTCTTTTTTATTTTGTATTGTGTTTTTTATGTTTTTTTAAAATTATTTATTCATATGAAAAAGATAAAAAACAATATTTTTTGTGATAGTTAGGTTTTTTTTCGAAGTGTTAATATATGTTTTTAAAATTGTGTTTTTTTGTCGTAGGTTTTTTTATGAGTGTACTTGTCTTTTTTATTTTTGTTGTTTGTCCTTGTTTATCTAATTGATGTTTTGGATTTATTCTTTTGATATAACAATTTTATTGTACTTTACAGATAGAAGTAGTATTTTTTTAAGATCTTATTTAATATTAAGTTTATCTTTTCGAGGTTTATAACCCTTGAAATAAATAATAATAAATTTATTTATAATAATTTGAAGTTAGTAGTTTTTTTTGTGTGAGCAATTTGAAGTTAATAGTATAAGTTCATAGAATGACATTGATAAAGGAAGATCAAGAGGAAGGGTTAGGGGAGTTTTTTATTGAATGTCCTTAACTTTTAAGATTTTTTATTTATATTAATTATTAGTTGATTAATATTTCAACAAATCTAAACTTGTCTTATGAAATTCCCTATATATATATTTTTTAGTGATATCATATTTAATATTAATTTTGTCCTATGACCTTCCATAACTAAAATGAATTAAATAATAATAAAACCATTTAAAACAATTTTGAGGTTAATAGTAGAAAGTTATAAGACTAACATCGATGAAGGAAGTAAAGAGATAGAGATGGAAGATCTTCTTGTGCTGGAATGATGCTGTTGGAGAATCCAAATCGAAGAGATATGACCTGCACATGAATGGAGATGCTGAAGGTTAAAATGAGAGAGATGAAAATAAGTTGAAAGGGGAATGGAAAAATGTTTTATATATGGGAGATGAAGGAAGAAACTTTTGGTGATTTTGTAACCATAATTCATAATCAGGAGTTACAAAAGCAACAAATAAAGCAGCCAAGAATATGAAAAGATTGTACAAAGAGTTTCATAAGAAAATGATCAACGGTTAGGATTAGAAGCAATGAATGGCTAGGATTGATTTCATATTGAATTACTCATAAATTTACGTATATGACCATGGAAAAATTTCAACCCATGTGTATTAAAGTATTAAATTACAGTTTTACCCCCAAGGTTGCAAAAACTTTACCCGTGCGATGCACGGGGAATATTCATTTTTATTTGTGTGTACTTTTTAATATCTACACATTCTTTTAAAAAATATTTTATGGATTGAAAGAACTAAATTTATTTTAAGTATATAAAATCATTAATTTGTATGTTTTTTTATTAATGTTGGTTTTTGTTTTTTAGTTGCTATTTTGTTTTTATCTTTTGTACTTGTTTTCCTAAATTTCGATTGTTAGTTTTTCGATATCTATATTGAATATTTATTCCAGAGAGTTAAAGTAACATGTCGATATTCATTTTTAAAACATTTTTTAATATCATTTTTTCCAATGTTATGATTTAATTTGTAATTAAAGTAGTATTTTATAAGTTCTGGTCTATTTTTTTGAATACTATACCATAACTTGTTTGTTGGTTATAAAAATATGTTGTTTTAACTTTTCATGATGTGCCCAAATTGCATATTCTATTATCAATTTTTTTTATTTACTTTTAATTAATTAATAATAGAATGCGCAATTTGAACATTAAATAGGAATAAAAAGGACTTATATTTAACCATTAATCACTCAAATAAATGCTACATTAAATATCAATAGTATAATGTATGAGGTAAAATCAAACTTCTGAATTTCTACACTATGGTACATTCATATCATCTGTTTGCAACAAAAATAAATATACAGAGACACAATATCACCATGCAACTCCTCACTCCCCATCCCCCCAGCTTTACACGACCATAAAGGAGAAAACTTAACATTTAAACCATGACACATATCAATTCTTATGAATATGATAAACCCATCTCACTTCAAGGCCAAAACCTTTTCTCTTCTACAATCCACCGCTTGTTTTCATGTCTCACATTCACGGATGTACAAAGTGATTTTGGAGAGCCAACCATGAACGATGCACCAGATAAAGGAGGAAGCAAGAATCAATGCCTATACTCCTTCTGCACTGTTTCATAAGCAAAATAATTTATTCTCTCCCTTAGTTCCCCCCAACAATTGGATACAATAAGAAATAGTCAAACACTATAACACTACTCCTTAGTCCATGGTCGAAAGATGGAAAAAATATATGAACCTTGATTACATGAGTATAAGTTGAAACATGGTCCCATATAAACCACATCACCATAAAAATAGAGGAGCATGGGGGTCCTAAATCACAGTCAAACCAATCAAATGCAATGGTATCAGTATATAACCATATTTCTATATGCTACCTTGCAAACAAATAAACACTGGATAATAATAAGAGAATAATGGCTAAATGTGACAAATTACTTAGCAAATAGATAACCACAGACCTCCATAGAGCTAGTGAAGTAGAGGCTTTTTGCATGATTCAGATTGAGCTTCAAAGAACCAATAGAAAAGGGCCCTCCCACGATCTTCATTAACAGTGATATAACCTGAAAAGTGGGAGAATGATTCTTTTTTGAAGGAAGTAGTTAAATGACATAGGGACTGGACAGGCAGAATAACATTCATATTAGAAACTAAAATCGACATCTTTGGAAAAAAGCATTGCATTTACTATTCTATATTGCTTTCACAACTGTTGACTTTCCACGTGCCAAATGGCCTATGGTGCCTGAAAGGTTACCATATTATTCATCAGGAATCTGGATTAACAGCCATCAACTAATCCTATTCAAACTTGACTGCGGTGAACTACTGCATCAAACTCAACCAAAGGACCAGCATGAGGATAATCACTACATGGATTCATAATGCAGTAAAGGGCAAGGTAATGATCCTAGTCATGGAGAAAATAGAGACATAAAGTTAAAAAGTATGCATCTAGTTAATGACAAAATAGTAATAGTAAATATATTACTAAAGGTCAAAATTGTGCAAGAATTTAAAAAGAAACAGAGCCCAACATTTCGTGATGGCCATGGCTGATATCTCATTCAAATTGAAAATAACAACCCATGGCAACCAAAGTTTTCAAATATCAACCCAATTATATCATTTTGTCACTCTTCATCAAAATTTTAAGCAAAGTGAAAATGAACCAACTTTCATCAAGTATACTGTATACTATAGTTTAAGCAACAAATTTATCTTAGAGGAAGCTAGAAACAAAGGTGACAACATTAGCTACCATTCTCAATTAAATAGAAACAGAAAGATCCCCATAAGTTAGAATGCTGCCTATAGCAATTGAATTGATAGGACTGGTTATATCAAAAAATAAACTATGAATGCGAAATACAGATATGGGGAAAAAATGTTATCTGCAAGCATGAAATATGGTTTTATAAGAAATGCTTGCAAGAATTAAATTGAAAAACAACAATCAGTAGTGGGAGGATTAGAAGTTGAAACTCACAATCCAATAGGCGCAGCTGGTAGAGGGATGATATTCAAACTTGAGATGCTTCTGAACTGAAATTGCTAGTGTTGAAAATTATGGAAGGAAGGAAAATGTCAAAAATAAATAAATTATTAATATAGAAGGAACATAACATTGCACATAAGCAGAACCAAATTGGACGAATGTGACACGAAAACTACTAAACTGATTGCACATGAATTCCTTCCTTTATAACCTTAGAGTGTTACCAAAATGGAGATGCTGCAATTCCAAATTGATCGAAATGTCTTCCGCTTCTCTTCAATCTCACAGCACCGCCGAAAGGAAATCAACAGAGGGTGAAGGCTCGCTGATTCTTCTTTCTTGCAAAATGCATATGCAGATTACATATAAGAACAAACAGCATGAGCAAGTGACCAAAACCCTACAATCAAACGACATCAATAATTAAATGTCAAAATAACCAATAAACCAAGGCTCCACGCATAATCTCAAAATCTTACTAAGCAAAACGGTTCCAAAAATTTGAAAAGAAAATCAAAAGCATGATCATTAATCATCTTAAAGCCCAAAATCACAACCATAATGGAAAAGAGAAGTCACAGTAGGAATTGAAACCTAGAGCTTGAAAAGAAAGAAGACGGAGGGTTGAAAGAGGTGAGATTGTCAAAAGGATGATGAGTAAGTGGAAGATATATGAGCCAAAAGGATGATGAGTAAGCGGAAGATATATGAGTCAAAAGGATGATGAGTAAGTGGAAGATGGATGAGAAAGAGAGGCAGGTTGAGGTAAAGAGGGTGCGAAAAAGAAAAAGATGTAAAAGATTACATATAAGAGCAAACAGCATGAGCAAGCGATCAAAATCCTACAATCAAACGACATCGACATCAATAATTAAATGTCAAAATAAACCAATAAACCAAGAAAAACGACACAGACCTACCACCGCAAAATCTTCCAGGCATAATCTCAAAATCATCCTAAGCAAAACGGCTAGATCCCTAACCATTTTTTTTTCAAGAAAGCTGACAAAGAAATAAAAAAATAAGAAGAAATCAACAAAAGTTAAGTACCAAGGAATTCATCAAAATCCTTAAAAGTAAGACTGAAATAAAGGAAAAGAAACCTGGTGTGCTGCCGCTATTCATCTTGAGGGAGACGACGTTCGCTCCGTCAATACCAACACGCCAAAGCCCTACCACCGAAACCCAAGTCCACCCAAAGCTCCCATTCCTCTGGAATCAGCCGCTGCGTCGACAACGTAAGGAGAGGACGCTTCTGCTGAATGTAATCTGAAACATAAAAATGAATAAGTAGGAACCCGAGACACCGAATTTAGCAACTGAGCAAAGACAGCTTTTGTTTCACACTTATGCAACAAAGCCAAATACATAAACAAAGGAACCGACTTATATAACTGAAATCATTCAAAACCCATCTGCTAATGAAGTTGAAACAGAGACAGAGGAAGAAATAAACCAAAGGTAGCAAAAATGTGTAGCTCTCTTAAAAATTTATAATCCACCCTCTCCTCTAATCTTTGGAAGGGAAAAGGGGATTCTGAAAATAAAGGATTCGCAAATATGGATTTACTGGACAAAAGGGGAAGAATTAATCCAAAAACTACCTTCAATGACATCAATCCATTTATTCTCATGAATAGTAAAACCCAGGGCTACAAAATTGGATGACTAAAACTTTGAGGAGAAGCAATAATACAACGCTAGAATTTCCCATAGGAAATCTGGAAAAAACAAATAGGAAAAGGGTAATAAAACAATTAGAAAGAAACGATGAACTCTTGAAGAGATTGAAAGTAACATAAGGAAGTGAAGAACAAACAACAGGGAAATCAATTTATAACATAAAAAGAAGGGAAGATAGAATTAAAAGGCCATTCCTTCTCACCTGTAATTCACATCTAGATGAAGAGTTCAAGACATCGAACCGTAGACACACACAACAGTTTCTCATCCAACCCTAGACGCACACAGCCACAATAGTGATGACCACTTTATTGAAAATCATGAACCCTACATCGAGCAAAGGGAAGACAACCGCAGTGGAGCAAATTCAGTGAAGCAAAAGCGTAAAGAATGGATCTCTAAACACTAATAAGAGAAGAAAGAATCAGAAGATTTGAACAGAGGAACCAAAGAGCTATAAAAAAAGAACTTGTAATTTTTTACCTCCGTCGCGTCTGTGCTCTCTCAATCTAAAATCAGCGTGGAACCCTAGCTGTGTAAATTGGAAGGTTCAATTTGTCGCCAACCATGATGAAAACGGACGGAACAATTTCCTCAGTTCGCCGTCGACGGCACAGGTTGTGGGGAGAGGAATCCTTGGCCTCGAAATCGCAAACAAAGAAACAGAAGAGGGAGAGTGGAGAGAGGAGACTATAAGAAACTGAGCAATGCAAAAGAAGCGAATAGAAAACAAAACGGAAGGTTGAGGGAACGGAAAAGATAAAAAGAAACGTAAGAAAGGGAAAATGTGATTGAGGAATAGACGGCTAGGATCTAATCTTTAGGAAATAATGTGTACTTTTACTAAAATGTCCATGCTAAAAATCAGATTGTTGTGCATTAAAGTGTTGAATGACAGGTTTGCCCTCAAGGCTGCAGAAACTCTGCTTTTATATAGATTATAGATTATAGATAGATAGATAGATAGATTATAGATTATAGATAGATTATAGATTATAGATAGATAGATTATAGATAGATTATAGATTATAGATATAAAAATTTATTTTCAAATAATTTAAATGCACTATTCATAATTATTAAAATAAATTTAAGAGTAATAATATATATATCTATGTGTATTTTGATTTAACTTTGTAAGTCCCGAACCTAATAGAACTAAAAATATGTACTTTCATTTTCTTGGCAAAAATTATTTATACGTCACTTGTGCGGAATTGAAGATTTTGGCTAACTAATTAATTTTTCCTGAAATCTTTATATTGGTTTATGATACAAAACACTATAATTAAGTGTATGAATTTATGTTTTTTTTAATATATACATTTTTTTTTGAAAATGAAATATATAAATATATTAAAATAAAGTTAAGAAATATCTTCTCTCAATATGGTACAATAATCAAGCCAACAAAAAGACGGCAAAACACAACTAATACAGCTCAAACCTCTAAATATCTACATCTTTATTATAATTGATCTTTCATTTTTAGTATTTTAAATGATTTATAATCAAAATATTTATTGATGTGTCAAATATAAAGTAAACATATCTACGTGATGTGTGTTACATTTAGGGGTGTACAAGACCCGGCCCTACCCGCCAACCCGTCCCGACCCAAGCCTTTAGGGTCGGGTTTAACCCGGCCCGATCATTAAAAGAGACCGGGTTCGGGTTGATCTTTGAGTTACCCGACTTCGGGTAGGGTCGGGTTCGGGTTGACACTCGGGTCACCCGGCCCGTCCCACATATATATTTTATAAAATTTTAATTTGTTATAATGATTAAAATGTGATAGATGGTGCTCAAATTTATCTTACCATGTAGATGAAATTAAAATGTTTAACATTTACCTTATGAATTAAATAAACGTTGGTCAACTATGGACACTTTCATGCTCTAACAAGAGAAAATCATGTGTGTGTATTATGCATATGTGAGACAAGTGAAGAAATGATCAAACAAAATGCAAACCTCTCAAATGCAATAGATTATGAAAGAATTGGATCATTTCAAGTTATTTCTTCTAAAAAATAGTTCCAACTTATAACTCTTTTAGTATGTTATTATCTTTAAATTTTACAATTAGTATCAAATAGTCTTGAACTTATTGTCCCTCGGGCCAACCCGGTCCCGTCCTACATAGACCCGTCCTAAATTGGACCCGCATAATGTCGGGTTGCTTCGGGTCTAGGGACGGGTTAGGGTCTATGAATTGGCCCGATCAATATTTAGGGTCGGGTTAGGGTTAACCAAAACCCGTCCTAACCCGTCCCTTGTACACCCCTAGTTACATTGCTACCTCCTTTTTTACCAGTATTTTTCATACTTTTTAAATAATTTAAGAGTAGATATAGAAAAGCATTCTAATTTGATTGTGAATATAAGGCTCCCACGGGGAATTAGAGAAGAATAACCATGTTTATTCTACATTTATTTATTATATAGAAAAAGCTTCTACATGAGGAACGTTTTGCATGAAAATACTTTCAAGTTTTTTTTGACGTTAACAATACTTTCAAGCTGAAACTAATAGAAAATATTTTAATATAATTTTAGTAATTTTTCCATACTTTTTAAATAATTTAAGAGTAAATATACAAAAAGTATTATAATTTGATTGTGATTATATGGCTCCCACGGGGAACTAGAGAAAAATAATATTTAGTCTATATTTATTAATTATATAGTAAAAAGCTCCTACATGAGGAACATTTTTCATAAAATTTGTTTCAAATAATAACTAACATAATCTTAAATTGATTTAAAATATTTTAACCAGCAAAAAGTGATTTAAAAAATCAAATCACGTTTCACAATGATTTAGTTTTGCAGAGATCATAATTTATTGATCCCTTTGAATAAAAAAACAATTGTTTCTAAAATTATCAGTTTTGTTCCATTAAACAATATTTACCTACTGTCTCTCATAAAATTTCTATTCCAGTTTTTTTAACACTCCTTAATATCAATGCTTAATAAGTATTGTTTTGAAGCACTTGATCGATCCCTTCAAAGTAGCACTAATTTCTGTCTAATAGATGATACAGGTTCTGCAAGGATGAATTAAAAAATTATGTAAGGATATCAACGAGGATAGTGTTGTAGTTGAAGTTTAGAGGGAGTTATGACTGTCAATGTATGTTACTAATGTGATATGTTGGTTGATATTCAAAAATATGTTTAACGGTTGTGGTAGAAAAATATTATGATAGTGGAGCATAAATGTAGATGTACTAAATTTATTGGAATTTTTTCAAGTTAAAACTTATATCGTGAAGAATTTTTATCATTATTTCATAACTATTTTCAAAAATATTAAAATAGTTTTAGAAGGAAATTAATTAAGAGTATCATAATTTTTCTACTTGAAAACACTTTCATGTTATAACTAATATAAAAATTTATTTTCAAATAATTTAAATGCACTATTCATAATTATTAAAATAAATTTACATATGTACTTTCATTTTCTTGGCAAAAATTATTTATACGTCACTTGTGCGGAATTGAAGATTTTGGCTAACTAATTAATTTTTCCTAAAATCTTTATATTTGTTAAATCGGTGTATGATACAAAACACTATAATTAAGTGTATGAATTTATGTTTTTTTTAATATCTATATTTTTTTTTTGAAAATGAAATATATATATTAAAATAAAGTTAAGAAATATCTTCTCTCAATATGGTACAATAATCAAGCCAACAAAAAGACGGCAAAACACAACTAATACAGCCCAAACCTCTAAATATCTACATCTTTATTATAATTCTTCTTTCATTTTTAGTATTTTAAATGATTTATAATCAAAATATTTATTGATGTGTCAAATATAAAGTAAACATATCTACGTGATGTGTGTTACATTGCTACCTCCTCTTCTCCCTTGCAACATCTTCTCCTCACCGTGCACTGGTAAGAACATTTTGCATGGAAACACTTTCATGTTAAAACTAAAAGAAAAATTCATTTAAATAATTTAAGTGATTGTTCATAATTGTAAAATAAATTTAGGAGTAATTATATATTTCTATGTGTTTTGGTTTCACTTTGTAAGTCCGCATCCTAATAGATCCAAATATATGTAGGTTAATTTTTTAATCTTCATGGCAAAACTCTTTTATACATCACATAATCACACGTGTCCAGAATTGAAGTTTTTGGTTAACCTTTGTTAGATTCATCAACTTTTGTTAGATTCATTCAGTTTTTCATTGTTGTGTAAACGAATCAAATCTAATTTCAATTGTTATCTATGGTTTTGTGGTAGTTAATCATGTCAATTTCATGAAAAAATATTTGTCATAAAAAATTAGAAAAATCTTTCGCCGTGCAGCGCACGGGTAAAAACACTAGTATACTAGAGAACGCACATCTTTAAACTTAAACTAAACTAAAACAATTAAATACATAATTATTTCAAATATAAGATAGCTCAAGAGAAGTGGTAGGAGCTGAGGGACATATGTGTTAGGTAGGGGAGGTCTAGAGATCGATTCCTGACGAGCGCAATTTATTAGAATAATGTTATGTTCACACCTCTAATATGAGGTGGAGAGAGGTGGAGGAGGAGAGAGATAGAAAGAAAAGAGAAAGTAAAAGAGAGAAAGTATGAGATGTGATCGATGATAAGATGAGAGAGATATAAATAAAAATGAGTGGAAATTAAGTGTTTAGAAAATGAGGTGTATATATATCATTGTTGAAAAAAAAAGATGAACAATACCTTCATAGCGCGCAAATGTGAAACTGGTGCAGAATGTTCAACACATCAAGTCATGTGGATTAACCTTAATGATATCATCAAAAGTGACTTAAATTTGATCATCAACTAGAGTTAACTCAACAATGATTAATAATCTTTTCAAAGAAAAAAAAATGGTTATTAAATTTCTCTCATGAATATTAATTACTTTTTTAATTTTTGAATCATTAATTTTCTTAATTAAAAACCCATATAATTTTTTAAATATTTTAATAAAATATATCAAGTTTTCAGATAAAGAAAAATATCAGAACAAGTTAATATCGAATAATATCAGTCTTCAAATCATAGTTCAAGTGATTAGATTTAGATGACATATGAGTTTGAGTAGGAGGTGCAATTTATCTTTCCGATGTAACAATTTTTTAAAATATCACATTTTTTTAAAGGTTTAAAATATGATGATAGACGATAACACATTAACTTTATCTCTTTTATATTTCGAGATTTATTCACATAGGGGACATATATAGGTTGAGTGGGGAGGTCCAAGATCAACTCCTGGGGGTGCAATTTATATTTTCGATGAAAAAAAATACCTAAAATTGTGTCATTTTTTATTTAAAAATATTAATATCTGTTTTGAAACTTAAAAAAAAATTAATGATAAGGTCCCCATAGGATAGCTCAAGTAATAAAAACTTCGTGACATATGGGTTAACAAGTTATACCCACAATTTGTGAAACAAAATTTATTCCATAATTAACGTTTTATTAGTTTTTTTAATGGAAACAAATAAATGCACGACAAAAGGAATTAATTAAGGAAATTAGAGTAAATGGGTTTTGTATGGAGTGTTTAGTTCTATGTTTTAATAAATTATGTGAGCATAAATTTTAGATTTTTTAATATTTTATAAAAAACTTGAATTAAAGCATTTTTTTCAAAATCTGATCCCTGCTTTATTTGTTTCAAATTAAAAAAAAAGAAAAATTCTTAAAAATATAGCTTCAATCAGGAAAGTCAATGTGTTAAAGTTGAAAAAAATAAATTGGTACAAAATGTCACGTTAAATACATTTAGTGTTTATTTCTATGTTTTAATAAATTGATTTGGCATAAATTTTTGTTTTTTTTTAATATCTATTATAAAATTGAATTAAAGCATTTTTTTTGTCAAAATCGGATCTCTGCTTGATTTTTTTCAAATTAAAAAAAAAAACCGGAAGGGTGTTCTAAAAATAGATATTTTCTCAGGAAATTATAAATGCTTTTAATTGTATATTTTAATAAAAACTAAAAATGAAATAATCAAGGTCAATATTTAAGAAAAAAATTAATGCCTATAGGAAATAATATTGTTGTTTCAAATCTTTCATTAATAATTTTAATTTGGAAACCATTTTAAAGGTCAATAAGTTCATATTTTAAACCCCTAAAAGTTACAGCCACAATTAGTGTGACATAATTTACTCCATAATTAACGTTTTATTAGTTTTTTTCTTGGAAACAAATAAAAGCTAATACGTTTGAAATCAATTACGTAAGGACCTAGAAATTTCATCCCAAAAAATATATATAATGCACGGTGGTAAGCATTAGTCTGCATTCACCTACTCCATGGAACCAAGCAAGAAGGGAGGTTCTGGTGAGGTCAGGGCAAAGAGAAAGGCCATATTATCAAATAGAAGAAATTGTGGTATCTCATCAAGTTCATCCAACCCCAATTGTTCTACTTTAGATATCAATACTGAAGCTCTACACACACCTGCTACAATTTCAAGAAAATCATTCTCAACTCCTGCACAGAGCTCTTCGAAAAATCAGTCCCGACAAGTTATCAATAGCAGTGCAAAAAAACCCATGGCTAAAGCATGTCAGTCCCTTTCAAACGATGAAGTTCTCCAATCATTGGTAATGTATATGGTTTTTTGTTTTGTTTTTTAGAGTGGTTATAATCGCTATCTTTGGTATACATTCCGGTGTGAATCATTTAATTTTATAATTTTTTGTTGTAGGATCCAGCATTATTGACAAAACTTCATTAGGGTATAAATAAATGTCAAGCAGCTTATTGGTCATCTAACTTGAAGGATAAACAACACTTACATATCAAATATTTTCATGTAATTAAGCAATTTTCTTAACAAAAATTAAAATTTAGTATTAAATATCTACTCATTAATTTCGTTGCTATAAGATTTGTTTTTAATTTTCAAATGATATATCAAGTTCATCTTTATATTGCTTACTAATTATTACTCTGATATCTACTTTTTTCATTGTAGGTTATGTTGCTCAAATATTGAATTGGTAGCAAAATTCAACTTCAAGTCTGAAGTCATTATCACTGAACATGGACATCAAGTTCTATTAAGCGACCATGCTGTTGACATTTTTGTGATTTTTTAATTTGTTTGTTTTTGCAACTCATTCCGTAAAAACTTGGATATATAATATTGTTCATGTGTTGACATCGGTAGGCCATACAACGAATTATATTTAACATTTTTAAGTTGGTCTATTTACATACATGTTTGAACCTATTCTCTGTTATTTGATATTCTAAAAATATATCTACACAATAAACGTAATCGCAGTGCAACGCACGGGTGAAAATGACTAGTATATATAATATATACTGTTCGTTAGATTTTTTTGTTACAATTCGTTCGTTCGTTAGATATTTAATTATTGGGAATACAGTTTAATTTTTTTTTTTTTGAAAAAAGTATTGGGAATACATTTTTTTGATAATCGGAAAACTGACGAAAGAAAACAGTACATTGAAACATAAGCAGGAAAGATTGATTTTAGAAACTAATTCACGCGGAAGATAGATTCTGAAAATAAATGAGATTTTCTGTAATATCAGGAAAATAATCATCAATGAAATATTTTTTAAAAGATATGTAAGATATTTGTTTAAAAAATTAAATATATGAGATACGTTCCAAAATCAATACAAAGATAGGTTCCTAAATTAAAATGATCAGATATCGATTTAGAGCAGTAAATGAGACATTCTTGAATCAACTATATATATGATATGCAAATAAATGAACCCCAGTTAAGTTCCCTAAAATTGATTTGGGAATTGGAGTTTCACATACGCAGCGTGTCTCTTTGCTCACTCAGTCACTCTTCATTCATAGCTACTATATATTCATCTCATTCTTCCCTTTTCTATATATCCATTCCTTATTCACCTTGTTTAGTATCTTCGCTGTGCTTTGAGTTTATGTTTAATGGCTTGCGTTCATTTGACACTGGGTGCTTGTCCATGTACCAAGAGCATCATAACCTGTTCCTCCAACAATACGGTTGAGGGTGATGATTCAAGAGAAAGACAACATTGGGGGTACTCCATTGAATTGATGCTTTGTGATGATCCATGGAATATAAAGAAGAAGCTGACAGAGAGTGATCTTGGTTACTTGAGTAGGCTCTTGATTAACAAAGATTTGGCTGAGAATTTAGTGCTTCCTGTGTTGACTCCTGAGCAAAGAGTGGCTCTCTACCAAAACGGAACTAAAATCTTGATTTGGGACATGGACACTCAATCCCTACATTACTTGGTTTTCAAGTTTTGGGTTTCTTCAAGAAGTTATGTTTTCATTGACAACTGGACTAAAGATTTTGTGAAAAGAAGGGGCTTGAAGAAAGGGGATGAAATTAAACTTCATTGGAATCCATACAAGAAGTGCTTCAATTTCTCTGTTCAATATTCTAGTTAATTAGTTAAATTTCTTTTCTTTCTTTATATTTTACCTCATTCGTTGATGTGACTAAGTCTTCATTAATTTGTTTTGGTTGCAAAAACATTTGTTAGTTGATCTCTTGTACTTAGCACTTACCATTATAGTTTTTGCGTTTTCAATCTTCTTTACTCATACTACTTTTGTTATAGTGTCTTCTTTAATTAAGGTGAATAGAAATTAAAGGCAGAGTAGTGCCAAGAGGGATTACATGGGTTTACTAATTAATTTAGATTTTTATTCATAGTGTAAGCTTTTATCTACGAATATGAAGACCCATGCGCATGTAATCCTTTATCCCTCTTGACCTCTCTTAGTGCAAGCTTTTATCTCAGATATGATAGTTTTACACTTATACTAGATTCGCTATCTTCTATAAATCATCTTTGATGTATAAATTATTTTTCACTTAGCAACCATAGTAATTTTTTGAAACATGAAGTATTCCAATTAGCAAAGATCTTAATACATTCAATTCAAAGGATATAATAGTTATATCATTTTTTTTACAGTTATATCAGTTTCAAAAAAAACTACAGCTATATCATACTATAACATAAAAAAATTCACACTTTTTTGAATTTTATAGTTCAAATTATAATTATAAAAAATTTCAAACTTTTGGCTTAATCCAGTTTTTGGTCCCAACCTTTGCCATAAATATGGCTTTAGTCCCTCGTCGGCGTAAAGGTGGGGATTGGACCCCAGTTTTTGATTGGCTTTGGTCCTTCCGGCCGGTAGGGTCAACGCTGGAGCTCCGCCAGCTGATGTGGCCCTTACCACGTCAATTAATGAGTTTATGTGACTTTTCTTTTTCTTTTTCATTTAAATTCTAAAAAAAAACATAATTAAAACCCTTTAATCCCTTCTTCCTAATTAATCATTCACCTAATTTGTTTCCATTCACAAAAAAAAAATCACTTTACCTGATTATTAATTACAAATCTCTTCATCTACATATCTTCTTCATCAAATCAAAAACCCAGATTTTGATCTTCATCATGCATCTCCATATTAATCACAAAGGTGCATAAAGGATCATTCATCAAACCCAGAAAAATTAGCCAAAATATGTTTGAATGTGGTTCCACCATCTTCCTCTATCACTTACAGTAGCCATATCTTCTTCTACTTCTGCTTCTTACTGCAGTTCACGAATCAAATGGACTTCCTTTACCCAGTTTAATCTCCTCTTATTCAATCTCCTCATCTCTCCTCCTCCACCGGATCAACCACAGCGCCGTCGTTAACTGCCACGACCTCCACCGCGACAATGTCCTCATAAGGACCCCATCCGTCGCCCCCGACACGGTGGTGCTCTACCACACCCACATCGTCGTCCCCGAACCAGTGCAGAAAAAAGAACACAAAACTTAGAAAACAAAACCCAAGGGGAGAGGGGGGAGGTTGAACGAAGAGGGGGAGGGGAAAAATCAAGTCTGGTGTTGGTGGGCATATGATGATGGTTTTTTTTTTGAATTGTTGATGATGTGAAGAGGATAATTAATTGCCATAACAATTAAATTATTAATTATAAATAAGCTTTGGGTCTCTCATCCTTCTTAATTTTATTTTAATTTAATAAAAAAGAGAAAAAAAATCCAGCGAGGTTCATTAATTGACGTGCGAAAGGCCACATCAACTGGTGGAGTTTCGGCGTTGACCCAACCGGACGGAATGACCAAAACTAATCATTTTGCCAAAAACTGGGGACTAATCCCCACCTTTACGCCGGCGAGGGACTAAAACCATATTTATGACAAAGGTTGGGGACCGAAAACTGGATTAAGCCCAAACTTTTTTACCGTTAACTTTTTTTTCGTACAGAATTAAAGTTATAATAATTTTATGTTTTATAATGAAAATTATAATCCTAAATTTTAGGAACTTGGTCGATTTAGGCATATGTATTTTGGAAAAAATGCATCAAATCACCCTAAATTTTATAGTTTTTGCATATAGACATCGTTAGCTATAATTGTAACAAAAAAAACTATAATTTCATCTTAATTAATCCTTAAATTAATTATTACAGACCCTCTTGTTAACCGCCTCTAGTTTTTTCTGAACCGCGATAGAATCCAACCTATCGAGTTTTAATGATGCTATTAAAGAAACACAACTCTTTAACCCAAGCTTTCGCAAAGGTATGAGCTCAATGAATATTTCAAGAAAAAAAAAACTCTATCAATATTAAAAAAAATTGTGTTCTAAATTATTTCCAATAATTTATGATTTAACACTTAAGCTGCCATGTAGACTGGCCTTGATAATTAATATCATTAATGTAACTTAATATTGGATGGCATTTTTAATTAATGGAGAAATTTAACTTTTTTTTTTGGTACAAAGCAACCAAAGAGAAACCAAAACAAACACAGAAAACAGGAAAACTATCGCCTAATAAAAGAAGTGCCTACTGCATCCGCAAGGAGGAGCGGAGCCAAACCCGGCGGCGGAGTAGCAACAACACTAAAGGCTAGCTCCTGCTGAGCACCTTCCTTGGCCAAAAAATCAGCGCACGCGTTCCCCTCCCGGAGCGTATGCTCGAGACGGACCTCCCACTGACGATGAAGGATGTCCCTAATATTAGCAATAATAGCCGCACACTCATGAGCCACAGACGGAGGTTGGCCTACCAAAGTGACCGCTAGCATGGAGTCAGAATAGCAAAGCACTCGCCGGTAGCCACGATCCCAAACCAAACGCAGGCCATGGAAGATACCAGTCAGCTCCATTAACAGCACAGAGCTACTACCACCAAAACCTACAAACCCCACGATCCACTCACCATGCACGTTGCGAACACAACCCCCAAAACCACTACTATTCAACGTGTCCCCTTTACTGCCATCACAATTCAAAGCTACTTCCAACTCATGAAGAGGTTGCCACGCGACCAACCGCTCCGGCCGCGAGCTCACCTTAACCGGCCAAGCCCTCGCGAATTCCTCATGCAAACCCTGGATCCACCGAAGACTCGCAGGCAAAGAAACAGCTTGATCATCGAAGAGGGCTTTATTACGAGCTGACCAAATGCCCCACAGAGCTGCTAACATCAAGTTCTCGTGATCTCCAACAAAGTGCTCAATCCAAGCTCGAGGATTCCCCCCAGCAAAACCTGGACTCCTCCTGTTCACACCAAGGCCGTGCCAAATTTGTCTAGCAAAGAAGCAATCCCGCAGACAATGCAAAGTTGTTTCCGGGTACAGACGACAATGCCCACACACAGGGGACTCCGCCATGCGACGCCGGAAGCGCAAGGCATTCGTAGGAAGTACATCCCGCACCACCAACCAAGCTAGGAAGCACACCTTAAATGGAGCCCGAAGCTTCCATATCCAACTCCAAGTTAAATCAGAGTTCAGATCGTCTCCCTGAGGCTCCGGTCCCCCCGCTACATTAAGCAACCACCTGTACCCCGATTTCGCTGTATAGGTTCCTGACATATCTCCAAGCCAAACTCGTTGATCTGGGATAGCACCATTCATCCAAGCTGGGATTTTTTCAATGGCTTCCCTCACATGATCTGGAAGGACAGTGAAGAGTCTATCTAAGCGCCATCCCCCTCCATCCTCAATGACATCCTTTAAGTTAGCATTTAGATCATGGATGTCCACTGCAAGAACCGTATCACACAACTTAACATTCCCAACCCATTCCTCATACCAGAAAGAGGTTTCCCCATTACCCAGCCTGAAACCAAAGCCTTCCCGGAGAGCTGCCACCGTCTTCCCCACTGCTTTCCAAACCACAGATCCCCCAGTAAAATGAGCATTCAGGAGGCCACCCTGAACCCCATACTTCCCCGCCACCAACTCGACCCAAGGCTTGGCCGTATTCGTTACCATTTGTGCCACATTTTTTCCAAGGAGAGCCACATTATGTTGTCGTGCCTGTCGTAGCCCAAGGCCACCCTTACTCCGAGGTTGAGCTATCTTATCCCAACCTACGAGATGCAAACCTCTCTCACTTGTACCTTTCCAAACAAACTTACGAATTGTAGCATCTATCTTATCGCAGATGGACTGGGGTACCCATAGATGTTGCATACAATATGTGGGCATAGAAGAGAGAACCGATTGGGCCAACGTCAATCTCCCAGCCCTATTCAAAAGACGACTCTTCCAGGAAGCAATTCTCCCACTGACCCTGTCAACCATAAACTGAAAATCTCTAGCAATGGCTCTCTTATGAAAGATAGGAAACCCCAAATACTTTCCAATGTCCGGAGCAAAGTTGACTCCCGTAATGCTCACCACCTGATCTTTGAACGTGCTCCCAAGGCTTGGTTGCCCCATCACCCGGGATTTCATCAAACTTACCCTCAACCCAGACGCAGAACAGAAGCGCATGAGCACATCCCTCATGACCTGGACCTGCTCAACCGTGGCTCGAGTAAACAGGAGGAGGTCATCTGCAAACATT
Organism: Lotus japonicus; assembly: GCF_012489685.1. Classification (NCBI taxonomy): domain Eukaryota; kingdom Viridiplantae; phylum Streptophyta; class Magnoliopsida; order Fabales; family Fabaceae; genus Lotus; species Lotus japonicus. The sequence continues at coordinate 20,103,370 of NC_080046.1, forward strand.
AGGTGAGATAGCTGGAGAGTGGAACCCTTGACAGTTACTGGCGCCCATCTCTTATCCTGCACCTCCTCAGTGATTAGCATACTTAGTCTCTCCATGCACAGGACAAAGAGGTAGGGGGAGAGGGGATCTCCCTGGCGAAGACCTCGTTTGGGGCTAAAGGCTTGTAATCTATCCCCATTCCACAGGATAGAGAGACGAACAGAAGTCACGGTAAACATGATGAGTTCAATGCAATGTTCCGGGAACCCAAAACCCCTTAGAGTGTCCTCAAGGAATCGCCAATCCACTCGATCATAGGCTTTTTCCAGATCCAATTTAAAAATCAAATCCCCTACACGCCTCTTAGTCTTGAGCATAGAGTGAACAACCTCCTGAAGAATAATTGCATTGTCCGTGGTGCCTCTCCAAGGGATAAAACTACTTTGGAATGGGCTAATGAGGTTGTTCATAAGGGGCCTTATACGATTCACCAACAGCTTGGAGACCAATTTGTGGATGACGTTGCATAGGCTAATCGGTCTCAATTCCTTGAAAGATCTAGGGTTATCCACCTTCGGAATTAACACTATCATAGTTTCTGCCATACTAGGATCAAAATGCCGGTTGACAAATGCCTCACACACAAAATGGAATACCGAGTCTCCCACTACATCCCAATATTCCTTGTAAAAGCAGGCTTGAAAACCGTCAGGCCCCGGGGCCTTATACGAGCCCATCTGATAAATAGCAAGAGAAACCTCCTCCTTTGTTACCGGACGCGTGAGCTCCCTGGCCGCGGCCGTAGGAATCCCCAGGGACCTGGTTGTGTGGGCACTTGCCAGATCAACATCCTCTCTAGCGGCAAACAACCCCTGGAAAAAGTGTTGAGCCTCCGCCTTAAGGGTCTCTCCATCAGTGCACCAGGTACCATCCGCGAGCTCCATGCCCTGGATGTGACTTCTCCTACGACGAACAACAGTTTGAGCATGGAAAAAAGCAGTATTTCTATCCCCAAACTTTACCCATTTCTCCCTTGATTTTTGAAACCATAGCATCTCCTCCTGGGTTAGAATCGCGTCCTGTTCCCGCAGTAAGTCCTTGAGTCTAAGTGTGAGAATAGCGGAGTCCACCACCTCAAGGCGTCGTTGCACCTGCCGGATTTGTTCTGCCACGCGCCTCTTTCTCCTAAATATATTCCCAAACACTTCTCTATTAAACTTCAGGGAATCATCTCGAACATGCCCTAGGGAGGACGTAATCACCGGCATCCCCTTCTGCCAAGCATCATTCACCACCTTCGCAAACTGTGGGTGTTGCATCCATGCGGCCTCAAACCTATAAGGTTTATAGTTAATCGGAGCGGGACTGGGGCAGCAACGAAGGAAAAGCGGGCTATGATCAGAGTGCATGCGCGGTAAGATCTCCACCGACCCTTCCGGGAAGCTTAGCCTCCAATCTAAGTTAGCCAATGCCCTGTCAAGTTTTCTGTGCAGCGAAGGACGCCCTTGGACCTGTCTGTACCATGTAAAGTCCAGCCCAAAGGTGCCAATGTCTAGTAGGCCACATGCCTCATAGTTATCGATGAAGGATCGAGCCCGAGAGGCCAAGAACACACCCCCTCGCTGCTCGTCCGCCGTTGCTATGTCGTTGAAGTCACCCAACAGAGTCCAGGATCCATCAATCATTCTTGAAACGTCCCTAAGATGAGCCCAAAGCACTTGTCTCACCGTCGGGATCAGGGACGCATACACCCCTGTGCACACCCAACTTCCAGACGGGAAACTGAATTTTAGTGTCACCGCCTGGGCATGAGTGGCCAAAATCTCAGCAGTCACCGGAAGGGTAGTGATCCCTAAAGCCCATATGCCACCAGCATGCCCTTGCGCTTCTACTACGGCAAGAGCACTATACCCTAACCGGGTCCAAAAAGTTGATAAGCTACGGAACTGGACATGAGTCTCCGTGATGAAGCACACATCCGGTCTGAATTTCCTCACCACCTCCTTAATATTCCTCTTACAAGCAGCGTTTGCTGCTCCTCGCACATTCCATGCTAGGATGTTTAAGCTGGTTGTATTCATCATTAAAACCAACTTAAGAGAAGCGATGCAAGCAAGCTTTAATGCTGGTTAGGTGGCTTCGCATGAAACACCCCACCTCCCTGCATTTGATCCTCATGCCTCTGTAAAACCTCCATGAAGTTTGATGAGCCAATGGCATGCACAAGCTCTGAATTAGTTGAGCCCAATAATTTTCCACCATTTCCCAAGTCTCGAGCACCAGAGAGTATGCCTTGAGGGTGCACGCTTCCTTGGTCCAGTTTCCGCGTGGTGTCTTTACCCTTGAACATGGTAGAGGACCCACCCTTCCCTGGCCCACTCTTGTTCTTCACGGAATCCCCAATTTTCCTTTTTTTCTGAGTTAAAGTGGAATCTTCGCTGGGCCCCACAACATTGGCACTAAAAATTGGGAAAGTCTTGGAAGATAGCGCAATCTGCTCCCCCTCTCTCATCTGCACGTGCTGGCGCTGATTACTTGGGGGAATATTCCCCTTTGGCGGCGCACCAGATCCCAGGGAAGTGGGGGCATTTGACTTTTTCTTCTTTTTGTATTTCACCGTTAGCCAATCCCCTGCCACCTCAAGCACAGCGGGGTCCACCTCCTTAACTCCACCCTCCTTTGAAGCCTGAGGATCCGCAACAACCACAATTGTGGGATCGATTCCATCCGGTTTCTTAGGGGTTTCCTCAACTGGAATTGCCTGTTGAGTCGGCGCTAGGGTTTCTGTAGTCACGGCAGCCGTTGATGTAATCCTCTCCACCACCTCAGGTTGTTTCGGCGGCGGGGAGCTTGCTGCTGCAGGCGGCTTCTGGCACTCCCTACCTCGATGCCCATAGCACCCACACTTGGGACATATGATATGCAAACCCTCATACTCCACCTTGTACCAATAGCCATCGAATCAGAATTTTCCTACCACCGGTTCGGTCAGATTAATCTCCACACAAATTCTTGCAAACCTGCCTCGCTCTGCATTCAGCGTGTTCCTATCAACCTTTATAGGTTTCCCTATCAGCTTAGCCAATGACAAAAGGAAGCTCTCATTATAGTAGGTCACATTCAAGCCCGGTATGCGAATCCAAGCCAATGTCGTTGTGATTTGTGCTACTGGACAAATGAAAGATCTGTTCCAGGTTGCAACAGCTAGATAATGATCAAAAATCATCCATGGACCCCCGTCAATCACCTTCCTCTTGTCCTCTTCCTGGTCAAACTTCACCAAGAAAAATCCATTATCAACATCTAGTAGAGCAAAGTCCCCTGACAGCCGCCAAAGATTACTAAGTTTGGTCTTCATAATTCGATATCCCAGTCGCTTCCCCAGTAGATTCACCACTAGCGCATCCTTCCAAGGCGAGCACATACCCTCGATAACTGATCTGTCAACAAAGAGTTTCGGCAACTGTCGATCACCATTCACATAAGCCACTGTCATCTTCCCTGTCTTCCATAGATCCTCCACCTCCCTGACCGGAGTCTGTTGCGCACTTCCCATAAGAGTATCCCGGAACGAGGGCGGGCTCTCCCTCCCCATCGGCGGCGGTTGGCCGCTATCAAGTCCGTGCAAAGTAGCCTCCCCAGCGGGAGAGTCGCTCTCAATATCCATAGCTATTGTTCTTATCGCACACTACGTTCCTTTACTTTAATTTGAATTGCTCAATTTTTTCTGTTCCGTTTCCAGTTCTGAAACTGCGGAAGGATCATTGTCGTATCCTTGCAAATGGAGAAATTTAACTGCAATAATAGAAAAAATATTAAGACTAAAACTGAGCAATTCAAATTAAAGTAAAGGAACTAAATTAATCACCCATTGGTAAAAGTAAGTGGATTAATTTGAAATGCATTTAACCATTTTTTTATTGCATCGGAAAGATAAATTAACTCTCTTAACTTTCCCCTCCTTAACTCATATGTCTCACAGCTCTTACCCTTCGTGTTATATAAAAGTATTTTTAACAAATATTGATTTTATTTTTCCAGTAAGATAATAATTATTATTTTTGAAAGGCCGGGAACAAATATTAAAATTACTAGAGTAGATCAAATGAAGATAATTGTAAAAAAATACAATTAAATACATAATTTCGTAATTATTTATCAAATATATATGTGATATTACTATATTATTAGCACACAAAAAATAGACGTGATATTATGCAATACAAATGGTTGAAAAAAATTATAAATGAAAAATTTAAATGAGATTAAAAAATGCGATAGCATAAAAATGAAATACTTGATTTGATTAAAAAAAAAACGAATAGGCCACTTTCAGATCTCACATAGGTGAAGGAGGAGAGTAATTGGGGGTTTAATTTACTGAAATCTTCAAAAACTTGTCGAAGATTGTGAGAAGATATGTTCCGAAATTATATGAGATTTTACTAAATAAATATCAGGAAAATAATCATCACAGTAATATAATATTCTAAAATACATTTGAGATATTTGTTTCAAATTTAAAATATTTAAGATACAAAAGATATGTTTCCTAATTAATTATACTGTTCAGATATAAATAAATGAAGGAACCTCAAGTTTTCTATATATATTTGTGGTATTCTTCTCCTTTGTTATATTCATTTGTTTGTCATTCACCTTAATTGTTTTTAGTTTGATATCTTTGCTTCTGTTTGACGATGGCTTGCGTTCCTGAAAGCATTTGTGTTCATTTAACACTGGGTGCTTGCCCATGTGCCAAGAGCATCATAGCCTGTTCCTCCAACAATCCGGTTGAGGATGATGATTCAAGAGAAAAACAACAACATCGTAGAGCTGAAGAGATATCACATGCAGCAGCAGTAGTGGAATCCCCTGAATTGATGCTTTGTGATGATCCATGGAAGATAAAGAAGAAGCTGACACAGAGTGATCTTGGTTACTTGAGTAGACTCTTGATTCCCAAAGACTTGGCTGAGGACTTAGTGCTTCCTGTGTTGACTCGTGATGCCCAAATGCAGGTTTATACTGAAAACGGAACTAAAATCTTGATTTGGGACGTGGACACCCAATCCTCACATTACTTGGTTTTCAAGCTTTGGAATTCTTCTGGAAGTTATGTTTTCATTGACAATTGGACTAAAGATTTTGTCAAAAGAAGGGGTTTGAAGAAAGGTGATGAAATTAAGCTTCATTGGGATCCAAACAAGAACTGCTTCAATTTTTCAGTTCATTATTCGTCTAATTAGTGCAATTTCCTTTATTTTCTTTTTTAATTATGCATGGGTACTAGTCTTCTTTTGTTTTCATTGCAAAGACATTTGTTAGTTAGTTGATTTCCAGTTCTTAGTACTTACCACTCCATTATAAGTATATTAATTCTAGTTTGTTTTTGTGTTTTCACTTAATTGTGTCTTCTTTACGGTGTTTAGAAAATCAAGGCAGAACAGGGTTCAGAGGAGAATTAAACACCTTCGTTTGGAAGTGAATATACAGCAAACTAGTTAAAGATAACTGCAATCTGCAATCTTTAATTTCTAGTAAAATCTCCATTTGATAGAGAAATTTTATTTTGGATTATTTATCAATATTCGTTAGTTATAAAAAAAATATTATAGTTGAACGAATATCCGTGTAATACTGTTTACATTTTTTTAAACAAAATATTTACACTTATTTACTTTCATTTTATTATTTAGAATCAATATTTTTAATATTTAATATACTTTATAACCGAAATGAAATAAAATTTATGCGTTGAATTATTTAAAAATAATTATTTGAAAATAAAATAATAAACGATCTTAATGAAAATCAAATCCATGTACAAAAAAAATCAAATTCAGTTATTATTCATATAAAAATAAATTGACAAAACAAAATGAGAGGGGTACAGCATAATATCTCTGTTAAATCTCAATCCGAGAAAAATTTTAAAAAATTGATATGTAATATTATGAGGATTTTTTTTCGTTAACAAAAAACTATGATTTATCTTGGGTTCAGAGGAATATTTTCTTCGCATTTTTAAAAGTGGGGTTAAGAGAAGATGGAGTGAAGTGTATATTTTGAGCATGAATAGGGTTTAGTGTAACTCAAATAAACCTTAAGGGTTAAATGTATTTTACCCTACATTTTATTATTTACTATCTACCTACCACTAAGTTAAATAACATAAAAAAGTTACTTAACTCTAAATTAGCTTGGCAACGTGCACAGACAAATCTACTCTTGCTTTTTTTATTATCTTGCTCTCCAACGGTAAAAAGTCCATATTCCAGTTGCTCTCAAATGCTTTCATTTAGCAATTACCGTTGGATGTGGCCTATATATTAATGCTGTAATTGCTTGAATTGTAGCGAAAATTAACTTAATGTGGAAAATATGTTTAAGTTATTTTCCCTTTATAAATAACATTTGTAAACAACGTCTAAAAAAATAAAGATGGCATTGTATGAAGTATAATCCTTCAAAACCCCCAACCCAACCCTAAAAAGCAATAGGCAATAATGTTACAAAAAGCACATTCCCATGAAAAAGATCTATAGTTTCTTCTTCCCTCCATATCCGTCTGTGTCTATGCAGAGTCATAACCTACATATACCAACACAAGTTCACCCTTCCCAGTTTTATAATCTAAAGGTCAAGAATGAAGCATCATAAAAGGAAAAGAATATTCATGGCCCCATATAGGTTCCCACAAAAACACTATCTCCTACTGGTGGCAGCCTTGCCTTTGCTTAAATCAGCAAGTTCCTCAATAAGTTTCTTCTCATCGCTGCTCAGTCTTTTAGGGATTTCAACTTGCACTCGGACCAATTGATCGCCCCTCATATTCTTTTTATTCAGCACCGGAACACCTTTCTTAGCCATAACAAGTGTTGAGCTTGGTTGAGTACCAGCTGGGATTTTCAAATCCACCATGCCGTCTACCGTAGGAACCTTAATTGTAGTCCCCAAGATAGCATCAATGTAAGACACCTTACATGTGTATAAAATGTTGTTGTCTTCTCGTTTAAGCACAGGATCTGGAATAACTTCAAGAACAACAAAGAGGTCACCGGGAGAACCGCCACGCCTTCCGGCATTGCCTTCATTTCGGACCCTTAAACGGCTACCGGAATCCACACCAGCAGGGACCTTGAGACTTATACGCTTTGTTCTCCTCACTCGCCCGTCTCCAGAACATGTACTGCAAGGTGTTGAAGTTTCTCCAGTCCCATTGCAAGAAGAGCAGGTCATAGACTGCTGAAAGATACCTAATGGAGTCCTTGTTGATGACACAACCCGGCCCTGACCACCACAAGTGCTACACCTGGATGATTTGGTCCCTGGTTTAGCTCCTGTACCATTGCATGTTCCGCAGTTCTCTAATCGCCTAATCTCTATCTCCTTCTCCACTCCAAAAACAGCTTCTTTGAAGTTCAATAGTAGACTGTAATACTCATCTTCACCATCAACTGCCCCATTCCAAGAACCTCTACCGCCCATGCCACCACTATTCATGCCCTCAAACAGTGTCTCAAAGAGGTCAAAAGGACTGGTGAAATCCTGACAACACAGATTATTCTATTTTAAGAAAGGAATATTTGATAAGAAATTAAAATTATCCATCATCTTTAGAGGTAACTTACCCCCATACCCATTCCTTGACCTTTAAGCCCAGCCTCTCCATATCTGTCGTATATGGACCGTTTCTCATCATCTGATAGGACCTGCAAAAGAATTTATGTTACAGAAGATCATGACTAGAGAATAATTGGGGCAAGCTGCGTTCAATAAGATTAGTTTTACCTCATATGCATTACTAATGTCCTTAAACTTTTGTTCTGCACCAGGTTCTCTGCAGCATAAAGAACAATCAATGCAATAAGCAACATTAATCTCATGATTGTGACTAGAGAATCATGCAGCTAGAATAATTAATTATGTGATGTGAAGAGGTGCCTAGACAGAGGATTTTATCTGATAAGCAGTTTAGGAGTATACATATTTTTTTTTTTTTACAAAGGACAAGCTACAAGCATTACATCTATAATACATCCAAAATCCAAATCACTTTGTCCATAGCAACAGTAAAATAAAGGCTTAATCCAGTTTTTGGTCCCTAGCCTTTGCCATAAATACGGCTTTAGTCCCTCGCCGGAGTAAAGGTGGGGATTGATCCCCAGTTTTTTGCAAAATAGTTGGCTTTGGTCCCTCCAGCCGTTTAGGTCAACGCCGGACCTCCGGGAAGCTCATGTGGCATTGCCACGTCAATTAATGAGCTTAGGTGGATTTTTTATTTTTTTAATTATTAATTATTTTAAAAACTGAAATTAATAATTAAATATTTAAATTAGTAACAAAATCATATCATCTTCTTCATCATTATCAACATCAACATCATCTTCAACACATAAATCATCATAAAAAAAAACCCAGATTTGCAAGGTGTGATTTTCATAAATATACCAAGCATCATATCATCTATTTTATATCTTCAGCATCATATCATCAGCATCATAAAACTCATTTTCTCTTCTCCACCAATAGATCTGTCTCTCCTCTTCTCCACCCACAAACCCATTTTCTCAAAACTCATCACCATCACCTTCTCCTCTTCGTCCAGAACCCTCGCCAAATTTCCAGATCTGGAAGATTTGGGCTTCGAATCTGAGGTGGCTCCGAATCTCGTGAGCTTGCTGCATTGGATGATTGGAGTAGTTTTCTATTGGATGCCTTGCAAGTAATGAGGGAGGTAGTTTATGCTGATGTAGACGGGGAAATTGGAAGGCAGATTTTGAGTTGGTGGTGCTCAATGGAATGCTCATGTGCTGGATATGGGAGTCTTATGTATCCTATTTGCTACATGATGCTCTTGCTAGTCCTATTGTATGAAATGCTTAATGAAGAGGGATGATGAATTAGTGCAGGTTTTCTACTGTGTTTTTCTCTATGGGTGTTGAAGAGAAAATGAGTTTTGTGGGTGGAGAAGAGAAAAGACAGATCTGGGTTTTGAGAAAATGGAGATGTTATACTGTGCAGTATTTACTACTTTGATTTTTTTTTTTAACTAAATGAATGATTTAATTAGATTAAGAATTAATTAGGAAGTAGGGATTTAAGGGTTTTAATTATGGTATTTCTCTAGAATTTAAATGAAAAAAAAAAAGCCACCTAAGCTCATTAATTGACGTGGCAATGCCACATGGGCTTCCCGGAGCTCCGGGGTTGACCCAAACGGCCGGAGGGATTAAAGCCAACTATTTTGCAAAAAACTGGGGACCAATCCCCACCTTTACTCCGGCGAGGGACTAAAGCCATATTTATGACAAAGGTTAGGGACCAAAAACTGGATTAAGCCTAAAATAAAAGAGTTGAATAGTATCATATAAAAGAAGTGGGAACAAAGCAAAGGAAGGGTATAAAAAAGTAGATTATGTAATATGAGAAAGAGGGAAAAACTCACTTGTTCACATCTGGGTGATAATTCCGGGCAAGCTTCCGATAAGCTGAAATGTCCAGAGATAGAAAAATATTAAATTGCAATGATGTAACAGGTAATTAACCCACAGAAAAATCACAAAATTAAGTAAATCAAACAGAGGATCTGGTTAATAATAACTCCTTGATTGCAACAGTGAATCATTAGCCCTAATAATTGATTCTTCCATCCACTAATTATAAACTTCATTTGAAAACCTACCCAAAGTCCCTTACCAGAAAAAATGATATGGATGTTTAGTCAGAATTTGTGGAGTTGAAAATTTTCCTACAGTATCTTAGAACAAAATTCTTGTTTAAATTTGATTTATTAGTCTACACAAAAACGTCATCATGGCTAACAGTCCCAAAGAGCAAACAAAGGCACCAAGAGTTCAACTAATTTAAAAATATTAAATTTTCTGATTGGAAAGCTAACCTCCATGTCTTTTTTTTGTAAGAAAAATAAACCACTCAGCAACTGGCATAAGCTCTTTTAATATAAGTCACTAATTAAAATCTGACACATCTGATCAACATTATTACTCTAGATTCCATCCCAAGGTTGGCAGACTTCTCTGACATTTTTAAATTTCAGATTTTGTTCTCACTTCTCAGCAGTCAGTAGTTATCTTCTATGCTACAAATATGTTTTAGGTTAACCTTATTGAGTATTAGTATCTGAATTTCCCAATGATAAGAAAGCATCAAGAGGCATGAAAGGGATAGTCATTTGGTAGTTAACAGACTAAACCTTAATGTGGTGATCAATTTCCATTACCCAGAGACCACAGCTATACAAAAAAATTGTCATTTATTAAGTAATACAGCAATCAATTAGTATATAAAAACATAGTTATTAAAATCGTACAATTCGCAATTCGAATCTTTCAATACAAGTCATCAAGCCAATCAGTACTATGCAATGAATCACAAATGACTTAGAATCATGCGATACAGACATGAACAATGAGATTCAAATGTTGATATGAAACACATGATTCAACGATTTGTAGTTTCTTTTCTTTCTTTTTTTCATTTCACCAATTGTCATCAAACAATTGAAAAGTATCCATCACCAACAATAACAACAAAAACCACCACCACCGAAATCTTTTCCCAATAGATGGAGTCAGCTACATAGATCAAATGATGTCAAATCAATAAACCTTGTTTAGCTATTTAATGTTATGTTTCATTTTCTAAAATAGCAACTTGGCACAACCACTCAATCACTTGCTCACAAAGGAACTTTCACATAATAGCTTGCTCACTCCACGCATACCTTATTTTGCTATACTCTTGCCCTATTCATATTTCGACATGTAAGGGATGTCAATGCGCTTTAGAGGCAGAGCAGCCACCATCCGTGACAAGAGTTCTGTAGTGAAGCACATTAGCGTCGCAGCCTGAACCGCAGTATCGCGGGCGCTATAGCTGCGCGATTGTGTTTAGGGTTTTTAATCCCTATTTTACCCTTAAAAGATGTCGTTAGGTTAAAATTTAAGGGTGAAATGGGGTTTTCAGTTATAAAAATTTGGGGATACACTCTCCCGCTTCTTCCCCCTGATTTCTCGCGTTCTCCCTTCTGCTCAATCTCCAAGCCATCAATCTGGCTTCTTCCTCACTCCCGCGATTTGTGACCACTAACCAGGCTCCAGCCACCATCCGACGACCTCCATATCCCTTCTCACGTTCTCACTCCAGATTGCTATTTTCCCCTGTCAGTCTTTGGCTTTGCTCTGTTTCTGTAATTCTGTTTTATTTCTGTTAGCTTTTCCCTTAGCTCCATCCACCCTTTCTCTTGTTTCATAGTTTTTATTTATCTTATTCACAAATTCCAACAGCCTCCTCTTCCTTTGTTTTGTTTTTGTTAATTTATTTAATGATTTAATCTTTCATTGTTTCACTCGTATGCTTTGCTTGAAAGACCCATGACATTTTATTATTATGAATGTCATTAATTTTGAGTACTTTTTATCATTTTTCATCATTTATATGCATATAGTATAGATTATAATAGAAAATCAACATAGCGAGTAGAATAAAAATCAACATAGTGTCCATCCTGCTAAACGTTATACCGCTAGTGTTTTGGGGTCAGCTGCTATCCGGGATTGACAACACTGCTTGTGACATATAACTTGGAGTTTGCATGTGAAGGCTTATGCTTAAGTGGTTTCGTCAATTCCTAATTTGAAATTGCTAAATCAAACACTACTCATCATTTTTAATCAGTGTTGTCAAATAGCGGCTATAGCGGCCGCGACCCGCTATAGCGTAGCGGAAATTTGGCCCGCCGCAATCGCTACGCCGCGACATCGCGGCCACCGCGACAAACGCGATTGCGGCGCAACTCGCAATAACGCCGCGATGGGCAAAGCGGAAATATCGGGTGGGAGTTAATTTCATGCGTGATTTGAGGGAATTTTCAATAATGGCACCGCTTGGAGAATGTAATACCACCGACTGATTTAATTGGATGCCAATTAGTGGAAGAAAATGGCACCGCTTGGAGAATGATGCCACCAACTGATTTTTCTAAAATGGCACCGCTTGGAGAATGTAATGCCACTTCTTTTTTTCACACTCTATTTTCTTTTCTTTCCTTTTCTTTTTTCCTTCCTTCTTTCTTCAAATTTCCAGACTGTTTTCTTTCTTTTTCTTTTTTCATTTGTTCGCTATTCACAATTCAAACTTTCAGAATTCAGAATCTGTTTTTATGTTTTTTCACTCTGCTTTCTTTCCTTATCTCTTTCACATTTTCTTTCTCTTTCTCTTTTCACTTGTTCGTTATTCACAATTATCTGTTTTTTTTTTTCACTCTGCTCTCTTTCCTTATCTCTTTCACTTCGTTTTTTCTCCACAGTTCCGGTTTCTGTTTTTCATTTATTCACCCTCTGTTTTCTGCTTTTTATTCTGTCTCTGTATTTTATTTCGTTCTTCTTTTGTGACAAGCTATTTTTGTATAATATTTTACTTATTTTAACCGCTATGCGGTTACCGCTATTTGCCCGCGACGCTATCCGCTAAATGAAATAGCGGATTTTGGCCTCGCCGCGATTTTCCGCGATCGCGATTTGACAACACTGTTTTTAATATGTATTTAATTGTTTTTCATTATACTTCTGAATCTAACAATTCAACACGATATACGATAATACAATTCACGATTCGAATCTCAATTTGATAACTATGTATTAAAATAATAAAATTGCACACATCAATTGATGATGATGGAGGCATAATCATTATTAGCTAGAAAAGGAAGGGGCCACGGAAAAATACCACTCTTAATTTCAGATTTGCTAGCATTTTTCGATACCCCAAGGGTGGAATAGAAATCCTGTGAATTGGCACATATTAAACACCAGTCAATACACATGATGTCATATAATTTAGATATGTACCGAATACCGTTGTAATGCACAAGTGAATAGAAAAAACCAAAATGGATTTCATCGTTTGCTTAGAAATGTACGAGTAATCAAACTTACTGCATCGGCTCTAACTATCAACCTTGAACCCCTGCGACGATGCAAAGTTTGAGATGAACCGGCATCAAATAGTGCATGCAGGGAATCCCGGGAAAAAATGCTTGAACTGCGAGCAGCCATAAAGCTTACCCTGCTTGTGACGCTGCAAGAAAAAATAACTTGATTCAATTACACTGCCAAGCACACTGACATGATGAACTATACTGAAAAAAATTGTGTGTATCAATTGTGTAAGCAGTTCCTGAAGATTAATACTTAAAAGACATAAAGGGTAAAAAAATAGCCCCAAGTTTCAGAGACTTTCGACTTCGAGTCTATTCCAGACAATAAAACTACTGTGGCTAGCAATTAAAGTATAAAAAATGATGGATAAAACTTATAAAAAATGTTAATATAGCTCTTTATCATATGCAAGAGCATGAAAATATATTTATGAAGAAAGAATTAATGATAGGACTGACTTGTGAGTGGATGATGCAATCTTGGCCATGGCAGTGGATCTCACAAGAAGCTGAGGACGAATCCCCCATTGAGTAGCTGGAGTACTACCAAAAGGTACAATTGCCATCTAATTTATTCCCAGGTAGACAATATGCCACTCAATATAAATTCCCTTGATAAAATTCTGCTACCTGCAATTAAGAAAACAAAAAAACAAAGCAGCAAAAACCAATTTTTGAGATGCTAACGATACAGAGAAACAGCACTAGGAATGAAAGAAGCAATTACTAGATAGAAATGACAAAAAATAAAGACCAGCATCGACGATATATACTCTAATATATAATAAACGAATGAATTAACATAAGTATTTTCGTGATAATTCATAGAAATGACAAGAATTGAATAGAAAGAGAGACCTGGTGGTGGTTGTGGTGGTGGTTGGAGAGAAGAGAAGGGAAGTGAAATGAGAATTGGGGATGAGGAAGAAGGAACAGTGTTTTATGTTGTTGGAACTAAGTGAAGCTCTCTAATCGCTCTACTTGGTAGAATGAAAGAGAACCTGGTGGACGAGTTTTCCTCTATCTTTTTAAGTTCTCTCTCTATTCTATTGCGCTGCTTCTAGAACCCTAATGCCCCTTCTCTTGCCTTGATTTTTCATTTTTTGTCAATGGAATTTTTATGCTAAAATTAAATAAAAATACATTTTATTCTTCACTAGCATGTTTCACATCGTTTCAATACATTTTTCTAATATGTGTAGTATTTTCTGGAAAAAAAAATATATATATATATATACTAGTGTTTTTTACCCGCGCGTTCCACGGGGAATACATCTATTATATTTGATAGGTCAATTAATACTTTGATCATTAAAAATATAATAAACAACAGATTAAATAGAAGAGTATGAAATGATGAGCAAAGTGGACAAAAAATCTTAAATTAAAATTCTTGTTGCATAGATTGAACTTCGTACAATTGAATAACTAATAAAAAAATTGGTTAACCAAATCTCAAATTATGCAAAACATATTAGGGGATGTGGTTTAATGATGGCTAATAAACAATAGCTGATTTAATCTACAATGAAAAAAAGAGAAAAGATTCTTTATGTACGTGATTATGCGAGTTCATTTTTTACACAATAAAATAAACTAAGTTTGACCCATATCAACATGAAGTCGTTTTACATTCTTCATGAGCCTAAAGACAATAACACAAATTATAGATATGAAGAATCACCAATAAAGCATTCATAACTGTAACACCCCGATTTCGGTGGTGCCACTTTAGTGACTTTAAATCAATAGTGCGGAAAATGCGTAAATATTTTTTTTTCCTTTTCTTTTCAAATATAAGACTTAACATAATGAAGACTCAACCCAAAGATAATAAACATAAAGTGATTGGAGATAGTGCCCGCAGGCGAATAAGTTCATCCCATGGTTAGAGCCATGAGTTTTATGAATACAGTTTTCAAGAAGATAAGTCAGCCCCAAATGGGAAATGACAATCAGAGTTGTGAAAACAATCCCCCCATATAATACACTCCTAACATCGACCCTCATCCGATCATGCATGAAGTCCGGGTCCACGTCGAAGGCTCAGTAGCAGTCATTGTGCTCAGGATCCTCCCCGAACGACGAACCATCTTGAATCAGCGGTTGGACGTCTGGCAGCAGGCCGACCGCCCAAACACAACCATACACACAAAGCCAAGGCGCTAGGGTCAACTCACGGAATATAATAGATAATACAAGCAACATGTGATGAATAAAGGGGTATATATATATAGGTTGTATATAGACATATAAGTTCTGTATCGTCTACCCTAAGGTATATACATAACATGTTATCAGATTTCTAATGACAATTCAATATTCAATATCTCGACAATTCAATAAGTTATATCTCGAAAACTCGATAAGCAATATATCAACGAATATAGTTAAGTGCATGGTATGCCAATGCAATGTCATGCTCAAAAGATGATCCGGATAAAATGTCACCCTCACGATGACCCGAAGCATCTCGCTCCGCTAAAGCATCTCGCTTTTATGAAGCATCTCGCTCCTATAAAGCATCTCGCTTTTATGAAGCATCTCGCTCCAATGAAGCATCTCGCTCCGATGAAGTCCGATCTGAGATCGTCCTTCGGAAAGCAGCACACTTTCCAAGAAATGTATGCATGAATGCAGTATGGTTAGCCAAACAACGAATCGTCCTCACCAAGGCACGCGTGTCTAGCTAGAGTACATTGTCTCTACAATACCCTAAGGTAAACAAGGAAGCGCTAATCGCATTTGGTAACTTTCCTAGTCACTTTGGCTCACCGTCTCGATGGCCAACCAAACTGCTCCACGAGCAAAAGAATGCATCTCGCACTCAGTGACCTTTCAACTTACCATGGCTCACCATCTCGATGGCCAAACAAACTGCTCCACGAGCAAAAGAGTATCAACATACTCAGAACTGACTAGTTCCCCGGCTTATCCCTTGGATTGGCCAACCAATAAAACTTGCTCATCGAGCAAAGTGCCAACGCACAATGGTTTCCCCAGAAACCTGGATCCGACGACACTTCTCATTTTCAAAACTTAATGTTCAAGCCCTAAACTTTCGTCTGAGTCTTTTATCATTATATTAAGGGTTTTGAGGTTGTTTAATACATTATGGAGGTTCATTATGAAATTGTTTAAGTTTTGTCTCTAATCCTATTAGTTTCAAAGATCCCATAATTCCAATGATTCCCTGGAGAAGGTCTCAAAACAAAAGGTCCATCATCACCCAAGTAATGGCCCGAGAAGTTCCCAGGTAAGCTGGCTGGGCACAATGCCTCATTAAAAGCCCTTCTTGCCTTAGACAGAACAACCCAAGTTCTTACGTGAATTCAAATGGGGTTTTTCCAATATCATTTTCAAACTCAATTTTCCTTTGAGAAGGTCTCGATCCATAAAACAATAATAGGGTACGAACCTCGGTCCGTCCCATCAAACTTTATCTAAAAACTCGTCAGGAGTCTGGCATAACTACCCGTTATCCACTATCTTGACGTTCCTCACTCATTCGCACAATTGCACGGTATATTCAATATAGTCAGCAATTCAAGTGCGTAATAGAAAGACACATTATAATCAATATAATCCAAATATCATGTGAACAAATAATCACATAGCCTATAGTTAACCATTTAACAATTAAGCATGCGAGTCAATTATCAACATATCAATGCGATAAATCCTAATCTCCCATGTCGGCCGAAGCCCAGAAAACGGAGACACACGTCTCAATCAGTTCACTCGGCCGAAGCCTTCAGAAAACATTTTCAATCCAGACAATTCATATGCATAAACAATAAATCAAGTCGAATTTATCGACGCCTACAAAGCATTAGCTAGCAAGTAAGTTGCCCTAACCTCGAACTCGTCCAGTGTGTTCAAGCAAGGCTCCTTCATAATCCTCTTTTTCTGCTTCAAGTGTTCCTCCAAACGAATCTCGATACCTATGCGTAGCAACAAACTGTGAGACGATCAGGCAAGAAATGAAGAAAAGCTTTCCTCCTCCTTCTTCTCTCCAAGCCGCGGGTTGTGTGTGTGTGTTTGTGAGGTTTTTGTTTCAAGCTTCACATATTTATAGGGAATGAAATGGAAGATATTTATTAAGGATAGGATAAGTATGAATAGATATTTATCAAGATTGGATAAGTATGAACAGATATTTATCAAAGATTGGATAAGTATGAACAGATATTTATCAAAGATTGGATAAGGTTGAATAGATATTTAGTAAACCGGTACAGTTTTGTTTAGATATCGGAGGATTTGGCTCATAGAGTTACGATAAAAATATGAGAGTGATTTCCGATTCTTCCTACTGATTCCAACGTATTTTAGACACGATATTCACCCCGCTGAATCTTCTAATTCTTCAAAGAAATATCAGCATGATTTTTGGTTTTCGAGGCTTGCTATATAGAGGATGGAAAAACGCGGGAAAATGAAAGTTTCACGATTCTGATTTTTCCGGCTTCATTCTCCGTGAATTCTAAGATACGTTTTGGCGAAAGAATTCCAAAACTAAAAAGAGGTTCCCTTGTATTTTAGGCGACTAATGCAAAGTCGGTGTAAAACTAGTTTACCCGATAAGTTGCTTTTTGCATCGGATGTCGGAATAGAAAACTTCCTTCTGAAGAAAGATTGAAATCATCGAGAGAAATGGGTGTACGCGTGTAGAATCTTCATTTGAAGCTCTGAATAGAAAAAGTCTTCATTGTCGGTTGATTCTAGGGTTTTGAAATACCAGGGTTTTGGTTTCGGCAAACTTCCGATGATTGGAATCGGACGTTCGTAGATCCTAGAGTTTCGCCTCGAAACGATTGTGATATATGGAAAAAGAGAAGTTCTAACATTTCTCTGAAGATTTTTGGACTAAATTCCTACAGTGTTCCAAGGGTGGAACACAGTTTGATTACCTAAGGTTCTTGTCCTAGGTTTTAAAACGAATATTAGTCGTGCTATAACTTAAATCGACTTCGATACAATCCTTTGACTTTTCCTGAACTTTCTCCTTCATAAATTTATTCCATTCGATAAACTCTTGTTCAGGTTTTCCCTTCACGATACGTCAAACCTAATCGTAAATGGAAATCTCTTCCACTTATTCTAAGCTTAAAACTTGGGTCTTACATTACTACCCTCCAAAAAGAAAGTTTCGTCCTCGAAACTTAGGGTTCAGTAAAAGCTCCGGATATTATTCCTTGATCTTTTCCTCTAATTCTCATATAGCACCGTCCGTGTCTTCGTTCCAAATAACTTTTACTAAAGCACTCTGCTTCCCCTTCGATTGTTTCACTCTTCTAGTCCCAATATTGACCGACGGCGTCTCAACAGACATATCATCTTCAACCTTCCGAGATTTAACCACAATCGTAAATGCTAACACCACTAAATCTCTTATTCGGTTGCACTACAAAAGACAATGATGGTGGAACAACTAATCCATTCCTAGGATAACATCTAGGTTCTGTTAAGTCAATCAAACAGTTAGTACTCATCATAAGATAACATCTAACATGCTATACAATATGATTAAGCAATAACTTCAATCAATTCTAAGCGAAAAATCGCTTGCAGACAATCAATTTTCACTCTTTGCAGAGTCACACAACCTAGCACAGAAGACCTATTCCCCAAAGACTCCCGAAAGACTCGACAAGCTCTGATACCACAATGTAACACCCCGATTTCGGTGGTGCCACTTTAGTGACTTTAAATCAATAGTGCGGAAAATGCGTAAATATTTTTTTTTCCTTTTCTTTTCAAATATAAGACTTAACATAATGAAGACTCAACCCAAAGATAATAAACATAAAGTGATTGGAGATAGTGCCCGCAGGCGAATAAGTTCATCCCATGGTTAGAGCCATGAGTTTTATGAATACAGTTTTCAAGAAGATAAGTCAGCCCCAAATGGGAAATGACAATCAGAGTTGTGAAAACAATCCCCCCATATAATACACTCCTAACATCGACCCTCATCCGATCATGCATGAAGTCCGGGTCCACGTCGAAGGCTCAGTAGCAGTCATTGTGCTCAGGATCCTCCCCGAACGACGAACCATCTTGAATCAGCGGTTGGACGTCTGGCAGCAGGCCGACCGCCCAAACACAACCATACACACAAAGCCAAGGCGCTAGGGTCAACTCACGGAATATAATAGATAATACAAGCAACATGTGATGAATAAAGGGGTATATATATATAGGTTGTATATAGACATATAAGTTCTGTATCGTCTACCCTAAGGTATATACATAACATGTTATCAGATTTCTAATGACAATTCAATATTCAATATCTCAACAATTCAATAAGTTATATCTCGAAAACTCGATAAGCAATATATCAACGAATATAGTTAAGTGCATGGTATGCCAATGCAATGTCATGCTCAAAAGATGATCCGGATAAAATGTCACCCTCACGATGACCCGAAGCATCTCGCTCCGCTAAAGCATCTCGCTTTTATGAAGCATCTCGCTCCTATAAAGCATCTCGCTTTTATGAAGCATCTCGCTCCAATGAAGCATCTCGCTCCGATGAAGTCCGATCTGAGATCGTCCTTCGGAAAGCAGCACACTTTCCAAGAAATGTATGCATGAATGCAGTATGGTTAGCCAAACAACGAATCGTCCTCACCAAGGCACGCGTGTCTAGCTAGAGTACATTGTCTCTACAATACCCTAAGGTAAACAAGGAAGCGCTAATCGCATTTGGTAACTTTCCTAGTCACTTTGGCTCACCGTCTCGATGGCCAACCAAACTGCTCCACGAGCAAAAGAATGCATCTCGCACTCAGTGACCTTTCAACTTACCATGGCTCACCATCTCGATGGCCAAACAAACTGCTCCACGAGCAAAAGAGTATCAACATACTCAGAACTGACTAGTTCCCCGGCTTATCCCTTGGATTGGCCAACCAATAAAACTTGCTCATCGAGCAAAGTGCCAACGCACAATGGTTTCCCCAGAAACCTGGATCCGACGACACTTCTCATTTTCAAAACTTAATGTTCAAGCCCTAAACTTTCGTCTGAGTCTTTTATCATTATATTAAGGGTTTTGAGGTTGTTTAATACATTATGGAGGTTCATTATGAAATTGTTTAAGTTTTGTCTCTAATCCTATTAGTTTCAAAGATCCCATAATTCCAATGATTCCCTGGAGAAGGTCTCAAAACAAAAGGTCCATCATCACCCAAGTAATGGCCCGAGAAGTTCCCAGGTAAGCTGGCTGGGCACAATGCCTCATTAAAAGCCCTTCTTGCCTTAGACAGAACAACCCAAGTTCTTACGTGAATTCAAATGGGGTTTTTCCAATATCATTTTCAAACTCAATTTTCCTTTGAGAAGGTCTCGATCCATAAAACAATAATAGGGTACGAACCTCGGTCCGTCCCATCAAACTTTATCTAAAAACTCGTCAGGAGTCTGGCATAACTACCCGTTATCCACTATCTTGACGTTCCTCACTCATTCGCACAATTGCACGGTATATTCAATATAGTCAGCAATTCAAGTGCGTAATAGAAAGACACATTATAATCAATATAATCCAAATATCATGTGAACAAATAATCACATAGCCTATAGTTAACCATTTAACAATTAAGCATGCGAGTCAATTATCAACATATCAATGCGATAAATCCTAATCTCCCATGTCGGCCGAAGCCCAGAAAACGGAGACACACGTCTCAATCAGTTCACTCGGCCGAAGCCTTCAGAAAACATTTTCAATCCAGACAATTCATATGCATAAACAATAAATCAAGTCGAATTTATCGACGCCTACAAAGCATTAGCTAGCAAGTAAGTTGCCCTAACCTCGAACTCGTCCAGTGTGTTCAAGCAAGGCTCCTTCATAATCCTCTTTTTCTGCTTCAAGTGTTCCTCCAAACGAATCTCGATACCTATGCGTAGCAACAAACTGTGAGACGATCAGGCAAGAAATGAAGAAAAGCTTTCCTCCTCCTTCTTCTCTCCAAGCCGCGGGTTGTGTGTGTGTGTTTGTGAGGTTTTTGTTTCAAGCTTCACATATTTATAGGGAATGAAATGGAAGATATTTATTAAGGATAGGATAAGTATGAATAGATATTTATCAAGATTGGATAAGTATGAACAGATATTTATCAAAGATTGGATAAGTATGAACAGATATTTATCAAAGATTGGATAAGGTTGAATAGATATTTAGTAAACCGGTACAGTTTTGTTTAGATATCGGAGGATTTGGCTCATAGAGTTACGATAAAAATATGAGAGTGATTTCCGATTCTTCCTACTGATTCCAACGTATTTTAGACACGATATTCACCCCGCTGAATCTTCTAATTCTTCAAAGAAATATCAGCATGATTTTTGGTTTTCGAGGCTTGCTATATAGAGGATGGAAAAACGCGGGAAAATGAAAGTTTCACGATTCTGATTTTTCCGGCTTCATTCTCCGTGAATTCTAAGATACGTTTTGGCGAAAGAATTCCAAAACTAAAAAGAGGTTCCCTTGTATTTTAGGCGACTAATGCAAAGTCGGTGTAAAACTAGTTTACCCGATAAGTTGCTTTTTGCATCGGATGTCGGAATAGAAAACTTCCTTCTGAAGAAAGATTGAAATCATCGAGAGAAATGGGTGTACGCGTGTAGAATCTTCATTTGAAGCTCTGAATAGAAAAAGTCTTCATTGTCGGTTGATTCTAGGGTTTTGAAATACCAGGGTTTTGGTTTCGGCAAACTTCCGATGATTGGAATCGGACGTTCGTAGATCCTAGAGTTTCGCCTCGAAACGATTGTGATATATGGAAAAAGAGAAGTTCTAACATTTCTCTGAAGATTTTTAGACTAAATTCCTACAGTGTTCCAAGGGTGGAACACAGTTTGATTTCCTAAGGTTCTTGTCCTAGGTTTTAAAACGAATATTAGTCGTGCTATAACTTAAATCGACTTCGATACAATCCTTTGACTTTTCCTGAACTTTCTCCTTCATAAATTTATTCCATTCGATAAACTCTTGTTCAGGTTTTCCCTTCACGATACGTCAAACCTAATCGTAAATGGAAATCTCTTCCACTTATTCTAAGCTTAAAACTTGGGTCTTACAATAACACATTTTAATCTTAGAAAAAAAAGAATGTACCGCGAAATTTGTTATTGTATTTGATACATTAATTAATACTTAATGAAGGTACTTTCTTGTTAAAATATATTTCTTCCCGTAGGAGAATTCAACTCCTATAATAATTTGTACAAAAAAATTAAAGTGGACTATATTATTATGTAGTAAAAAATTAACATCAAACTATATTATATTATGTTTTTCTTGTAACAAAAAAATATTCCGATGAAATCTTATTAACATTTATTTTTATGTAGAAGTATTTTCATGTAAAATATTCTTCCTATATATAAAAGCTTTTAGACTCTTTCTAATACATTTAGATCCAGCTTCTCCTTACTCTCAGGATGCCTGAAAGTCTTTTCTCAAGTCTATCTGGTGGGTAATATCGATGAAGATGATGACACCCACCATACCTTGCTTGCTTCAAGGTCGATCTCTTGTATCCTCCTCCTGCCGAAGACTTTCAGAGTAAACCTTGCCATTCCAACTTTCATCGATCGAGTTTCAGAGGTTTTTTTGTTGATCCATGTGAAAAAGCTTACTAAGGCAACCTCTGCTTTTGTCTATCTCCCAATATAAGAAGCATGTTGCTTTGCTCTTATAGTAGTACTAATGGGCGTACTTTAGAACAAATTTCTAGCGAAGGTCTTGACAGTTTGGAACTGAAAGGTTTGGTTCATTAATAATATCTAGTAGTTTCATCATGCTATTCTGCTTTTGAGCTTGTTGTACTTACCGGAGCATTTCTGCGATAAAAAAATTCAGAATAGTAAAGCAGTCGTAGTATGCTCCCTTTACTTGCTAGTGCTCAAGTGATAGCTGAGTGCATACTGTTTACATCTGAATTATATATAAAAGACTCTTAAAAACAACTACTTAATTCTCCATTACAAAGAATATACATTACATCAGAACCTAATTATTATTTGTCAGTGATATAAGTGTCGAAAATAATAGTATTAATAATGGAAATTTCGAATGGTGTGGATAAGGATTAAAAGTCCAATCTCATAAGAAAGAAAAATCCCCATTTACATCAAAATCTCTCTCAAATTTCTCTACCTCACTATCACCACCGCTTTTCTTATAAATTATCTACAAACACACTCACAAGTTCCACACAGTACCTAACATCATATGCAAATTTTGTTTTCACTGCAACCAGAGTCTGTTCTTTGGCATAAAAAAGCACTTCATAAAGTAAGAAGGTATCACATTTTGAATTTAAATCATTAAAATATTTATTTCTAATTAAAAAATCAAATGAAACTTGCTTCCAAATCAGCAGCAATCCTAGGTGCTATTCCTGATTGTTGTCCAACTTTAACATGAATTAATATGAACTCATGCTAATTCAAATGAAACTTGCTTCCAAATCAGCAGCTTCCAGCCGTATCTGCATTCTAAGTAATAGAAAATCAAGAACTCATGAAGTGAGATTGATAGACAAGATTGATAGACATGTTAGAGTAGGATAGACTAAAGACCACCAAACATAATAACAATATGTGCAACATCAATCTAGCTATGATAGTGCAAAGATAGCAATCAAATTTGCAGACAGATATGAAAGCCAAAGAATGAATTGAAGCCACTTTTTGGCTATGGCCTTCCAGTGGTTTCCATAACCAATCAGATCTATTTGTAAGGGGAAACTAATCACATGCTACTAAAGAAGATGAATGGAAGAAAACCCCTCTAGAAATTTTAGACCCATTATATTTGTTGAACGGCTAAAACAACTATTTGCTTTATGTAGCACTTTTGTTGAAAGTACAATAACCAAATCAAAAACATATGCTGATACTAAATCGTAATGTGATAATTACACACTCATGCAAGCAAGACTTCCAATCACACTAAAGTTTGATTAATTGAACCATAGTAGAACAATGATTAATTATAAAATCTAATATTGCCTTCGAAAATTGACTTTTAATATATGTAATGATGATAGATAGATGTAGAATTGATGACCTAAGTCAGTAAAACTATATATGCATCACAGTAATGCAACACCAAACACACATCTCTATCTCTTATCTGGTGAATATATACATATAATGGATTGAGAAAAACCTCAACGAGTACTGGTCTCACATGTTTCGTGGCTTACTTGAAATGAGAGCAAGATAAGATCTTGAGTCATCAATCATGTTTCATTGTCAGTTAGCTGAGAATCAGAGAGTGTAGTCAGAAAGAGGTATGCACCTCATTGTCGTTCTGTACCTACGGATAAATTCATGTCAAATGTTTCCAGGGAAGCCAAGGAAATCAATTTATTGTTAGAACATTGTTTTAGGCGTTTAGCATATTAGAAATGATAGCACCAGTTTTAAAAGCCTAACCTCAATAGTATAGCTTGAGCGAACAAAGATAAGCAGTAAAATCTCATCCATGATATGTAGTTCTGTAGTTGTAACGGCAAGCACCAACAATAATAATTAATTTCCTCGGTGCAAGAAGCAGGCAAAAAGAAAAAATTACCAAATAAAAAAGTTGCAAGGAAAAAAATCTACAACTTCTCCTTTCTCTCACCTCAATTCTTTCACTCCCTCAATCCACTTCACTAACAATGATTAGGTTAATCAAAACATACACAGATCAATGTTTCACCTCCTATAACATAGGACACAAATTTTAGATGCAAATTAAGAAAAACGAATAAAATAGAATCACATACAAAGGAGAATCAGAAAACATAAAAAACAAATCAAAATATTGCAAAATTCCATATAGAATATAAAATGGACTCACCATCCATGGCTTCCAAAGAATCTCTTTTGGTGGAATATCTATAAAAAAAAAAACCTGAAGAAAAGAATTTGAAATTAGCATGGCAAGTGATGAACGAAATTGACCTTGAAGTCAAACATGAGTGAATGAAAGTTAAAGGTAAAGTAAAATAAAATTGAAAAAAACCATAACATATTATGCAAGCAAAGGAAGAAAATAATTTGAAACCTCCATCTGCAACCTTCCCAATCAGTCCAAGGCAGCAAATCTGTAAGACCCAAGATTTAAGAATTAAATAAATAAATAATTTCCAGCTCACGCATAGGATTCTGTGTAAGCATGAGAGGAACTTGACTTTCGTTCGATGGTTGGATTAATATTATGAAGAAGAAAGTTCAGGAAATGACTAAGAATAGTACTATAGTCGATATAGTTATAGCACAAGTAGTATTTACTTATACCTAGGTCGAGAGTGTCCGAAAAAGGCTATATCCGCTCCTAGAGCATTGTTTAAGAGAATTTTAGAATTAAAGAGAGAATAAGAACCTCTGAGTATTTTTCCCATGACCAGCTTTCTGATACGAAACCCTGGACTGTACGCTTGTTAGGTTTCGCTTCCCGGAAGTCCGCCAAAGCCAGACTTTAACTTCTCGGGAACTTTAACTAAGACCTTGAATGAAGAGTTTTTCTATTCGGAGCTTCTAACGAAGTTTCCATCCGCGTTACCTCATTTCTTTCGACGTTTGTGATCTTTTTCCTGAAGGAAGTTTTCTCATCCGACATCAACTGCAAAAAGTAGTTTTTCGGGTAAAATAGATTTACACCGACTTTGGATCGTTTGTCTTAATTCCAAGAAATCTATTTTGAGTTCTGGAATTCTGTCGCCAGAACCTATCTTAGAATTCACAGAGGATGGCACAGGAGAAATCGGAATCGTGAAATTTTCATTTTTCCGCATTTTCCATTTTCTATAAATAGCTTGAAAAATGTAACACCCCGATTTCGGTGGCGTCACTTTAGTAACCAAAATAAACTTAATGCGGAAAAACGTGAATATTTTTTTTTCGATAATAACTAAGACAAGACTGAATTAAATAAAACCCAAGTGCGAAAAGTAATAAAACTAATATACAATATATAAACAGCCCCCGCTGTAAGTAGCAACCTCGTCACGAGTGAACCTCCAGTGACGGGTAATAGAAGAGTAGCGCCCGTAGGCAAAAGTACAAACCAAAAGAAAAGGTTAAGTGTCCGCAACACTATCCCTCAAAATGAGAATAAGCTGGCCCATCGGCCTGAAACAAGACTTCCTAAGTCCAACCAACTCTCTGTGATTCCCGTAACGAAACCACACAAAAAGCTATAGGTGGGAAACTACCCTGTCCCGAATGAAACAAATGATGTTCAGAGCTAAGACTCTACTCCTACACTAATCCCATCTCGAGGAGCTCACACTAACACTCAATCCTACATGCTAGCGTGATCGTCGTCCGAATCTGAATCCAGAACGACTAAGTCTAGGTACATCCTCCGTCCTCCGCTCGCTATCGCGATGCGCTCCTGTTCCAGCATCCCAACTCTAGTTTCCCCCGAAGGGTGAACCGTCGTGAACTAGTCCGCCAAAGACATCTGACAAAGGGCGTTTGTTCGCCAAAGCACACACAGAAGACGCGAGGGTCAACTCCAAAGAATTATGTAAATAATAGCAAGGATAGATACAGATAATAGGATAGCCACTTAGGCTTTTAGCTAGGGATAACATCCTAGGGTTGCATATCTCATGATGAATATAAACGACGATAAATCACAGTTAACATGCCTCAAATAGAATTAATAAGTATCAAACACACTCATCACTAAGTCAGTATGCATGTTGCATGAAATGATATGCAGGTTAACCCAGTTAACCACATGCATTCCGAAAAGGGATGGACATCAAACGGATCAGCCCTAACACCAGCCACGGTGGAACCATTTCGGCCCGCGTGCCTCTTACACCACACAAAGGTAGCCAGATCAGCAGTAAACCCGTAGGTCTGCCATTTCGGTCTGCTACAAGAGACGTCTATAAACGCTCTTTCACGGCATTCCGGGTCTTATGACCATTTTGGAAACCGACGAGGTCCAGAGTACGTCCTGTGTTAATACCCCATTAATGTTGCATGTATGCAAAATGATTAGTCAAACAACGTCTCCGTCCTCACTCGACACGTCGCCACGTGTTCTAGGGAAGTTAAAGTCTCTAAAAGCTTACCCTAAGGTAAAGTCGATTCTGCGACCAAAAGACACACTTCATAACGACACATAGCTGCTCCAACAGCACCACAACAAACGCTGCTCCAACAGCACAATAACAAACGCTGCTCCAACAACACAACAATAAACGCTGCTCCAACAGCACAACAACAAACGCTGCTCCAACAGCACAACAACAAACTCAACACTTGGATCCGACGACACTCCTCGTTTTTCCAAAACTATGATTTGACTTCCAATGCCTTCCTTCGAGGTTGTTATCATTACTTAAAGATTTTGAGGTTATTTAAGGTCTTATGAATTTTCTTTATAAAATAGATTCCATTTTGTCTTATCGCAAGTCTTATACATTTTCAGGATCTCCCAATCCCAAGTCGCTTCCAGAAGATGTCTCGATCCACTAAACAAAATTAAGGCCCGAACCTCGTTCGTCCTATCAAACTTTCTCAAAACTCTCAAAATAAAATCGGCATGACCTGCCCGCTATTCTCACCATTCAGAATCTCAGATTCCAGTACAGAACATATTTAAATCATCACAATCAACAACATGTCATATATCAATAAATCGCATCATAAACACTTAGCACTTAGCATATAAAGCATGCACCACACATCCTAGATTACCCACATAGCACATAGCATGTAAGACAATCTCAAAAACATTCAGTAGATGAATCATCTACATTGTCAGCCGAAGCCTTAGAAAACATTTTCCAATCACACACAATTCCAGTGCATAAACAGTAAACAATGTCGAAACATCGACCCTAAGCATTAACTAGAGATTCAGTGAGAAGCCCTCACCTGTAGATTCTCCAGGACGATCTCCTAACACTTGTTCACAATCAAAGGCTTGCTCCTCTGGGAATTCCTCAAAATCACCTTTAGAGCAAAACCACAGAAATACTATCAGAATCTATCGAAAACTAAGCTATCGATACTTACTAAGGTTACTCGAAGTAATCTATACTC
This sequence comes from Lotus japonicus, assembly GCF_012489685.1. NCBI lineage: Eukaryota > Viridiplantae > Streptophyta > Magnoliopsida > Fabales > Fabaceae > Lotus > Lotus japonicus. Next base: position 20,131,394 of record NC_080046.1, read on the forward strand.
TAAGGTACGATAATCTAGCGCGAAAAGACAAGTTTTCGGAAAAGGAAATTTTCCTCCTCCCCCCTAATAGGTTCGGCCACTTTAGGTAATTAGGAGACTCGATTTTTCTTCGATCAAACTTGGTTCCTATACTATCATTAGCCGTAACCAAGGGTATTCTGAACTCGGAAAAATTATCGGATCAAAAACTGTCGCAGGGGTATTTTGGTCATGATTTTTAACTTAGAAATTTCAAAACTGAAATCCCAAAAACCAAATTTTGCAGGGACGTCACCAACGGCGTTTATGACAACTAATCCTACTAGCACTAAGCTAAGGCGATAGTTTTCAGCCTAAAGGTTGAAGCTTTACCTCAAAAACTCCAAAAATGGGTATTTAAGGCTAAAATTGATTCCGGCGGAATTCCGGCGACATAACCGAAAATCTAATCCGGCAGAAGTGATCTTGGGCACATATAGAAGAGGTTTAGAATCAGAAATGAAAGATTCAGGATAGTTTTGCAAAAACCCATAAACTATCCGCTCAGAAAACTCTACAGAAAATCTATGGAAAAAGCGATCAGAGGTAAGGATTAGCGACTATACCTCGAAGCCTTGAAGTAGCAACTAACGGATCAACGATCAAGCAAGCGATGAACAAAATTCTTCTTCCTTCTTCCTTGTTCTTGGCCGCGGGTTTGAGGAGAGAAAATGGAGGAAAATTTGAGTTTTTCTTCCTTTCTTTGCTATATATAAAGGTTGGAAATTCGCGGGAAAATGAAAGTTTCGCGAATCTGATTTTTCCGGCGTCATTCTCCGTGAATTAATAGATTTGTTTTGGCGAAAGAATTCCAAAACTAAAATGAGGTCTCTTTGTATTTTTGGCAACTAAAGCATAGTCGGTATAAAACTATTTTACCCGATAAGTTGCCTTTTGCATCGGATGTCGGAATGGAAAACTTCCTTCTGAAGAAAGATTGAAATCATCAAAAGAAATGGGTGGACGCGTGTAGAATATTCATTTGAAGCTCTGAATAGAAAAAGTCTTCATTGTCGAGAATTCTAGGGTTTTGAAATACCAGGGATTCGGTTTCGGCAAACTTCCGATGATTGGAATCGGACGTTCGTAGATCCTAGAGTTTCGCCTCGAAACGATTGTGATATATGGAAAAAGAGAAGTTCTAACATTTCTCTGAAGATTTTTGGAATTAACTTCCGTCGTGCCTAAAAGTAAAAATTAGCTATATACTAGGGTTTCTGACCTAGGTTTAAGCGTAAAACGATCGTGCTCTAACTTTTATCGACTTCAATACGAACCTCAGACTTTTCCTGAACTTTCTCCTTCATACATTTATTTCATTTACTAAACTCTTGTTCAGGTTTCCCTTCGCCATGCATCAAACCTACTGGTGAATAAGAATTTATTCACTTGGTATAAACTGAAAAACTTGGGCCTTACATTACTACCCTCCAAAAAGAAAGTTTCGTCCTCGAAACTTAAGGGTTAGTAAAAAAATTCTGAATATTGTCCCTTGGTCTTTTCCTCTAACTCCCATATAGCACCGTCTGTGTCTTTGTTCCAAATAACTTGCACTAAAGCACTCTGCTTTCCCCTCGATTGTTTCACTCTTCTAGTCCCAATGCTGACCGACGGCGTCTCAAAAGACATATCGTCCTCTAACTCTCTGTTGTCTGGTTCGACCACTTGAATCGGTTCTCCGTTGGAAATAATATTTGTTGGCATTCGTGCAATCGCACAACCTTAACCACTTGCTCCTCTGCCCTTGTTCGTCCAAAATACTGATTAGGAACTCGGTACATCTCTATGTTCCGGATTGAATGCTCAACTTGAGTCTTACTACCTTGTGCATGACAAGACTCATTCTCCTTAATCATAAATTCATCAACCCCTCATAAGCTAATCATCCTCTTGATATCCAACAATCCATTATTGTCGTCTTTGTCCTCAAAACCTTCCTCACTCAAACCAGTTTACACTTACTGAAATCCCTAACGCTTTGCATCAATCGAGATTTATCCTCTAGAAGATCAAATCATAACTATACCTCAAGGGACTTAACTAGTCATTTCGTCATCCGATCCTCCAACCTTCTGAGGTTTAACTACTATCGTAACTGCTATCACCACTACATCCCTTACTCACACACGATTTCCAACTCCCCAAGTCAATCTTAATCATAGGATTCTTATTCAACTGAGCAAAATTCACTTGCTAACTCTATCAAGCATCACCGAAATCCATAACAAAGTTCCATTCACTATTAGACTCTGAGTAGCTTGTCCAACTATGATAACTTCAAGTATTCATCTTAATACTAACACTTTCCTTCTTGTAACTTGATTACCATCTTGTCGATAAACTTCTTAATCTCCCAATCAAATTATGACAAACTTCAAGTCCTATACACTTATGACAAGAATTAATAGACTTAAAACCTAAACCTTTTCCAAGTTTGGATCTCTGATGCTCTGTAGCTCTCCAACATTTCCTAAAAGAATATTCATCTCTTACAACGACAACTCCTTCCCAAAGAAAATCAATTACTTAACACGAACTTTCCTCCCAAATCCGACTAATCCTCGATCAATTCAAATTCATCTTACACATCCTTCTATCAAAGTCCATATCCAGCCGTGATTCCGAAAATCACCCCCTCAATATTAAGTTGATCAGGCCTAATACATCGAAGGTGAAAATCTAGAAAAAGCCCACTAGAACAGTCAATGAGTTCCTATCATCCAGTGGTCGCAAATACCCTGACGTTAAATCTTCAATGATGTCGCTACGGAACTACACACCCTCGACATCATACGTATACTATCCATAATGAATCTCTATGAAATTCATTCTTCAGCTTCTAGCTTCCTTTTAAACGCATCGGTAGAAGACTACTTTCTAGGCTTAGCGTGTCATTCTAAACCTCGTATAACTTCTATAGCTAAAATACGAGTAACAGTAAAGTAAAGTCATAATAGGCGTAGTAACTATAAGGTCAAAGCGTAAACCATATACGTAAGATAGGTGTGTTTGCACACTCTACAAGAAAAATGGAACATATTATACTAGAATGAGAAAGAATGGTTAGAAAGTTACCATCGTTCTTGCGCTCTCCTCTGACAAACCCCTCAGCTCTCTCACCGTCCATGGTGTAAACTCTTGCTTTAGCCGCAGGACGCTTTCCACGAGCAGTGTTCACGGTTGCCTCCGTCTTGGGTGCTCTGCACTGATCGGCAGTGTGCCCCATTTTGTTACAATTGTAGCATTTGGGCCTCGTGTCGGGACAAGCATTGGCATAGTGCCCCGGCTCCCCACATCTGAAACAGGTCGTCTCCTTCTTCAAAGTCTGATCTCCGGAACCTCCAGCAGCACCCGTCATGGGTCTGTAAGATCCGGAAGTAAATCCTCTTCCAGCAGGACGCTGATATGGCCCCCTGCTCTGAAATTTCTCTCTGCTCTGAAAATTTTGAGAGCCCGACCTCATCGGCCCTCCAGTTCCAGCCCGGTTTAGCCTCCGGTCCTTCATCAGTTCCACTTCCGTGGCCTTCTCCACCAACGACTGGAATCGCATGATTCCCAGTGGCCTCACTGAGTCCTCAATATCCGGCCTCAGTCCATTAACGAAACGCTTGCACATGTAGCGCTCGTTCACATGGTCATGGAAGAATTGGAAATGCTTCGCCAAAGATTCCAGCTTCGAAGCAAATTCCGGTACAGACATACCTCCCTGACGGAGTATCAGAAACTGTGACTCCCGCTCATCCCGAGCACTTGTTGGAAAGTATTTCTCCAAGAATGCGTACCGGAAAGAGTTCCAGTTAATCTCTTCATGGTTGGCTTCCATGATTCCCTTGTTGCCTTTCCACCAGTACTCAGCATCGCCGAGCAACAGATAAGTCGCCATGCCCACCTTGGCACCCTCAACAGTCTGTAGTACGCCGAATATCTTTTCAACCTCCTGGATCCAGAGATCCGCTTTGTCTGGGTCAGTACCACCAGAGAACTTGGGTGGGTTTTGCCTCCTGAAATCATTGAGGCCTTTATTCTGGTCCAGAGTTACTTCCCTCTGGCGCTGATGTTGTTCACGTGCTTCTTCAGCAGCACGCCTCATGGCATTATCATTTGCTTGCGCCGTCACAGCATGGGCCATAGTGGCCATCATCTCAGCTAACTGGTTAGTGTTCACCATGTTCTGTTAAGTTAGACAAACAGTTAGTACTCATCATAAGATAGCATTTCCATAACTATACAATATGATTAAGCAATAACTTCAATCAATTTTTAAGCGAAAAATCGCTTGCAGACAATCAATTTTCACTCTTTGCAGAGTCACACAACCTAGCACAGAAGACCTATTCCCCAACAACTCCCGAAAGACTCGACCGTGCTCTGATACCACAATGTAACACCCCGATTTCGGTGGCGTCACTTTAGTAACCAAAATAAACTTAATGCGGAAAAACGTGAATATTTTTTTTTTCGATAATAACTAAGACAAGACTGAATTAAATAAAACCCAAGTGCGAAAAGTAATAAAACTAATATACAATATATAAACAGCCCCCGCTGTAAGTAGCAACCTCGTCACGAGTGAACCTCCAGTGACGGGTAATAGAAGAGTAGCGCCCGTAGGCAAAAGTACAAACCAAAAGAAAAGGTTAAGTGTCCGCAACACTATCCCTCAAAATGAGAATAAGCTGGCCCATCGGCCTGAAACAAGACTTCCTAAGTCCAACCAACTCTCTGTGATTCCCGTAACGAAACCACACAAAAAGCTATAGGTGGGAAACTACCCTGTCCCGAATGAAACAAATGATGTTCAGAGCTAAGACTCTACTCCTACACTAATCCCATCTCGAGGAGCTCACACTAACACTCAATCCTACATGCTAGCGTGATCGTCGTCCGAATCTGAATCCAGAACGACTAAGTCTAGGTACATCCTCCGTCCTCCGCTCGCTATCGCGATGCGCTCCTGTTCCAGCATCCCAACTCTAGTTTCCCCCGAAGGGTGAACCGTCGTGAACTAGTCCGCCAAAGACATCTGACAAAGGGCGTTTGTTCGCCAAAGCACACACAGAAGACGCGAGGGTCAACTCCAAAGAATTATGTAAATAATAGCAAGGATAGATACAGATAATAGGATAGCCACTTAGGCTTTTAGCTAGGGATAACATCCTAGGGTTGCATATCTCATGATGAATATAAACGACGATAAATCACAGTTAACATGCCTCAAATAGAATTAATAAGTATCAAACACACTCATCACTAAGTCAGTATGCATGTTGCATGAAATGATATGCAGGTTAACCCAGTTAACCACATGCATTCCGAAAAGGGATGGACATCAAACGGATCAGCCCTAACACCAGCCACGGTGGAACCATTTCGGCCCGCGTGCCTCTTACACCACACAAAGGTAGCCAGATCAGCAGTAAACCCGTAGGTCTGCCATTTCGGTCTGCTACAAGAGACGTCTATAAACGCTCTTTCACGGCATTCCGGGTCTTATGACCATTTTGGAAACCGACGAGGTCCAGAGTACGTCCTGTGTTAATACCCCATTAATGTTGCATGTATGCAAAATGATTAGTCAAACAACGTCTCCGTCCTCACTCGACACGTCGCCACGTGTTCTAGGGAAGTTAAAGTCTCTAAAAGCTTACCCTAAGGTAAAGTCGATTCTGCGACCAAAAGACACACTTCATAACGACACATAGCTGCTCCAACAGCACCACAACAAACGCTGCTCCAACAGCACAATAACAAACGCTGCTCCAACAACACAACAATAAACGCTGCTCCAACAGCACAACAACAAACGCTGCTCCAACAGCACAACAACAAACTCAACACTTGGATCCGACGACACTCCTCGTTTTTCCAAAACTATGATTTGACTTCCAATGCCTTCCTTCGAGGTTGTTATCATTACTTAAAGATTTTGAGGTTATTTAAGGTCTTATGAATTTTCTTTATAAAATAGATTCCATTTTGTCTTATCGCAAGTCTTATACATTTTCAGGATCTCCCAATCCCAAGTCGCTTCCAGAAGATGTCTCGATCCACTAAACAAAATTAAGGCCCGAACCTCGTTCGTCCTATCAAACTTTCTCAAAACTCTCAAAATAAAATCGGCATGACCTGCCCGCTATTCTCACCATTCAGAATCTCAGATTCCAGTACAGAACATATTTAAATCATCACAATCAACAACATGTCATATATCAATAAATCGCATCATAAACACTTAGCACTTAGCATATAAAGCATGCACCACACATCCTAGATTACCCACATAGCACATAGCATGTAAGACAATCTCAAAAACATTCAGTAGATGAATCATCTACATTGTCAGCCGAAGCCTTAGAAAACATTTTCCAATCACACACAATTCCAGTGCATAAACAGTAAACAATGTCGAAACATCGACCCTAAGCATTAACTAGAGATTCAGTGAGAAGCCCTCACCTGTAGATTCTCCAGGACGATCTCCTAACACTTGTTCACAATCAAAGGCTTGCTCCTCTGGGAATTCCTCAAAATCACCTTTAGAGCAAAACCACAGAAATACTATCAGCCTAAAGGTTGAAGCTTTACCTCAAAAACTCCAAAAATGGGTATTTAAGGCTAAAATTGATTCCGGCGGAATTCCGGCGACATAACGGAAAATATAATCCGGCAGAAGTGATCTTGGGCACATATAGAAGAGGTTTAGAATCAGAAATGAAAGATTCAGGATAGTTTTGCAAAAACCCATAAACTATCCGCTCAGAAAACTCTACAGAAAAGCTATGGAAAAAGCGATCAGAGGTAAGGATTAACGACTATACCTCGAAGCCTTGAAGTAGCAACTAACAGATCAACGATCAAGCAAGCGATGAACAAAATTCTTCTTCCTTCTTCCTTGTTCTTGGCCGCGGGTTTGAGGAGAGAAAATGGAGGAAAATTTGAGTTTTTCTTCCTTTCTTTGCTATATATAAAGGTTGGAAATTCGCGGGAAAATGAAAGTTTCGCGAATCTGATTTTTCCGGCGTCATTCTCCGTGAATTAATAGATATGTTTTAGCGAAAGAATTACAAAACTAAAATGAGGTCTCTTTGTATTTTTGGCAACTAAAGCATAGTCGGTATAAAACAATTTTACCCGATAAGTTGCTTTTTGCATCGGATGTCGGAATGGAAAACTTCCTTCTGAAGAAAGATTGAAATCATCAAAAGAAATGGGTGTACGCGTGTAGAATATTCATTTGAAGCTCTGAATAGAAAAAGTCTTCATTGTCGAGAATTCTAGGGTTTTGAAATACCAGGGATTCGGTTTCGGCAAACTTCCGATGATTGGAATCGGACGTTCGTAGATCCTAGAGTTTCGCCTCGAAATGATTGTGATATATGGAAAAAGAGAAGTTCTAACATTTCTCTGAAGATTTTTGGAATTAACTTCCGTCGTGCCTAAAAGTGAAAATTAGCTATATACTAGGGTTTCTGACCTAGGTTTAAGCGTAAAACGATCGTGCTATAACTTTTATCGACTTCAATACGAACCTCAGACTTTTCCTGAACTTTCTCCTTCATACATTTATTTCATTTACTAAACTCTTGTTCAGGTTTCCTTTCGCCATGCATCAAACCTACTGGTGAATAAGAATTTATTCACTTGGTATAAACTGAAAAACTTGGGCCTTACAAAAAATGAAAAAAAAAAAACAAAAATCTCACCAACACACACACCCAAACCCGCGGCCAAGGAGGAAGGAGGAGGAGAAGAGTTTTTTGCCGATTCTTGCCTGATCGTCCCACAGTTCGTTGCTACGCGTAGGCCTCGAGGTACTGGTGCTTTTCCTTACCTCTGATCGTAAATTCTGTCACTTTTCTCTATGTTTTTCTGTGCTCAAAGTTTTCAGCTTTTTGTAAAACTGTCCAAATAACTTGATTTCTCTGTCTAAACTTATTCCCTGCGTGCCCCTGAGCATGTTTAGCGGATTACATTTCGCCGAATCTCGTCGAATCGCCGCCGAACTTCAATTCTGCTCAAAATACCCATTTCTGACAAAGGTTCCGCTTTTTGAGTCAAAAACTCTCGACTGAGCTTAGCGTTAGTAGGATTAGTCGTCATAATCGTCGTTGGTGTCGACCCCATCTAATTTGTTTTTCGAAATTCTGATTTTGAGTTTCCGAGCTAAAAATATTGACCAAAATACCCCTGCGAAAATTTTCGACCCGATAATTTTTCTGAGAGTTTCCCTGGCCTAGATATCGCCTAAGAATACCTAGGAATTGATTTAGATCGAAGAAAAAGTTCGGAAACCCTATTTTTGAGAGTGGCCGAAACCTATTTGTTAGGGTACCGTGTCCAAAAATAATTTTTGGGTCTCTATGACCTGAGCCAGTACGTAGCTCTTTCAATTGTCGAAATTTTGGCGTTGGTTTCGTGTCATTCCGAGTTCTGTAGCTCGAGTTATGCTCGTTTTAGCGAACGAAGTCTCCGTTGTCAATTTGTGCTTAAATAGGAACTCTGAAGCTTTAAAAGCTTTCTTTACGATTTCGATTAGTGTTATTAGATAGTGTTGTTTCTAGTGAGGCTTGTGTTGATGATTGTGTTTCCTTGTTCTAGGTTCACAACTTCCATGCACAACTTCTACTCACGAAGGTAAGGGTAACTCAGTTTTAGAGTGTCCTTGAGTCTTGCATGCATTTATCGCACTACATGCGTTTGAGATGAAGATGTTTATATGGATTGACATTTGATTTTGATTATTATGCTGAACTGGGAAAATGTTTTCTGGAGGCTTCGGCCGAGTGAACTTATTGAGACGTGTGTCTCCGTTTTCTGAGAGGCTTCGGCCGTTTACTGGTTTCTATCATTGAACTGAGTTGGTATGCAATTGAATTGAATTATGTTTGTTGATAATATGAATAACATGTGATTATGTTAATTTGATCATTGGATTTGAGATTGTTGTTTGAGTGACTACTGAGTTGGATGAGATGTTTTGGTTTGCTTGAAGTGGCGATGAGGTGGGTTTGTCCCACGGGATTGTCCCGTCTTTCGAGGCGTTATAAAGTGGCAATGAGGTGGATTTGTCCCACGTGATTGTCTCGTCTTTTGAGACGCTAAAGTGGTGATGAGGTGGGTTTGTCCCACGGGATTGTCCCGTCTGTCGAGGCGTTATAAAGTGGCAATGAGGTGGATTTGTCCCACGCGATTGTCCCGTCTTTTGAGACGTTAAAGTGGCGATGAGGTGGGTTTGTCCCACGGGATTGTCCCGTCTGTCGAGACGTTATAAAGTGGCGATGAGGTGGGTTTGTCCTGCGTGATTGTCCCGTCCTTTAAGACGATAAAGTGGCGATGAGGTGAGTTTGTCCCACGTGATTGTCCCGTCTTGCGAGACGTTATTGTTTGATTGATATTGTTGAGGTTATTGATATCCGAGTTGATTATATTGTTGGTTCTATTGATATCTGGGTTGGTTTAAATTGTTGTTTTGATGATATCTGATTTGATTTATATTGTGGGTTTTGTTGATATATGAGTTGATTTGTATTGTTGGTTTTGTTGAAATTTGATCTACATCTATACTGTTGAAGTTATCGTTATCTGAATTAATCTATGCTTTTGAGTTATTGGTTCCTGAGTTAATTTATGTTGTTAAGTTTTGTTGATATCTGTTTTAAAACCATATCGTTGATTTTGCTGATATGCTGATATAAGATTTGATTTCATGATCGATAGGATGAGTTGTCATCTAATTTGAGTTAAGTTGCTAGGTTATTTACCATGCTAAGTAATCAAATTTGAATAGCATACTTTTCTCTTTTATATGTGGTAGTTGTATGGAGTTAACCCTTTCTGTTTGCTATTTGTTGTTTGGGCGCTTAACGCTATTAGGCGATAGAGAGCCTTCCGACGATGCTTAGCCATGCTGAGATGGAGGAGGGATAGTAACCAGCGGAGCAAGGATGGAAGAAGCTGTATAGTTTCCTCTTAGTAGTTTATGCTTTGAGTCTTCTTCGTTATCTGAAAACCCTGCTACTAAAACCCTGTTTTCGCCACTGTTTAAGTGTGCGTACTTATTTTGGAAACTTGCTTATGATATTGTAAGATACTATTATTATATGTCGGGAACGGGTTGTTTAATTAAGACTATGTTATGTATTCAACTATGTTTAGTTGTTTTGAAAAGAAAAAAAATATATCGTGTTTTCTTAGGATTACGAAATAGTCCTTAGACTTTGTTAGGTTACTAATGTGACTCCTCAATTGAGAAATTGGGGCGTTACAAAATCGGAGGGATGCGATTGCAAGTAGATGGCAAAGTGGTCCTGTGGAGAGATGAGACGATTTTGTAGGGGTGGTTCCGTTCAGTGGAGAGATGGGATGAGAATTGCATGGAGGAGATGAATTCCATGGAGGAGATGGTGGAGGTAGGCAGGGTTTTAAGAGGGTTTTTACTGATGGGATGTATTATTGATTTAAATCACTTATCACAGATTTTATATTAAGATAAAACCATGAAATAAACAACATAAATCCTAATCAAATCTAAAATTTAAAAATGTACTAAATAAATATAGGTAAAAACTATCAAAATCTAGCAAATCACAATAAAAACTCATAAAATCCGAAATTAATTAAAAATCCGAAAATTCAATAAAAATACCATAAAAATTAATTAATACTCTAAAAATAAATAATAATATAAATTAAGATAAAATCCATAAATAAACAACATAAATCCTAATCAAATCTAAAATTTAAAAATGTACTAAATAAATATAGATAAAAACTATCAAAATCTACCAAATCACAATAAAAACTCATAAAATCCGGAATTAATTAAAAATCTGAAAATTCAATAAAAATACCATAAAAATTAATTAATACTCTAAAAATAAATCAAAAATAAATTAAGATAAAATCAAGAAATAAAAAACCTAAATCCTAATCAAATCTAAAATTTAAAAATGTATTTTTTTTATTAAGGAGAAATAAGGTAAGGAAAAATCAGGGCACATGTGGCAAGTGGGGCCAAGGAGAAAGAGCTTACATGTAAAATATTAGATGAGAATTAATCTGGGAGCGACACGTCACTAACTTGGCCTGTGAGAGTGACACGTCATGCTATAAGTTGTTTTTTTCTAATATATATTGATTGATATTGATGATATGTAGTAGTATTTTCTGGATAAAAAAATTAAATATAAGAAAATGATACCAACAATGTGTTAGTCTTGTGGAAAGTAAATTAAATCTCATAAAAGTAAAAATGCCAGTTCAATTAAGTTATTTGTTGCTTTAAAAACAAGTTATTTGTTGAGAGGGCTGTTATAATTTTCCCAATGGATAGAGACATTAAGATTAAAAAAAATATTATGAGGAAATTATGGACGCGTAATTTATATAAAATAAAACAATTATCGTAATTAATTTTAAAAGACATCCATTATATAAAATAAAACAATTATGGGAGGTATGGTGCGTGACCAACATGGTGTGTGGCAATTTGGATTTTGCGCTGGTGTGCTTGAGGGTGATTGTTTAGCTGCAGAACGTAGTACTCTTCGTATCTTCTCTGGAGGAAGAATATTCGTAAGACATACTGCGAGTTTGATTGTAAGGAGGTTGTTGATCTTCTTACAAGGGAGCGGTTTCGTCTGCATGAGTATGCTAGTATATTTATGGACATTAATCTCTTGCTTGCTCGTGAGTGAGATATTAGGTTTCGTCACATTCGTCGAATCCTCGGGAGGCCAATGAGCCGGTGGATTGTTTGGCGAGTTATGAAGCTTCTCAGCAGTGTGCTTTTACTTATTTTGATAACCCCCCAGATATTGTTGTCTCTCTTCTGTCCCGATATGTGTTAACTTTGTAGTTGTGTTTGTTTATTTTTCCCATTAAACACAAAAGAAATTATGAAGAAATGATGGATGTTTAATTTTAAAAAAATATAAAATTATCGTAGTTAATTTGAAAACAGATCCAATTATAGATCATCAGTTCTATATAACACGACGTCGTGCACGACTAGCACAACTTAATATTTTTCATGCTTATGATTTGAATCACAGGCTTTTTTCTTTTAAATTTTATTTTTTTAGTTTTAAAAACAGTTATTTTTTAAAAGAAATATTGTATCTCACACACGGATGCTTTGGTGAGACAAGCTTCTCAGGAGCATTGGCAGAAGAAGATTTGGAGGCATCCTCTTGCTAGTTTGACTACTTCTTTGTATTATGATACCTTAGATTAGTTGGTTTGTTTCTATTTTATCCTTCTCTTATTACTGAAAAAACAGTGTCTGAGGGTTCGCACAACACGTTCAGCATTTTGCTCTAATTTTTATGTTTTCTTCCTCTTTTCCACTTTTCCTCTTAGGTGTCTATTGCACAATCTATTTATAATCTATCTATAATCTATCTATCTATAATCTATCTATTTATCTATAATCTATATAAAAGTAGAGTTTCTGCAGCCTTGAGGGCAAATAAGTCATTCAACAATTCAATGCACAATAATCTAATTTTTGGCATTGACATTTTAGTAAAAGTACACATTATTTCCAACAGATGAAATTACAGCCGTCAGATCATTTCCAATTTCTTGAGTTCTTGCATTTCAGCCGTTTCTGATTTCTAGCGACACTTTCTCTTCTCGCTTATGTTCCAGCCATTTCAAGTGACAATTTATTGAGAGAAAATTAGGGGTTTGAACGTTCTCTTATATTTAATTGATTTAGACATGTAGTTCACCCACTGACAATTTTCATTCAGTACCTCCTATCTGATGCGAGAGAGAGGACAGGTTAATTTTACATTCTCATTTCTTCTCCTGATGTATTTATGTTTCCTATCTGCCTATCGGTTTCCAGAAGCTTTGCCCCAGGATCTATTAGCTTTGCTCCAAGCGGTGGTGGGTTGAGGGTTTTGATTTCGAACAGTGTGCGGAAAACCATCCAGAACATCAAGGAGACACGGGTAAGGGAGGAGGATGAGATTTATACGATGCTCAAGTTCAGTATTTTCCCTAGTGAGACTGCACATAAGCTTCTCCTTCATGGTATCATCATTTACTTATGTTTCTTTGTTGTCGGGTTATTTCGATCTTGATGTTGAACTCTTTTGTTCATTTTTTAGCCACCAATCCTGAAGATACTATGAAGCAGTGTAAGTCTTTGTTCCAAGTTAAGTATTTTCCACAGCTACGTGTTACTGAGAAGAGATGAGAGCAATTGTACAAATGACGCTTATACTCGGAAGCAAGAGGTACAACACCAAAACCTTTCAACACTATTCTGCTGCCATATTTTTTGCAGTGGTTCAACCAATGTTTCTTTTAATCATGCTTCAGCTTTTTTGCGTTCTTATATTGATGGCTTGGCATATTTCTACCTGATAGCTACCTCTATTATGTGTTAAAATTATCTTTGTGCCAGATTCACTAATTAGAAAAAAGACTGAAAGACCAATTTGAGGTCTGAAGCATGTTGGCTCTTGGATACAGACCAAGGTTAGTACTAAAGCAGAATCTTTTATTTTTTTCTCCAGTTATGTGCAAATTCTTATGAAACTAATTTACTTCAACAGGTTAAATTAATTCATTTAAAATTTGAGGGTCATCCTTGCAGAAATCAGGAGAATGAAATATTCTACATGGAAACATCTTCTAAGAGTGCAGAGAACATTCTTCTCTATGAAATAGGTATGTTTTGAATGTCTTTAAAATACTTTGTCTGAAATGTAGTTATATTAAACCAATCAAATTCAAGTTTTTGGAATATATAGCATACAAATTGGATCCATGTGTATATGTCCTAATTTGATATTAATAGGTACTTGGATGTTGTTTGGAACGAACCAGGAAAATGTCCCACCTTGATCGGAGGTATAATTCATGCCATCTCTCATTTATAATTAACTACATGTTTCTGCATTATATGTGTGTATAGCACTGCTCAATTGAGGGGATTCCGGATAGAAACATGGATATGGTTGATAATCAGGATACTTTGCATACCACTACTAAAGTTACACATGCTTATTTAACACACTGAGGTACTTTAAGAGCCCAATTTATGATGGAAATCGTATTGCAGAATCCATGGGACAACTTTCTTAATCATAAAAATGGAGGATAACATGGTGGAGGTTCCATTTTTTTTGAGAAATTGGACATCTTCTATGTGAGGCTCAAGTGTCATCTTAAACATAGACAAAAGGTGAATTCCATGTCTTAATTTTTGTAGTATTTTAGAACAAATAGAGATGTTTTGGTTTGGAACTCTTACCAGTAGAATTGTTCCACATTACTTCATATAAATTGTTTTTACGGGTATATATTATGAAGAGGCGATTCAGAGTTCTATTCAATATTTGAGACCAGAAGGATTACCTGCAGTGGTGGTTAATCAGATTAGGATTCTTTCAAGCTCAAAGAAGACAAGTAACTGGATATAGGTTTCAGTTAAAAAACAAAATTAGTCCTATTTTCCTTCCTTTTTTAATCCGTTTTGTGCACCACAAAAACTTAGAGAGTTAATTGTACTTTTAGTCCCTCTACAATACCATGTGTAATTTTGGTTTCCCTTATATTTTTTAGCAGATTTAGTCCCTAAATTTTTTTAAATTGTTAGGATTAGAATTTTGATTAACTATTGATCTACCAACTACGCAGGTTCAACTATATGGCTATATCAGAATGTCACCCTTTTCTTTTAATCATTTTTGGGTCCTGAACCCTCCAATTTTCACCCTTTTTTCTCCATCTTGAATACAATGTACTAACTTAATTTCCTTAACTTATTTTCCTATCCATTGTGTTAACAGGTGAAGTGCTTCTTATTGTCCTCTTCCGCTCCGGTAAGTCCTCAATTTTTTACTTCATGTATTTCCACTTCGACATATCTAGAGGCTGAGCGTCTTTCAGTTTCATGTTTTGATTTCGGCCTATTGTTTTCTCACTCATGCTTCCTTTCAATTTGTGCTTCTATTGTCCTCTCTTGGTAAAATCCTCTTTTAATTTCATTTTTTGTGACTTTTCAGTCGACCCTTTGTTTTTTCAAGCAAAATGTTTGTATTTATCATACACAATTACACATATTCTGATTGTAGTTACAGTCGTTACATTTCTCCCTTTTTTTCATTTTAAATATGGTGTACTAATTACTCTAAATTTTCTCTTTATGTTAACAGGTGAAGTGCTTCGTGGTCCTCTTCCGCTGGTGGGAAGAATTCTTAATTATTTGTCTTCTACGTGTATTTTCACTTCGACATCTGAAAGCTTTTGTTGCATGTTTTGATTTAGGTGCTTTCCGAAGAATTTTCGCCTGAAAGTTTTTTGGATTTTGATTTTAAAACCGCTTTGTTGTTGTTGTGAAAATGGAACATCGTTTAGTGTTTAGTTGATGTATAGAAGTTGAGTATTCATTTACACTCATATTTCTCTTCCATCTCATTTCCACAAATTTCTCTTCCTATATCTCTCTTCTATTCTTATCATATCATTTATCATATCTCTCATTTCTTCTTTATCCCACAAGGTGGACGTGAATATTTCATTTGTGAACAAAACATTTTTGACAGAAACGGGAAAGAATAATTTGATGATTCTTCTTCTAAGTGTTGCACAGTGCACACCGTGAAATGGAATAAATATGAATTAAAATGTGTTCCCTTCGTGTAGCTCTGTAATAATGTAATTTTTTTATCTTTGTTCCCTTCCTTCAACATCTTGAGACACATCACTAGGTAGCCATTATAGCTCACCTAAATTTAATCTATAGAGCCTCTGTTCTTCAGAATATCCACATTAATTGGAGTGTGGATATTATATTTAGGTACTACATTTTGAATTTTGAAGTTCTCATCTTGGTTCTAGCATTCTACATTTCCACACATAGAAAGTGTCTATATGTAAATGCAAACTCTTACAGTTTCAATATCATCACACAAGAAAATCCGGATTTTGGACGTTTACTGAGGTAATTTGCATTTGAGACTAAATTTTGAATTAAACATAATTATTAATTACAATGAAAAAAACACATTCAATGAACTGTTCACGACACACACAAAAATAGTTTAATCAATTGGACAAAAACTTTACCACTCTGAAAATTCTATTTACATGTGCTTACTAATATAGAAGTTATAAAATAAAATAAATATTCTAAATGTGGTACTTCAAGGAGACTTTAGGCAAATTTTTAACAGTTGTGTATAAAGGTAGAATGGAGGATATTATCCATGCCATTATCAATGCCTCTTATCTTTGAGATCATTGTCAGGTACTTTCACATTTATCCCTATAATGTCAGTTTTCAATTTAATCAATCATTACAAAACCAAATAAAAATTAACCCATTAGAACATATATTTCTAACAATAATATAATTTAATAAAATATTTTATGCTTCACAAATTTGACCCAAAAAAATCTAAAATGACTACTGTAAACTATTAACACCAACTATAATAATAGTTCTTATTTTTGGAACATGAGTAGGCACTTTAATTGACAAAAAATATGAGACTAAACCGGAAGATTAGATGCAGAGGTTGCTGAGTAAGATGAAAATGCAGGTAAGCACATATAAGATGAAAATGCCCTGAACATCCCTCGAGAATTTTTTATTCCACATACAAGTGATCCAATGACTTCTATAGTTAAGTCTACTTATCCATCTTTCCTTGAAAACTACAAAGATCCACAATTTTGTCAACATTGTGCTATTTTAACTCCTACAAATGAGATCGTTGATAATTTGAATAAATACATGATGTCATTGTTGCTTGAAGAAGAGAAAACTTATTTGACTGACGATATGTCTTCATACATCAATTGTGACAGCCAATATGATATCCACACACCAGAGTTTTTAAACACAATACACTATTCCGGTTTGTCTAATTGTCAATTAAGGTTAAAAATTGGTGCTTCAATAATGCTTATAAGAACATAGACCAATCAGCTGAAATGTGTAATGATACACGTTTGATTATTACTCGAACGAGGACATATGTTTGGAAGCAAAGGTTATATCTAGAGCAAATGCCAGACAAAGAGTGTATGTACCAAGATTAACATTAACTTCATCAGATAGTAGAATTCCTTTTAAATTTCAAAGGACACAATTTCCTATAGCATTCTCTTTTTCCATGATAATAAACAAAAGATAAGGACAATCATTAAAATAGTGGGGTTATATTTTCCAAATAAGTGTTTTCACATGACCAATTATATGTAGCATTCTCCAAAGCCACGCACCATAAAGATTAAGAATCTCTATTTGCGATAGTGATGACAACAATATTCATAGAACTTCAAATGTAATTACAAATAAGTCTTTCACAATTTTATATGAAGAAGATCTTTTTACAGGAAATGTGCAACGATACACTCTCAACTTTATTCTCAATGTAATTAGTTCAATTGCAAAAAACTTTCATGGCTATTTTTAGTAAATATATGTTACTTTAACTCCATGCAATAAATTATTCAATAGATATAAAAATACCATCAATTGAGCATTTAGGAAAACAAATACAAAAGATAAAAATAAAATAGCAACTCAAAAAAACAAAAACAAACTATAAGTACAGAAAAAATTACAAATTTTTGATTTCATATATCTAAAATAAATTTAGTTTGTTTAATCCATAAAATATCTCTAAAAAACACACAAGTTAAAAGAAACACACAAAAAATGAATATCCCCCGTGCATCGCACGGGTAAATGTACTAGTTTGACATAAAAACAGTGAGTTATGTAAAGTGAATGCAATAATAAGGCCTCAATTCATGCAGAAAACATAGGATAAATATTATGCAAAATATATTTTCATCACTGTCCCACTTGCATTTGTTGTTCTTCTCTTCATCCTACTTTACCTGCTATTGTTTCCTTGTGGGAATAACTTCGGGTTAGAATTATATTGTGTGCGAATAAGAGTCTCTCCTTGACTTAGTTTAGATTTTGATAAAGACAAGATCATCAAAAAAAAAAAGTTAAAGACCATGAAAATTAACAACCATAGTTCTAAATTTAAATAGATAAGTTTTATTGCTTTCTAGTTTAACTCTTTATCTTTCATAAATAATTTTTAAGTTTAATATCACTTAAGGCTCATTAAGACTTAAATAATGAGGCTGAAATGTTTTCCAAATGTGCTTTTGGTCGAGCTGTCACAAGATTTTTTCACTTTAATTGGAAAAAAAAACATTCGAAAAGAAAACGGAAAAAAAATGTATAGGAGCAGAGTGAAAAATGACCAAATTATGAGAAGTTATAATTGTTAAGTAATAATTTGTTTATGAAAATAATACATAACTAATTCAATTTTTCTTATATAACAAAATGTTATGGTAAATCTTAATCATCATAAACATGATTATATAAACTTAATAGCACATATTTTCAACAACCGACCTTAGCTCAGTTGGTAGAGCGGAGGACTGTAGTTGGGTCTTACCATGCTGGTATCCTTAGGTCGCTGGTTCGAATCCGGCAGGTCGGAATTTTTTCATTTAACAACAATTTTTTTTCCTCTCACCATTAGCAGCCACAATATGTAAAACTCTCTTATTTCATGTGTTTCCAAATAAAATGCTATTTTTCATTGGCAGAAGATATAATAATATACCTCTTTATTCTCCCCTTACTTCCAACACACAAAATTCAATTCCATAATTTGAATTAATAAAACATTGATCATGGCTGTGAAATAAAACTTACATATCCAAAAGGCCGCAAAGTTCTTCTAATTCTCAGGAGTTTAAGCTTTCTGGTCCACTATGTAACCATTATTGTGGTTTTCTTATTTAGATGAAATCAAGGGATCAATGAGGAAGGATTTTATATTCTTGTACAACTCCTTGGGTTTCTCTGCGTTAAGTGCATGCCCTGCATTCTTAATGATCACTAGTTCTGCCTTCACTCCAACATGCCTACACAACAATCAGGTAAATGCAAAAAACAATCAAAACAACAAAGCTGTAGGAATTGCTTCACTAATCTCAAAAGGTTTGACTTCCACATAATTCTCATAAATTATATAGAAGTGCCGGGAAGATAAAATCAATTGTGAACTTCATTTTCTTAAAACTAGTACTGTACTGGTGCATGATATTATGAAAGGTACAAATTTATAATATCTATGATAAAGAAACTAAATAGAACACACATGTATGTCATATAATTCATCAACTGTTAGTCAAATTTTAGTAAAATCATCCTTATAAATTACATTGCAGTAGCAGTAGTATCTCTCGGTTCGATCCCTTGCAAGGCAACCTTAATGGTTGAATCTTCATAAGAGTTGTAGCCCTTTAAGTTAGCTTTGCTTAAAGGACCATCTTCAGAGTATATGATTCCTAAAACTTTTTTTTTTTTTTGAAAGGATTCCTAAAACTTAGAATCATGTAAATTGTAATAATTGTGACAATGAGCTTCACATCATTTCAATGAGGTTGGATATACAATATAAAATCATATATAATCAAATTTTGAAATTCTTGCTATAAGTAAAGTCAAGTTTGAAAAATAAAAAAATTGACGCAAAAAATTAGGAATGAAAATAAAGACAAATTCAAAATTAATTGCCGATTACAAAATCAACTAATTTTGTAAATTTGTTAATATAATTTTAGGAGTTCAACATTTTTGAACTAACAATATTGATGAGGCAAAATTGTTACCATCATTTTAGGAGTTTATCATTATTGAAATTTAAAATATTAATGATGCAAACAAATATTTTAGATATCAAATTATTCCGAGACACGTTAATATTTTGAATTTTCATAATATACAAAATAATATATATGACATCAACATCTTACTATGAATAGTAAATAAAAAATGAAGAGTCAACTAAGGATTCGAAGTCGAGATGACACGTATCAAGAGTTTCTCATTTTGGATTCGAATTTATTATATGATTATATATGATTACCTTTTCAGTCTGTGAGCTAATTCTAGTGTGAATACCAAGTCTTGTTCTCCCCATATAATTTGCATAGGCTGCTTCATTGAAAACGTAAGCCATTGAAAAGTTAGAGTACAAGAATGCAGATGACGTAAACTTAACTCAATAAAAAAATTCAGGAGCAATAAACAAACCTGGGTTATCTTAGGAAGATTAGACAATTTTCTATCCTTATGTAGTGCTTGGATTAATTCCTTCTTCTCTTGCCAATATTCTGTACACATCACCTGCAAGGGAATAAGGCCAGCTTTAGAGAGTTTCACTAAAAAGGTAATTCCATGTTTGTGATATTCACATAACGGTAGACTAAACAAAAAGGTAAAAAAAAAAAAAAGACTATAACTATATATGTATGATACTATTCAAGAATTGATAGACACAATCAATTCTAGCTTGAGAGAAGCTTTTATGAGCGGTGGACAGTTACGGTTTTTCGGTTGACCGAGATGGTAAAGCTAGGATGACGCAAGTAGTTTGACGAAATCCAAAGAGAGACACGTGAGCAACAACTTAGCCAGTCGGTGGCATCGCTGTCTAGATGAATCCACTTTTGACCTCATTAGTAGGTACCTAATTTCCTTCCCAACATAAATTTAATCACACAATTCCCTCTCTCCCGTACAATTCTAATTTCACCATCCTCTCCTCCTTAAAGAAGCTCTCAAAACTTGTCTAGAGTATATATGTATGTTTATATGAATTCTTAAGGCATAGTAATATATTATGCTCATGAAGTTTTGTCTATATAACTTTTTTTAAAACAAGTAGCTTCATGAATAAAGATAAATTGTTGCCAAAGTATTATATTTAAGGTAAGACAGCTGGAGAAGTGAAGAGTTTCTGTTTGGACCCCAATAGTAACTTTGGTAAAGAGATTATGATAGAAATTATTAGAAAATTGATTTGGTGAAAAGTCAAAATCATAGAGAGGAAGCACCACCACTACCACTTACTTCAATGAAATCATTGAGAAAACAATTAGGCAAGACTTTGATGGGCTTGGCGAACGTGAGCTGCACCAGCTGCTTTACCATCTCCGGCGTCCGCGGCAGCAAGACCTCAACCACCTCGTCAACAGTTTTCATCTGAAACATCCCTTCCTCCATGTCTTTGTCCTCCAACGACACACCGACACAGATGACCACCACCTTTTCCACGCTCTCTGAGAACACCGCCGCCATGTTGTACGCCACAAACCTGCTGTAGCTGAGCCCGACCACGCTCACGTTCCGGACGCCGTGAGCTTTGACAACAGCCATGACGCACTCGGCTTGGAAGCGCTCGGACCTGTCGGGTCGGGTCGAGTGGGAGTCACCGAAGAAGAGCAGGTCAGGGATGAAGAGATTGAAGTGGTGCGCGAGGGGTGATATGAATGGGCCCCACTGCCACATTGTGTTGGCTCCGATGCCGTGGATGAGAAGAAGGGATGGCTTGAAGGGTTGTGCAATTTTGGGATCCAGCAATGCATGACGGTGCCGCCGCCGAGATCGGTGGTTGTGGATTTGAGGCCGATGGAGGAGAAGGAGTGGCGAAAGCTCCAGTTATGCCACGCGGTGAGGCTCAACCATGACTTGAAACCCATTTTTAGAGTGCGTTGAATTTTGTGTGGAAATTAACGAAGAGGATAAGATGTGTTCAGTGAGAAAATGAAAATGATGGGTCTCTCTGTTTTTTAGAGCTTACAAAGTTGAGTGTTTTAGATGATGACACGGAGTTGAGTTCAGTGAACTAGGACATATGCAACTATTTAACTACTTTTTGGAAAAAGATCTGTTCACACACATTTCTTAAGTAGCAATTTGGAACCTTGAAGCCACACAATAAATGTGATGATATCATTTAGATTGACCTGTTCACCTGCCTTTATAGTTGTCGTGTGTGATATTCACCATAAATTTGATGATATCATTAAGATTGACGTGCCTACCCACCGTTAGCATTGTTGTCAAATAGTCAGCGGGCGAGCTCGAACCCACACGCGTCACTGCGTATGATATCCATCCTCCAATTGTTGTGTTTGGAGAATCATAAACGACATAATTTGCATTGAACACTCGTACCTTGAGAGCCCAAAATGACATGATTTACATTGATTCACTATTAATGCCATCAATTTGAAAAACCAATCAAACAACATGTTGACAATTTATTTAAAGGGATCTATTATTAAAAATCTTTTGTGCATGGATTTATTTAGATTTCTCTTTAATTATTAGGGACAAAAAACATATTTGGCCCTAAATAAATTATAAATTTATCACTAAATAGACCAACTTGCTAAACAATTTGTAGACAATTAATTCATAAATAAGTCAACAATATTATATCTAAATATAGATTTTCTTTTTTGAAATGTATTTAAATATAGGTCAATAATTGTATAATTTTATGGTATTGTATTTCTCAACGGATATTCTCTTAATAATAAATTTTGTATATTGTACTAAAAAATATTTCATGCTTTATTTAATTTAAGTAATATGTATTGTCTCTTTTTTTTTTAATGAAAGTTCATTGTATTAATAAGCAAAAGCAGAGTCTGCTAACAATGTTTCAGCAATACAAGAAGGGGGAGAGTCCCACCAAATCCAATGTGGAGAAGATATAGCATCAGAGGCTAGCTTATGAGCAGCCTCATTAGCCTTTCTAATAATGTAAGACCCAAGATTTTAAAATTAAATAAATAATTAATTTCTAACTCACGCATAGGATTATGTGTAAGCGTGAGAGGAACTTGACTTGTACTTGATGGTTGGATTAGTATTATGAAGAAGAAAACGTTAGTAAACGACTAATTTGCACTTAAAGACACGATGGAAACTAATTCCAAAAATCTTCAGAGAAATGTTAGAACTTCTCTTAATCTTTCCATGACAAGCATTTCGATACGAAACCCTGAAATGTACGAAAGTCCGATTCTAGTTCTCGGAGGTTTGTCGAAACTAAATCCCTGATAGCTCAAGAAACCTAGAGTAAACTGTTGATAAAGACTTTTTCTATTCGGAGCTTCAAACGAAGATTCCACACGCGTACACCCATTTCTTTCGATGTTTCTAATCTTTTTTCAGAAAGAAGTTTTCCCATCCGACATCAACTGCAAAAAGTAGTTTTTCGGGTAAAATAGATTTTACATCGACTTTGGATCGTTTGCTTTAATTCTGAGAAACCTGTTTTGAGTTCTGGAATTCTGTCGCCAGAACCTATCTTAGAATTCACGGAGGAATATGCAGGAAAAATCGGAATCGCGAAATATTCATTTTCCCGCGTTTTCCATTTTCTATAAATAGCTTGAAAAATGAAAAAAAAGAAACAAAAAAGATCATCACCATTTTCACCATTGTGGCCGTGGGTTTCAAGGAGGAAGGAGGAGAAAAAGTTTTTCGCCGATTCTTGTCTGATCATCGCACAGTTCGTTGCTACGCGTAGGCCTCGAGGTACTGATGCTTTTCCTTACCTCTGATCGTAAATTATGTCGCTTTTCTCTATGTTTTTCTGTGCTCAAAGTTTCGAGCTTTTTGTAAAACTGTCCAAATAACTTGATTTTAGTGTCTAAACATATTCCCTACTAACCCAAGAGTACTTCTAGCGGATTACATTTCTCCGAATCTCGCCGAATCGCCGCCGAACTTCAATTCTGCTCAAAATACCCATTTCTGAAAAAGGTTCCGCCTTTTGAATAAAAAACTCTCGTCTGAGCTTAGCGTCAGTAGGATTAGTTGTTATAAATGTCGTTAGGATCACGCTCATCCAATTTATTTTTCAAAATTCTGATTTTGAGTTTCCGAGCTAAAAATATTGACCAAAATACCCCTGCTCTAGTTTTCGATCCGATAATTTTTCTGAGAGTTTCCCTGGCCTAGATATCGCCTAAGAATACCTAGGAATTAAATTAGATCGAAGAAAAAGTTCGGAAACCCTATTTTTGAGAGTGGCCGAAACCTGTTTGTTAGGGTACCGTATCCAAAAATAATTTTTGGGTCTCTATGACCTGAGCTATAGCGTAGCTCTTTCGATTGTCGAAATTTTGGCTCCGGTTTCGTGTCATTCCGAGTTCTGTAGCTCGAGTTATGCTCATTTTAGCGAACGAAGTCTCCGTTGTCCATTCGTGCCCAAATGTGAACTCTGAAGCTTTAAAAGCTTTCTTTACGATTTCAATTAGTATTATTAGATCGTGTTACTCCTAGTGATGCTTGTGTTGATGATTGTGTTTTCTTTGTTCTAGGTTCGCAATTTCCATGCACAACTGCTACTCACGAAGGTAAGGGTAACTCAGTTTTAGAGTGTCCTTGAGTCTTGCATGTATTTATCGCACTGCCTGCGTTTGAGATGAAGATGTTTATATTGATTGGCAGATGATTATGATTATTATGTTGAACTGGGAAAATGTTTTCTGGAGGTTTTGACCGAGTGAACTTATTGAGACGTGTGTCTCCGTTTTCTGAGAGTCTTCGGCCGTTTACTGGTTTCTGTCATTGAACTGAGTTGGTATACAATTGAGTTGATTTATGTTCGTTGATAATAGGAATAACATGTGGTTACTCCGAATTAATCATTGGTTTGGGCATTGTTGTTGACTGACTTGGCATATAGGCTTTGGTCCTTAAGTGGCGATGAGGTGGGTGTGGTCCCACGTGATTGTCCCGTCTTTCGAGGCGTTATAAAGTGGCAATGAGGTGGGTGTTGTCCCGCAGGATTGTCTCATCTTTCGAGATGTTCTAAAGTGGCGATGAGGTGGGTGTGGTCCCACGCGATTGTCCCTTCCGTAGTGGCGCTAAGTGGCGATGAGGTGGGTGTGGTCCCGCGTGATTGTCCCGTCTTGTGAGACGTTATTGATCGATCCATTTTGGTAGCAACATATAGTTGCATTATAGGGAACTAACACCTGACCCTATGTTGTTGGATTTTAGTTATTGGTTTATTGAAATCTGGTTTGATGTTACATTGTTGAGGTTATTATTATCTGAGTTAATCTATGATAAGTTGTTGATATATGAGTTTAGTGATGTTGCTAGTCTATTTACCATGCTAGGTAATTTAATTTGAATAGCATGATTTTCTCTTTTATACATGGTAATTGCATGGAGTTAACCCTTTCTATTTGCTACTTGTTGTTTGGGCGCTTAACGCTATTAGGCGATGAAGATCCTTCCGCCGAAGCTTAACTGCTCGAGTTTGAGATCGGGTCGTAGGCGGTGGAGTAGAGGTGTAAGAAGCAGCTTTGCTTCTCCTTTATGGATTATGTTTGAGTCTCCCTTCCTATATGAGAACTCTGTTATTTAAGCCTTGCTTCCGCCACTGTCAAAGTGCGCAATATTTATTCTAAACCTTACTTATGGTGTTGTAAACTATTATTAGAGTATATCGGGAAACAGGTTATTTAAATAAAGTTATGATATGTTTCCAACCTTTTAGCCGAAGTATTTAGTTGTTTTTCAGAAAAAAATTCCCTTGGATTTTAGGGATTGCAGTTTAGTCCTTAGACTTTGTTAGGTTACTAATGTGACTTCTCACTTGAGAAATTGGGGCGTTACATTTGTGGTATCAGAGTTTTGGTCTAGAAAACCATAGCTTTTGGGTAGAGTGTCTGCTTAAGATGTTTGAACCCTGAGACCGATTGATGGGGTGTCAATCAGAGGAAGAGTGTGCTTGATTTCTGTTTATATAGATTATTTTTGAAGGTTATTCGTAAGTGAATAACCTTTTGCTAGTTATTGTTAATTATACATTTGATATAACTATATACATAGTTAGTTATTATAGAACTTTTTGTTGTTCTGGCCTGAGTGTCTGTTGTGGTCTTTGACTGTTCATGAAAACAGGAACAGGAGGTTGCCACAACCGAACGAGACTCAAGGTTCAGACAACATGAATCCGATGGAGCAAGCTATTGCTAATCTGACTGCCCTTATGGCACAACAAGTTACGAACTCCGTTGCAAGTGAGGAAGCTGAAGCTCAACGTGCTACTACTGCTGTTTTGGTGGCTGCTCAAAACCAAGCTGAAGAGAATGCGTGAGGAGCATGAACTAGCTGCTGCTCAGACCAGGGGTCTGAACGATTTCAAGCGTCAGGATCCACCGAAGTTCTCTGGGGGCTTCGATCCGGAAGAAGCTGACTTATGGCTCCAGGAGTTGGAGAAGATCTTCACCTTTATGCGTACTACTGCTGAGATGAAAGTGGATTATGCGACCTACCTGCTGACTGGTGAAGCTGAGTATTGGTGGCGTGGGGCTAGGGCTATGATGGAGGCTGACCATCAAGCCATCACTTGGGAGTGTTTCCGTGGAGCTTTCCTGGACAAGTACTTTCCTAATAGTGCTAGAGCCGCTAAGGAGGCAAAGTTTCTGAGACTTCGTCAAGGAGGCATGACCGTTGCTGAGGATGCTGCAAAGTTGGAGTCGTTGGCTAAACACTTCCGCTACTTTAGAGGACAGATAGATGAAGGCTATATGTGTGAGTGCTTCATTGATGGGCTGAGTTATGAGCTGCAGAGGGCGTTGCAACCGCTAGGACTGAATCACTATCAAGTGCTGGTGGAGAAGACCAAGGGAATTGAGGCTATTGATAATGCAAAGGGCAAGTTCCAAGGTCTGAACAAGCCTTACCATGGAAGTGGAGGTCCGTCTAGGGCTAACCAAGGTAGAAATGACAAGGGCAAGCACTTTCAGAAGAAGCCGTACGTTCGCCCTCAGGGTAGGGGGACAACTTCTGGGTCCTTTTATCCCTCGGGCGGGAATGCAATTGCACCGAGACCCATGTCAGTGAGTTTGGAGGGTGTGACTTGCTTCAAGTGTAACCAAAAGGGACATTATGCCAGCCACTGTCCCGAAGGTCCTCTGATGTGCTGGAACTGCAACAAGCCAGGCTATCTCGCTAGGGATTGCAGGATTCCTAAGGTTGAGGTTGCTGCAAATGTTGCTGGGGCTAGGAGGCCTACTGCTGGTGGAAGGGTCTACTCGATCAGTGGAACTGAAGCTGAGGAAGACGATGGTCTGATCCGCAGTACCTGCGAGAGTGCGGATAATTCCCTTATCGCGCTATTTGATTCTGGTGCTACGCATTCATTTATAGATATAGCTTGTGCGACAAGGTTAAAGCTAGAAGTGTCAAAGTTACCGTTTGACTTGACAGTGTCTATCCCTGCATCTAAGAGCTTAGTAACTAACACTGCATGTTTGGAATGTCCTTGGATGTACCTAGATAAGAAGTTTGTAGCAAACTTAATCTGTTTACCTCTCAAGGGATTGGATGTGATCATAGGCATGGATTGGGTGTCCCACCATCATGTTCTTCTTGATTGCGCCACTAAGGTTGTTATCTTTCCCGATGCTGGACTCGCCGAGTTCTTGAACTCGTACTTTTCAAAGCTTTCATTGAGGAAAGGAGCTTTGAGTTCTCTTTTGTCTACAACCGTGATGGAAGCTAAGGAGAATGGAGTACAAGGAATAGATGTTGTGCAAGAATTCGAGGATGTGTTCCCCGAAGACGTACCTGGAATACCTCCAGTCAGAGATATGGAGTTCACTATTGATATAGTCCCAGGCACTGGACCTATATCAATCGCACCTTATCGTCTGGCACTGGCAGAACTGACAGAGCTGAAGAGTCAACTTGAGGATTTAACCAAGAAGGGGTTTATTCGACCTAGCGTTTCTCCGTGGGGAGCGCCAGTGCTACTTGTAAAGAAGAAAGACGGAAGATCGCGACTTTGCGTGGATTATCGACAGTTGAACAAAGTCACGATAAAGAACCGTTATCCATTGCCAAGGATTGACGATTTGATGGATCAATTGAAGGGTGCTGCTATTTTCTCGAAGATTGACCTGAGATCGGGATATCACCAGATTAGAGTCAAAGACGAGGATATCCAAAAGACTGCGTTTAGGACACGCTATGGGCACTACAAGTACTTGGTGATGCCGTTTGGAGTTACGAACGCACCAGCCGTATTCATGGACTACATGAATAGGATCTTTCATCCTTACTTGGATCGCTTCGTTGTGGTGTTCATCGACGACATCTTGATCTACTCGAGGAATCGTGAAGAACACGAGGAACATTTACGTCAAGTATTGCAAGTTCTTCGGGAGAAGGTATTGTATGCTAACGCGGAGAAGTGTGAATTTTGGTTGGAAGAAGTGAAGTTTCTAGGACATGTCATCTCAAAGGAGGGCATTGTTGTGGATCCCAGTAAAGTGGAAGCTGTAACTGCTTGGGAGCGTCCTAAGACTGTGACGGATATTAGAAGTTTCATCGGTTTAGCGGGCTATTACCGACGATTCATTGAAGGCTTCGCTAAGATTGCAGGACCATTGACGAAACTCACTCGAAAGAATCAACCTTTTGCATGGACAGAGGATTGCGAGCAGAGTTTCCAAGATATGAAGGAGCGTTTGACGACCACACCAGTTCTGACATTACCACAAGAGAAGGAACCCTATGAGGTTTACTGCGATGCTTCGTACCAAGGGTTGGGTTGTGTGTTGATGCAACACCGAAAGGCTGTGGCTTATTCTTCAAGGCAGTTGAAGATACATGAACAGAACTATCCTACGCATGACTTGGAGTTGGCGGCTGTGGTATTTGCGCTCAAGATTTGGAGGCATTATCTTTATGGGAGCACTTTCACTGTTTTTAGTGATCACAAGAGTCTGAAGTACCTGTTCGATCAGAAGGATTTGAATATGAGGCAAAGGCGTTGGATGGAATTCATCAAGGATTATGATTTCACTTTGTTGTACCACCCAGGAAAAGCAAATGTTGTAGCAGACGCACTGAGTCGCCAGACAATTCATGTTTCATCGCTGATGATTAAGGAATTGGAACTTATCGAGACTTTTCGTGACCTCAGTTTGGGTATGCAAGTGACACCTGGAAAATTGAGCTTTGGGATGGTGACAATCACTAGTGATTTTCTGAACGAGATCAAGGTGAAGCAACTATTAGATGAGGAGTTGATCGAGAAACGAAACTTGATCATTTTGGGAAAAGCGTTGGATTTCGAAGTAGGAAACGATGGCATTCTACGTTGCAAAGGACGTGTTTGCGTGCCATATGACATGGAGTTGAGAAGGATGATTCTTGACGAAGGTCACAAGAGCAGATTGAGTATTCATCTGGGATCGACAAAGATGTACCAAGATCTAAAGTTGAATTTCTGGTGTTCAGGAATGAAGAAGAATGTAGCAGAGTTTGTGGCGGCATGTCTGACATGTCAGAAGGCGAAGATAGAACATCAAAAGCCTGCGGGTATGTTAAAGTCACTTGATGTGCCAGAGTGGAAGTGAGACAGTATCTCTATGGCTTTCGTGGTAGCTTTACCAGCTACGAGGAAGAGATTTGATTCCATTTCGGTCATTGTGGACCGTTTGACGAAATCAGCACATTTCATACCGGTGAAGACAACCCATAACGTGGAGGCACTTGCAAACGTGTATGTCGCTGAGATTGTACGACTTCATGGAGTACCCTCGAGTATTGTTTCTGACAGAGATCCGAAGTTTACTTCGCATTTCTGGAAGGCCTTGCACGATGCGCTTGGCACGAAGTTGAGGTTGAGCTCTGCCTATCACCCTCAGACGGATGGACAGACCGAGAGGACAATACAGTCATTGGTGAAGGTATGAAAAACGGTAGAAAGGGGGGGTTTGAATAACGTTTTCAAGAAAAAGCTTCCACCTTAAAGATTTTGACAAATCTTTCGAGAACTTAAGTGCTAAAGATAAGAGATAGAAAAGCACACAAGGATTTTATCCTGGTTCACTTGATAAATCACTCAAGCTACTCCAGTCCACCCGTTAAGGTGATTTCTTCCTTCTTAGAATGAAGGCAATCCACTAATCAGGTAAGAGTTACAACTGCACTTGAAACCTACAAGTGACTAACAATTACACTGACTTAGCTCACACTAAGATTCACTCTCTTAGTCATCTCTAGGATCCGATCAACCTTGATCTCCTAAAGGAACTAAACAAACTGTTTATCAAAGAATTGTTTACAAGAGATTTGCTTCTAAAAAGCTAATAGTAAACTCAATGAATTTCAGATGAAAGAAAGCTTAGAAGAATTTGAATTTGTCTTGCGCGTATGTGAATGCTTCTAGCCGCTTCTTTCAGTCTTCAGCCTCTTTATATACTCCAAGGATTAGGGTTGAGCGTTGCATGGGAAATGCTACCGTTGGAGGGCAGTTCTGGAAAATCCAGCTTCTGCTGTGTCTGAGACTGTTAGGTAGGTCGTCAGGAAGGTACAGTTGCTTTTGTACTTGGATAGCGACTTGACCTTTAAACCTAGGAGACTTCTGATCAGGAGAAAGCTTCATGTTGGAACTTGTGAAGCCGGTTGATCAGAGTCAGAGGGAAAGCCCAGATCCTCTGACCATTGTTTCTTCTGATTCTGAACTCAGAGGGAAGTACATGGTCTTCAGAGTATCTTGCTTCTGGACATCAGAATTTCACTAATCAGCTTCTGGATCTTCAGAGTCTTCTACACCATCAGAATATCTGAGCCTTCAGTGTTTCTTGGTTATCAGACTTTCTGGATCTTCAGAACTTCTAGTGACTGAGTCCACATCAGAGTTTGTATAACTTCAGAACTTCTGAAGCTTTTCCACTGTTCATACTGAACATGGTGAATGCGAAAGCGTTGCTTGGGTCGCTCTTTAACACAATGCTTCTGATTTGTGTGAGATTGAGTTGAGGTCAGAGCCTGTAAATAGCACACTCAGAAAAACACGTTAGAGTACCACAATTGTTCATATCAAAAGGTTAACTTGTAATCATCAAAACATAGAGTTGTACTACTAGATCAAAACTTGATCTTACAATTGGAAGACTTGCTGCGAGCATGTGTATTAGATAGTCAAGAGAGCTGGGATGAACTGTTACCTTTGATCGAGTTTACTTATAACAACAGTTTCCATGCTAGTATTGAAATGGCACCTTATGAGGCTTTGTATGGGAGGAGATGTAGAACTCCTTTATGCTGGTTTTAAGATGGCGAACATCTTCTCGTTGGACCTGAACTAGTGCAACAAACTACTGAGAAATTAAAGCAAATACAAGAGAAGATGAGGACGTCACAGAGTCGACAGAAGAGTTATGCTGACACACGACGGAGAGAGTTAGAGTTTGAGGCGGGAGACCATGTGTTTCTTCGCGTGACACCAACTACCGGAGTGGGAAGAGCGATAAAGTCGAGGAAGCTGACACCGAAGTTCATTGGACCGTATCAGATTATCGAGCGAGTCGGTAAAGTAGCTTATCGGATTGCGTTGCCACCATTTCTGTCCAAGATTCATGATGTGCTACACGTGTCATAATTGAGGAAGTATATTCCTGATCCCTCTCACATCATCAAGGAAGATGACATCCAACTTAGAGACAACTTGTCTTTTGAAGTGGCACCAATGAGGATTGAGGAACGTAGGATCAAGTAGTTGAGGAACAAGCAGGTTCCTCTGGCAAAAGTGATTTGGAACCAAGACACG
This sequence comes from Lotus japonicus, assembly GCF_012489685.1. Taxonomy (NCBI): domain Eukaryota; kingdom Viridiplantae; phylum Streptophyta; class Magnoliopsida; order Fabales; family Fabaceae; genus Lotus; species Lotus japonicus. Next base: position 20,162,863 of record NC_080046.1, read on the forward strand.
GGCGATGCTACTTGGGAACTAGAAGATAAGATGAAGGAACAGTATCCGGAACTCTTCACTGAGCCTTAAGTTTCGAGGACGAAACTTTCTTTTTGGGGGTAGTATTGTAAGACCCAAGATTTTAAAATTAAATAAATAATGAATTTCCAACTCATGCATAGGATTATGTGTAAGCGTGAGAGGAACTTGACTTGTACTTGATGGTTGAATTAGTATTAAGAAGAAGAAAACGTTAGTAAACGACTAATTTGCACTTAAAGACACGATGGAAACTAATTCCAAAAATCTTCAGAGAAATGTTAGAACTTCTCTTAATCTTTCCATGACAAGCATTTCGATACGAAACCCTGAAATGTACGAACGTCCGATTCTAGTTCTCGGAGGTTTGCCGAAATTAAATCCCTGATAGCTCAAGAAACCTAGAGTAAACTGTTGATGAATACTTTTTCTATTCGGAGCTTCAAACGAAGATTCCACACACGTACACCCATTTCTTTCGATGTTTCTAATCTTTCTTTAGAAAGAAGTTTTCCCATCCGACATCAGTTGTAAAAAGTAGTTTTTCGGGTAAAATAGATTTACACCGACTTTGGATCGTTTGCTTTAATTCTGAGAAACCTGTTTTGAGTTCTGGAATTCTGTCGCCAGAACCTATCTTAGAATTCAAGGAGGAATGTGCAGGAAAAATCGGAATCGCGAAATATTCATTTTCCCGCGTTTTCCATTTTCTATAAATAGCTAGAAAAATGAAAAAAAAAAAAAACAAAAAAGATCATCACCATTTTCACCATTGGGGCCGTGGGTTTCAAGGAGAAAGGAGGAGAAAAAGTTTTTCGCCGATTCTTGTCTGATCGTCGCACAGTTCGTTGCTACGCGTAGGCCTCGAGGTACTGATGCTTTTCCTTACCTCTGATCGTAAATTATGTCGCTTTTCTCTATGTTTTTCTGTGCTCAAAGTTTCGAGCTTTTTGTAAAACTGTCCAAATAACTTGATTTCAGTGTCTAAACATATTCCCTACTAACCCAAGAGTACTTCTAGCGGATTACATTTCGCCGAATCTCGCCGAATCGCCGCCGAACTTCAATTCTGCTCAAAATACCCATTTCTGACAAAGGTTCCGCCTTTTGAATCAAAAACTCTTGTCTGAGTTTAGCGTCAGTAGGATTAGTTGTTATAAATGTCGTTAGGATCACGCTCATCCAATTTATTTTTCGAAATTCTGATTTTGAGTTTCCGAGCTAAAAATATTGACCAAAATACCCCTGCTCTAGTTTTCGATCCGATAATTTTTCTGAGAGTTTCCCTGGCCTAGATATCGCCTAAGAATACCTAGGAATTAAATTAGTTCGAAGAAAAAGTTCGGAAACCCTATTTTTGAGAGTGGCCGAAACCTGTTTGTTAGGGTACCGTGTCCAAAAATAATTTTTGGGTATCTATGACCTGAGCTATAGCGTAGCTCTTTCGATTGTCGAAATTTTGGCTTCGGTTTCGTGTCATTCCGAGTTCTGTAGCTCGAGTTATGCTCATTTTAGCGAACGAAGTCTCCGTTGTCCATTCGTGCCCAAATGTGAATTCTGAAGCTTTAAAAGCTTTCTTTACGATTTCGATTAGTATTATTAGATCGTGTTGCTCCTAGTGATGCTTGTGTTGATGATTGTGTTTTCTTTGTTCTAGGTTCGCAATTTCCATGCACAACTTCTACTCACGAAGGTAAGGGTAACTCAGTTTTAGAGTGTCATTGAGTCTTGCATGTATTTATTGCACTGCCTGCGTTTGAGATGAAGATAATTATATTGATTGGCAGATGATTATGATTATTATGTTGAACTGGGAAAATGTTTTCTGGAGGTTTCGACAGAGTGAACTTATTGAGACGTGTGTCTCCGTTTTCTGAGAGGCTTCGGTCGTTTACTGGTTTCTGTCATTGAACTGAGTTGGTATGCAATTGAGTTGATTTATGTTCGTTGATAATAGGAATAACATGTGGTTACTCCGAATTAATCATTGGTTTGGGCATTGTTGTTGACTGACTTGGCATATAGGCTTTGGTCCTTAAGTGGCGATGAGGTGGGTGTGGTCCCACGTGATTGTCCCGTCTTTCGAGGCGTTATAAAGTGGCAATGAGGTGGGTGTGGTCCCGCGGGATTGTCCCATCTTCCGAGATGTTCTAAAGTGGCGATGAGGTGGGTGTGGTCCCACGCGATTGTCCAGTCCATAGTGGCGCTAAGTGGCGATGAGGTGGGTGTGGTCCCGCGTGATTGTCCCGTCTTGTGAGACGTTATTGATCGATCCATTTTGGTAGCAGCATATAGTTGCATTATAGGGAACTAACACCTGACCCTATGTTGTTGGATTTTAGTTATTGGTTTATTGAAATCTGATTTCATGTTACATTGTTGAGGTTATTATTATCTGAGTTAATCTATGATAAGTTGTTGATATATGAGTTTAGTGATGTTGCTAGTCTATTTACCATGCTAGGTAATTTAATTTGAATAGCATGATTTTCTCTTTTATACATGGTAATTGCATGGAGTTAGCCCTTTCTATTTGCTACTTGTTGTTTGAGCGCTTAACGCTATTAGGCGATGGAGATCCTTCCGCCGAAGCTTAACTGCTCGAGTTGGAGATCGGGTCGTAGGCGGTGGAGTAGAGGTGTAAGAAGCAGCTTTGTTTCTCCTTTATGGATTATGTTTGAGTCTCCCTTCCTATATGAGAACTCTGTTATTTAAGCCTTGCTTCCGCCACTGTCAAAGTGCGCAATATTTATTCTGAACCTTACTTATGGTGTTGTAAACTATTATTAGAGTATATCGGGAAACACATTATTTAAATAAAGTTATGATATGTTTCCAACCTTTTAGCCAAAGTGTTTAGTTGTTTTTCAGAAAAAAATTCCTTGCTGTGGAGAGCATGCCTTCGTACTTGCTTTTTGAATCAAAAACTCTCGTCTGAGCTTAGCGTCAGTAGGATTAGTTGTTATAAATGTCGTTAGGATCACGCTCATCCAATTTATTTTTCAAAATTCTGATTTTGAGTTTCCGAGCTAAAAATATTGACCAAAATACCCCTGCTCTAGTTTTCGATCCGATAATTTTTCTGAGAGTTTCCCTAGCCTAGATATCGCCTAAGAATACCTAGGAATTAAATTAGATCGAAGAAAAAGTTCGAAAACCCTATTTTTGAGAGTGGCCGAAACCTATTTGTTAGGGTACCGTGTCCAAAAATAATTTTTGGGTCTCTATGACCTGAGCCATTGCGTAGCTCCTTCAATTGTCGAAATTTTGGCGTTGGTTTCGTGTCATTCCGAGTTCTGTAGCTCGAGTTATGCTCGTTTTAGCGAACGAAGTCTCCGTTGTCAATTCGTGCCCAAATGTGAACTCTGAAGCTTTAAAAGCTTTCTTTACGATTTCGATTAGTATTATTAGATCGTGTTGCTCCTAGTGATGCTTGTGTTGATGATTGTGTTTCTTTGTTCTAGGTTCGCAATTTCCATGCACCACTTCTACTCACGAAGGTAAGGGTAACTCGGTTTTAGCGCGTCTTTGAGTCTTGCATGCTTTTATCGCACTGCAAGCGTTTGAGATGAAGTTGTTTAAACTTGTTTGGCAATTGATTGAAATGTTAGTATGCTTTCAATGTTGTATGCTTGCTTATGTTGACTGTTTCTGAGGCTTGTGCCAAATGCTTTCTAAAGGCTTCAGTCGAGTAAACTTATTGAGACGTGTGTCTCCGTTTTCTCAGAGGCTTCGGTCGTTTACTGGTTTCTGTCATTACTTCTTTCTAATGGATAAGACGTGGTTATTGTTGATACTTGACTTGATCATTAGACTTGGAATTGTTGATTGAGTGATTACTGAGGTTGAGGTTTGTTGTTTATTAACTTGACATTTAGGGCTTGAACTTGAAGTGGCAATGTGGTGGTGATTGTCCCACGTGATTGTCCCGTCTTCGAAGGCGTTATAAAGTGGCGATGTGGTGGATATTGTCCCACGTAATCGTCCCATCTTTCGAGATGTCCTAAAGTGGCAGTGTGTTGGTGATTGTCCCACGTGATTGTCCCGTCCATAGTGGCGTTAAGTGGCGGTGTGGTGGTGATTGTCCCACGTTATCGTCCCGTCTTGAGAGACGTTGCTGATCGATCCATTTTGGTAGCAACATATAGTTGCATTATAGGGAACTAACACCTGACCCGATGTTGTTGGATTTTAGTTATTGGTTTATTGATATCTGATTTGATGTTACGTTGTTGAGGTTATTATTATCTGAGTTAATCTATGTTAAGTTGTTGATATATGAGTTGAGTTATGTTGCTAGTTCATTTACCATGCTAGGTAATTAAATTTGAATAGCATGATTTTCTCTTTTATACATGGTAATTGCATGGAGTTAACCCTTTCTATTTGCTACTTGTTGTTTGGGCGCTTAACGCTATTAGGCGATGGAGATCCTTCCGCCGAAGCTTAGCTGCTCGAGTTGGAGATCGGTTCGTGGGCGGTGGAGTAGAGGTGTGAGAAGCAGCTTTGCTTCTCCTTTATGGATTATGTTTGAGTCTCCCTTACTATATGAGAACTCTGTTATTAAAGCCTGAACCTTACTTATGGTGTTGTAAACTATTATTAGAGTATATCGGGAAACAGGTTATTTAAATAAAGTTATGGTATGTTTCCAACCTTTTAGCCGAAGTGTTTAGTTGTTTTTCAGAAAAAATTTCCCTTGGATTTTAGGGATTGTAGATTAGTCCTTAGACTTTGTTAGGTTACTAATGTGACTCCTCAATTGAGAAACCGGGGTGTTACAATATTCACCACACTAGTTGTCGCAGCCATGAAAGCATAGGTGTGCGACCTCACCACCATTCCAAGTACTGTCGAATCCCTCCCAGTCCAACCGACATCAATGTTCACTTTCAGACATCCCTCTGGCGGTGGCTGCCATCGACCCCGGCGCTCCTTTTCTTCCGTACCATTAACACGATCCCCTCCTCTGCTGCGCCTCCTTCCAATCTTTCCAAGAATTAATAGCTGCATTCATAGCTACCTCATGCAGCAGTACAATGTTCTAAAAGACAGCTTCATTACGTGCTTTCCACATACCATACATGCCTTGCAGCAATAAACCCACCGTCTCTGCGTCATGGCTACGAATGAAATCAGCAATCCATGAAGAAGAAGAAGCCTCTTGTACCCCATCAGCTTGAAGCCCAAACGGGTGAGCAAACCACGCCACCCGAGCCCATTCAAACGCAAAGAACAGGTGATGCACAATTTCAAGAACTTGCTGGTGACAGAGAGGGCAACATTCATCAACTTCAACCCCCTTTCTAGCCAGATTTGCTCTACAAGGAAGGGTGTTGGTAAGAGCCCTGAAAGCAAAATGCTTTACCTTAGTAGAAACAGTAGCTGCCCACAACTTCTTCCAGGGGACTACTGTAACACCCCGATTTCCAGGTGTCACTTTAGTAACCAAAAATAGACTTTACGCTGAAAACAGGTAATTTTTTTGTTTGATACCTTTTAAATCAAGCAATAGAAAATAAAGACAAAACCCAACCAACACACAAATATATACACATGTACAGCCTCAGCTGCACTCCCATGTCACGCGCACTCGCAGTGACTCCAAAGTAGTGTGCCCGTAGGCAAATAGTTACAGATCCAGAAGTGTGAGTGAAAAGGTTATAATTACAATCCACTGGGAGAAAGTCGGCCTCAAAATGGCCTAAGCAAAGACCCCTATAGTCCGACTGACTCACTGTGATCCCTCAATAAGAGAACCACACAAAAGCCATGCGTCGGGAACCTACCCCGTCCCAAAAGCAAAACGAATCAGAGCTCTACACAAATATGACGCCTGCCTAACTCTACCAACCCATAACTGCTCACACATCCGAGTCCTCGGCGAACTGAAGACGGCAAGTTGAAGCTCAGCTCCATGCGTCGTAGAACTTCTTTCGTCAGATGTTCACACTCGTCAGTCCGGTCCTCCATGACCCTTCCCCGGTACGTCGCTCGATGACCCACAACATCGATCACCCAAGCGGTGGGGGCATCCCGATCCACAAGCTCATATCTGATCCCCCCCGAGGGAGAGACCATCGAACACCAGTCGGCCATCGACATCTGGCAGCAGGCCGACCGCCCAAACACAAACATACAAACAAAGCCAAGGCGCTAGGGTCAACTCACAGCAATAAGTAGATATACACTCAACATGTGATATGGGGTATAGATATATGTTGATATATATACATATAAACAATCCTAGCATGTTATGGCTCTAACATTGCTTCAATAAACAAACAGCACACAATCTCAGTCAGCATGAATGTATGCGTGAAATGCACAATATGTATCCGGATTTGTGACGCGTTCCCGTTCGCCACAAGTGAAGCATTTTCACTATGGATGGACCATTCCCGTTATCCATCCTGGATGAAATCCATCCTGGATGAACCATTCCCGTTATTCATCCTTGGTGAACCATTCCCGTTATTCACCGAATGATGAACCATTCCCGTTATTCATCATTAATGCAAGGTGAACCATTCCCGTTATTCACCATGATATGCACAGGTGAACCATTCCCGTTATTCACCCGATTGAATGCAACGTGGTTAGCCAAACAACGAATCGTCCTTACCACGAAAGTGTTTAGCTCACAACCCAATCTCAACAAACCCATGAGTTAGTGTCGGTCAATACAACACAACTCGGAGTAAGTGTCGGTCAATACAACACAACTCCACCCACAGAATACACAAGGGTCTAGTGTCGGTCAATACAACACAGCCCAAACAACAAGAGCACTAGGTGTCGGTCAATACAACACGGCTCCACAACACTCCCCAAGAGTACTAGAGTACTCGGTGACTTTCAATCATCACCATAGCTCACCTTAGTGGCTTCCCCCAATTCCGATAACTCTCCAAACCCACAACAAAGTCGACTTTTCCCCGTCTTTCATAAATATTTTCCCCTTCAGTTCTCCTATGCTTAAACGTTAATAAAAATTGTTTCAATTCGAATTAGTCAAGTTATGAGTTTATTTCTCAAAGTCTAAGTTTCCCAAGTCTTTAGATTTTCAAAGCTCTATCATTCTAAGTTTTCAAAGATCAACCACCCAAAATAAATTTCCCGGGGAAAGTCTAAGAATTCCAACATATGGCTAAGTCTCAAACCCCACATTTGGACTTGCCTAGGGTTGTTCATCCAACCCGAAATATCAAAGATCACCAGATCAATGAATCTCCACTCCGAAATTGCGTCAAAACGCTCAATCCAACAAAAGCACAACATCACAAGTATGGAAAAGCATCATAACATCAACTCATCATCAAAAACAACATCAGATAAAACATAAGTCGAATTTATCGACGCCTATCATGCAGTCATAGCTAATATATAGTAAGTTGCCCTAACCTCGAGCTGATCCAGCTTCGCAAATCAAATCTCCTTCACAGGAATGCCTTGAAACTTCCAAAGTTCCTTCAACTGAACCTCGGAGGAAAAACAAAGCAGAATCCACACAAAATCGATTAGTTCGATCGCAATACAATACATAAACGATAGACAAAGCATCAAAGCTTCAGAATACGACAAACGGGTACGAAAGGACAAGTTTTCGAAAACGAAAAACTCCCCTCCCCTTAGGAAAACCCCACGGCCATAAGGAGAAAAGGGCTTCGGCTCTTTTTCTTCGATCAAATCAGTTTACAAGGTAGTTTTAGGGTAAAACTAAGGCAAAGAAACTGTCAGAACAATTTTCGGACAATCGGGCCGAAATACGACTACGCAGGGGCATTTTGGTCCAAAATAAAGGCTCAAAACTTCAAAGTTATCAGTTCTGAAAACAAATTTGACAGCAACGATCCTCATGATATCCGTGACAACAAATCCTAAAGGCACGAAGTCAGATTAAGTCTTTTCGACAATAAAGTTTCGAAATGTGAGACAAAAAGAGTTTTGAGTCAATTTTTCAGATCCTGGACAACTGAATCGCAATCAGAGTTTACTGACAGAGGTTTTAGACTCAGGGGAACATAAGGAACATAACCCAAGCGAGAAATCAGAGAAATCGGACAATTTTAGAAAAAGCTCAAAACTTAGAGCACAGAAACGACTTCAGAAACTCAGCAGAAACAGAAATCAGAGGCAGGATTCATGATAGTTACCTCGATACCTAGAAGTAGGGACGAACTGCACGAAGATTGGTCAAGTTTTCGCGGAAATCCCCTCCCCCCTTGCTCCCCACGAAATCAGCCACAAATGGAAAGAAAATGAGAGGATTTTGCTTTTTCGCGCTATTTATAGGCGGGTGAAATCGCGGGAAAATGAAAATTTCGCGATTCCGATTTTTGCAGCACGATCACCGAGAAATTCTAAGAGAGATTCTGGCGTCGGAATTCCAGAACTCAAAACAAATATCTAGGATTTGGGAAAAACGATATCGAAAAACTCAAAAGCGGTGTCGGTTAATCTGCCCCGAAAAACTACTTTTTGCTGTGATGCTCAAACGACAAAACTTCCAACTGAAGAAAGATTGGAAACGTCGAAACAAGTCTGGCAACGCGGACGGAATCTTCTTTAGAAGTCCTGAATAGAAAAAGTCTTCATCCATTGCTCGAAAATAGGGTTTCGAAGCAAAGAAATTAGCGTCGGCGGACATCCGAAAAGTGAAACCTATCGTGCGTACAGTCCAGAGTTCCGAAATGAAACGCTGGTCGATGGAAAAATAAAGAGAATCTTTAAATTTTCCGAGAGTTCGAAATCTCACTCAAAACGTTGCTTTAAGAGCGAAATAGTCTATTCTGGACACGCTCGCCCTAAGGCAAGTGTGCAGACGACTCGCACTAACTCCGAAAACAACTACGCAACATTCCTCAAGCAATTCCTGAACTTTCTTCTTCATTAATCTTCCTCAAATGTCAAACTCCTGTCACGCTTACACTGATTCTACGCGTGAGTCGGAAACTAGCTTGTTCTGAAAATCCAGGTCTTACAATACTCCCCTCCAAAAAGAAAGTTTCGTCCTCGAAACTCAGAGTTCTGCAAAAAGTTCGGAATACAGTTCCTTGATCTTATCTTCCAATTCCCATGTAGTAGTGCCTGTGTCATTGTTCCTCAAAATCTTTACTTAAGCAATCTGCCTTCCCCTTAACTGTTTCACTCTTCTATCCCCACTGCTAACTATCGGCGTCTCAAAAGACAAAACATCATTCAACCTCATGTCGTCTGACTCGATTACTTGCGTTGGACCTCTGCTTGAAATGATACCGGTTGGCATTCCGTGCAGTCGCACAACCTTAGCCACTTACTTCTTTACTTTCGGTCGTCCGGAATTCTTCTTAAACTCAGTGCCTCTCTGTCATCATAAAGTAGATACTCAACTTGTCCTCGTGATCTTCATCTACAGTCCATCACTTGTTCGTTCGATAACTCTTAGACGAAACATTGTGTTGGAATCTAATAGTCCATTAACGTCACATCCAACTTCGTAACTATCATCACTCGCACAATGAAATCAATCTCCTACTTAGTCACCATTCGAATTAAAAATCGACTTATGTCCTTATTTCTTGTCCTTCACTAATCTTATCCCCTTCAACATCAAGTTATCAACAACTTATAAGATAATCCTCTTCTTAATATCTAACAATCCATTATTATCGTCTTCTTCCTTAGAACTTCCCTCACTCAAACCTATTTACACTTACTGAAATCCCTAACACTTCGCATAAATCGAGACTTATCCTCTAGTAGATTACATCATAACTATACCTCAAGGGACTTAACTAGCCATCTTATCATCCGATCCTTCAACATTCTGAGATTTAACTCTATCGTAACCGCTAACACCACTAAATCTCGTATGTGTACATGAATCTCAGCTCACTAGGTCAACCTTAGCCCTAGGATTCTCATTCAACCTTAGTAAAATTCACTTGTTACTCGTAATATGCATTATCAAAATCCATAAAAAAGTCCCATTGACTCTTATACTCTACGAAACTCGTCAAAATATAACAACCTCAGGTATTCATCTTAATACTAACACCTTCCTTTCTGTGACTCAATCACCATCTCGTCAATCAACTTCTTAATCTCCCAATCAAATTCTGACAAACTTTGAGTCCTTCACACCTTAGACAGACATTCATAGATTTAAAACCTAAACCTTCTCCAAGTTTGGTCCTCTAATGTCCTTTAATCCTTCAATACTTCTTAAATGAATATCCGTTTCTTAAAAACTATAACTCCTTCACTTACCCAAACGACCTGACCAGTGTCGTCATGCTTTCACATCCACAACTTATTATGCTAACATCATTCAAATCATATCACATGGCTCATTATGTCTGCAACCTCATGATCAACATCAATCGATCACCAACTTATAACCAACCTTATGACCCTACACAACCCAAGATTCATTTACTTCAAGATCACTCTTATATTATACCTCAATGGTCTTAACCCGAAACCCATCTCCAGGTCTTCATTCTTCTAAGATTCAACTCCTATTGTCACAGCTACAACTGTAAGATCTCTTACTCGTATGCGATTCTCGACTCTCAAGATTCAATCTTAACCCTAAGATTTCAATCCAACTTAGTAAATCTCACTTAGTAATCTCAGCATATTTCCTTGGAATCCATATCACCAACCTCAAGTATTCAACTTATGCTAAAACTTTCTTTCTCCAACTTAATCATTAATTCAACACTTTTCAAGCGAAAATTCATCTCTTAAGACTATAATGTCTCCACATATTAATCCAACGCTTAGCAAAACTTATTCCTCGAACTCGACTATAACAATCTAGTTCAGAGTTAATTCTTCTCAATCTCGCTACCATCAAACAATCATCTATAACCGGATATTAAATCCAACCTATCTAATCTCTAATAATCCCACGTCAGAAATCACATAACCTATGACTTCATAACTTCCGAGAAAATACTTAAAGATTTTCCAACATCAATTCTATTGGCTTAGTCTACCTCTACTTGGAGTAATCACACGAACTAACCAATCAATGTCTATACGAAAATCATCAACTTCCAAAGGTTCAAATCTTAATCTTGTACAATCAAATGCTTAACACGAACTTTCCTCCCAAATCCGACTAATCCTCAATCAATTCAAATTCATCTTACCCGTCCTTCTATCAAAGTCCATAACCAGCTGTGATTCCGAATATCACCCCCTCAATATTAGGTTGATCAGGCCTAATACATCGAAGGTGGAAATTTAGAAAAACCCACTGGAACAGACAATGAGTTCCTGACATCCAGTAACCACAAATATCCTGATATCAAGTTCCTAACGATTCTGCTACGGAACCACACACCCTCAATCCATGTAAAAGATTAATCCTTCCTCGTCAATTGAGTCAAAGGTCCAACAATCTTGGCAAATCCCTCAATGAAGCGTCTATAATATCCAGCTAAATCCACAGAACTTCTGATCTCTGTCACCATCTTCGGTTGCTCCCAAGCCAAAACAGTCTCCACTTTCGCCGGATCCACAGCTATGCCCTCCTTCGAGATAGCATGGCCTAAGAAATTGACTTCCTCCAGCCAGAATTCACACTTGGAAGGGTTCTCATACAGCTTTTTCTCTCTCAACAATTGTAAAACTTGGCGCAAATGTCCTTCATGTTTATTCGCGTCCTTCGAATAGATCAATATGTCCTCAATAAACACCACCACACGCCGATCTAAGAACTCCTGAAAGATGCGGTTCATGTAATCCATGAAAACAGCAGGTACATTCGTCACTCCAAACGGCATCACTAGGTACTCGTAGTGTCCTTAACGTGTCCTGAAAGCAGTCTTCGGTATATCCTCAATCTTCACTCTGATCCGACGATAGCCTGACCTCAAATCTATCTTGGAAAATACGGTAGCCCCTCGTAGTTGGTCCATCAAATCATCTATCCTCGGCAACGGGTATCTGTTCTTGATCGTCGCCTTGTTCAATTGTCGATAATCCACCCACGATCTCGACCTTCCGTCCTTCTTCTTGACTAACAACACTGGCGCTCCCCACGGTGAAACACTCGGTCGAATGAATCCCTTTTGCCGAAAGATCCTCTAACGACTCCGCTTCAAAACTAAACGCCCTAAAATCCTACGATTCGTACCCATAAGGAATTTCCCTGAGATCCTAGCTTCCTTATCAACGCCTCGGTAAAACAACTCCCTAGCTCCGCGTGCTATTCTAGATCTCGTGTAACCTCTATAGTTAAATCACGAGCAACTTCGAATAAGGTCCTACTAGGGATAATAATCATAGGATCATAGTCTAAGTAGTAAATACAAGTTAGGCGCGTCACACTCGCTTGAATATAAAAGAGTAAGTTATTCTAGAATACGAGAACAGTTAAAATATTACCATCGTTCCCACGTTCTTCCTCGTTCGACTCCTCAACTCTTGCTCCTCCCTTGATATGAATCCTTTCCTCTGTAGTAAGTTGTTTTCCTTTCCCAACATTCCCTGATGATTCGCCCCTGAGTGCCTTGCAATCTTGGGAGAAATGTCCCGGTTGGTTGCAATTGAAGCATAGACTTTCTTTGGTCTTGCAGTTCACAGCTAGATGCCCCTCTCGGTTACACTTGAAGCATCTCCGTCCAATCACTGAGCATTTGTTAGCAAAATGCCCAAACTTTCTGCAACGAGTACATGTCACTCCTTTGTCACCAACTGGCTTCCCCCCCAGTATCAGCAGTCGTCGGTTTGTACTCTCTTGAGATAAGATTTCTTCCCTCGGAACGCTGATATGGTCCCCACTTATGGTAACTCTTCCTTCCGTTGTAGCCTTGGGAACCTGACCTCATTGGTCCCCCAGCTCCAATTCGGTTCATTCCTCTTTATTGATACATTGCTGTCGCCATCAGTCGTTGATGATGCTCACGTGTAGCCTCCGCCATCCGGTTAAGATCCACCATCCTATATCCCATCGAACGTCCGATTAGTACTAACCATACGGTAGCACTAGACAAACCACTCAATCCGATTGAGTAGTAACGCAAGCAATTAGAGCGAAAATCGCTCTGCAGACAATCAATTTTCACTCTTTGCAGAGTCACACAACCTAGCACAGAAGACCTATTCCCCAAAGACTCCCAAAAGACTCGACTAAGCTCTGATACCACAATGTAACACCCCGATTTCCAGGTGTCACTTTAGTAACCAAAAATAGACTTTACGCTGAAAACAGGTAATTTTTTTGTTTGATACCTTTTAAATCAAGCAATAGAAAATAAAGACAAAACCCAACCAACACACAAATATATACACATGTACAGCCTCAGCTGCACTCCCATGTCACGCGCACTCGCAGTGACTCCAAAGTAGTGTGCCCGTAGGCAAATAGTTACAGATCCAGAAGTGTGAGTGAAAAGGTTATAATTACAATCCACTGGGAGAAAGTCGGCCTCAAAATGGCCTAAGCAAAGACCCCTATAGTCCGACTGACTCACTGTGATCCCTCAATAAGAGAACCACACAAAAGCCATGCGTCGGGAACCTACCCCGTCCCAAAAGCAAAACGAATCAGAGCTCTACACAAATATGACGCCTGCCTAACTCTACCAACCCATAACTGCTCACACATCCGAGTCCTCGGCGAACTGAAGACGGCAAGTTGAAGCTCAGCTCCATGCGTCGTAGAACTTCTTTCGTCAGATGTTCACACTCGTCAGTCCGGTCCTCCATGACCCTTCCCCGGTACGTCGCTCGATGACCCACAACATCGATCACCCAAGCGGTGGGGGCATCCCGATCCACAAGCTCATATCTGATCCCCCCCGAGGGAGAGACCATCGAACACCAGTCGGCCATCGACATCTGGCAGCAGGCCGACCGCCCAAACACAAACATACAAACAAAGCCAAGGCGCTAGGGTCAACTCACAGCAATAAGTAGATATACACTCAACATGTGATATGGGGTATAGATATATGTTGATATATATACATATAAACAATCCTAGCATGTTATGGCTCTAACATTGCTTCAATAAACAAACAGCACACAATCTCAGTCAGCATGAATGTATGCGTGAAATGCACAATATGTATCCGGATTTGTGACGCGTTCCCGTTCGCCACAAGTGAAGCATTTTCACTATGGATGGACCATTCCCGTTATCCATCCTGGATGAAATCCATCCTGGATGAACCATTCCCGTTATTCATCCTTGGTGAACCATTCCCGTTATTCACCGAATGATGAACCATTCCCGTTATTCATCATTAATGCAAGGTGAACCATTCCCGTTATTCACCATGATATGCACAGGTGAACCATTCCCGTTATTCACCCGATTGAATGCAACGTGGTTAGCCAAACAACGAATCGTCCTTACCACGAAAGTGTTTAGCTCACAACCCAATCTCAACAAACCCATGAGTTAGTGTCGGTCAATACAACACAACTCGGAGTAAGTGTCGGTCAATACAACACAACTCCACCCACAGAATACACAAGGGTCTAGTGTCGGTCAATACAACACAGCCCAAACAACAAGAGCACTAGGTGTCGGTCAATACAACACGGCTCCACAACACTCCCCAAGAGTACTAGAGTACTCGGTGACTTTCAATCATCACCATAGCTCACCTTAGTGGCTTCCCCCAATTCCGATAACTCTCCAAACCCACAACAAAGTCGACTTTTCCCCGTCTTTCATAAATATTTTCCCCTTCAGTTCTCCTATGCTTAAACGTTAATAAAAATTGTTTCAATTCGAATTAGTCAAGTTATGAGTTTATTTCTCAAAGTCTAAGTTTCCCAAGTCTTTAGATTTTCAAAGCTCTATCATTCTAAGTTTTCAAAGATCAACCACCCAAAATAAATTTCCCGGGGAAAGTCTAAGAATTCCAACATATGGCTAAGTCTCAAACCCCACATTTGGACTTGCCTAGGGTTGTTCATCCAACCCGAAATATCAAAGATCACCAGATCAATGAATCTCCACTCCGAAATTGCGTCAAAACGCTCAATCCAACAAAAGCACAACATCACAAGTATGGAAAAGCATCATAACATCAACTCATCATCAAAAACAACATCAGATAAAACATAAGTCGAATTTATCGACGCCTATCATGCAGTCATAGCTAATATATAGTAAGTTGCCCTAACCTCGAGCTGATCCAGCTTCGCAAATCAAATCTCCTTCACAGGAATGCCTTGAAACTTCCAAAGTTCCTTCAACTGAACCTCGGAGGAAAAACAAAGCAGAATCCACACAAAATCGATTAGTTCGATCGCAATACAATACATAAACGATAGACAAAGCATCAAAGCTTCAGAATACGACAAACGGGTACGAAAGGACAAGTTTTCGAAAACGAAAAACTCCCCTCCCCTTAGGAAAACCCCACGGCCATAAGGAGAAAAGGGCTTCGGCTCTTTTTCTTCGATCAAATCAGTTTACAAGGTAGTTTTAGGGTAAAACTAAGGCAAAGAAACTGTCAGAACAATTTTCGGACAATCGGGCCGAAATACGACTACGCAGGGGCATTTTGGTCCAAAATAAAGGCTCAAAACTTCAAAGTTATCAGTTCTGAAAACAAATTTGACAGCAACGATCCTCATGATATCCGTGACAACAAATCCTAAAGGCACGAAGTCAGATTAAGTCTTTTCGACAATAAAGTTTCGAAATGTGAGACAAAAAGAGTTTTGAGTCAATTTTTCAGATCCTGGACAACTGAATCGCAATCAGAGTTTACTGACAGAGGTTTTAGACTCAGGGGAACATAAGGAACATAACCCAAGCGAGAAATCAGAGAAATCGGACAATTTTAGAAAAAGCTCAAAACTTAGAGCACAGAAACGACTTCAGAAACTCAGCAGAAACAGAAATCAGAGGCAGGATTCATGATAGTTACCTCGATACCTAGAAGTAGGGACGAACTGCACGAAGATTGGTCAAGTTTTCGCGGAAATCCCCTCCCCCCTTGCTCCCCACGAAATCAGCCACAAATGGAAAGAAAATGAGAGGATTTTGCTTTTTCGCGCTATTTATAGGCGGGTGAAATCGCGGGAAAATGAAAATTTCGCGATTCCGATTTTTGCAGCACGATCACCGAGAAATTCTAAGAGAGATTCTGGCGTCGGAATTCCAGAACTCAAAACAAATATCTAGGATTTGGGAAAAACGATATCGAAAAACTCAAAAGCGGTGTCGGTTAATCTGCCCCGAAAAACTACTTTTTGCTGTGATGCTCAAACGACAAAACTTCCAACTGAAGAAAGATTGGAAACGTCGAAACAAGTCTGGCAACGCGGACGGAATCTTCTTTAGAAGTCCCGAATAGAAAAAGTCTTCATCCATTGCTCGAAAATAGGGTTTCGAAGCAAAGAAATTAGCGTCGGCGGACATCCGAAAAGTGAAACCTATCGTGCGTACAGTCCAGAGTTCCGAAATGAAACGCTGGTCGATGGAAAAATAAAGAGAATCTTTAAATTTTCCGAGAGTTCGAAATCTCACTCAAAACGTTGCTTTAAGAGCGAAATAGTCTATTCTGGACACGCTCGCCCTAAGGCAAGTGTGCAGACGACTCGCACTAACTCCGAAAACAACTACGCAACATTCCTCAAGCAATTCCTGAACTTTCTTCTTCATTAATCTTCCTCAAATGTCAAACTCCTGTCACGCTTACACTGATTCTACGCGTGAGTCGGAAACTAGCTTGTTCTGAAAATCCAGGTCTTACAACTACGATGGCAGTAAAAGAAGTAGCTTCCCTCATAGTTTTGGTTTCTTGAAGCTGATTGTAGCAGGACCTAACTGAGAAAACACCATCATTACTAAATCTCCAGGATAGCTTATCAGCTTTTGGTACCCTGCCCAGAGGAATCCGTTTAATTGCAAGGGCATCAACTGGGTTAAAGAGCTGATCAACTAACCTTTCATTCCATCTCCTGCTCTCATTATCAATTAACTCATCAACTCGCTCAATGGCCACATGTGCAGGCCTAATCGAACGTACCAATCCATCTCCACTCCCAGATAACCAAGCATCCCTCCAAATATTAATACTTGAACCGCAACCCACCCGCCACTTTAGTCCTTCCCTGATAGTACCAGTTGTTTCCTAAACGATTCTCCAAGCATAACTCGGTTGGTGACCCAAGTCCCCATCAAGCAGCTCCTTCCGTGGAAAATACTTGGCTTTCCACACTCTGAACAGTAGAGAATTTCTAAAGTGTAACAGCCGCCAAACCTGTTTGGATAGAAGAGCATGATTAAAATCTTTCAAATCTCGGAATCCAAGTCCTCCCTTGCCTTTGGGTGCACAAAGTTTCCTCCAACTCGTCCAATGGATTTTCCGTTCGTTGTCCTTTTGCCCCCACTAGAAATTGGCCATTGCACTCTCAATCTTGTCACACACATTAGATGGGATTTTAAAGCAACTCATGATGTAATTAGGAATGGCTTGAGCCACAGATTTCAACAATACCTCCTTTCCCGCCTTCGATAAAATCTTCCCATTCCAATCCTTGAGTTTCCTCCAAACTCTTTCATGAACTTTGCTGGAGATTGCTTTCTTTGATCTCCCTATAACCGTAGGCAAACCCAGGTACTTGTCATGGACCTCCACAACCTTTACACCCATCCTATCTCGGATCATCTCCCTACTGGTTTGTGGAACATTTCAGCTGAAAGGAATTTCGGATTTATCCATATTGACTAATTGACCTGAAGCTTGCTCATTCCTTCTGATTACCTGCAATAGACAATCAGATTCCTCCTTTGTTGCCCGTGTAAATATTACACTATCATCATGGAAGAATAAATGAGATATTTGTGGAGCCCCTCTAGCAACTTGAATACCATGAAGAGATTTCCTTTGAACTTGATCTAACAACAAACCGGAAAAAGCTTCCACACATAAAATAAAAAGATATGGAGAAAGCGGGTCACCTTGGCGCAAGCCTCGCGTGGTTGAAAAGAAGGCCGTAGGCTCACCGTTCACCAAAGGGGCATAAGATACTGTAGAAACACACCGGAGCACCAAATCAGAAAACTGTTGAGTGAACCCCATGGATGACAGGACATGAGAAAGAAAATCCCATTCAATCCTATCATATGCTTTCGCCATGTCTTTTTTAACTGCCATATATCCCTTCTTCCCTCTCGTCTTTTTCTTCATGTAGCGGAACACCTCAAAACCTGTAAGTGCATTATCAGTAATGAGACAACCCGGGACAAAGGCACTTTGGTTTTCCCCCACTATGTCTCCCAAAAACACTTTGATCCTGTTAGCAATACATTTGTAACCAATTTCATAATGACATTACACAAGCTGATCGGCCTCAGATCTTTTGGAGTCTCATGCACTTTAACCTTTGGGACAAGGCATATGAAAGTTTGATTAATACTAGTAGGATCCTCACCATTATTCAAAATAGACAGTACCTTGTTTGTCACATCCTCACCCACAATACGCCAATACTTTTGATAAAAGAGGGCAGGAAATCCATCGGGCCCAGGAGCTTTAAGTGGGTGCATTTGATCTAAAGCTTCTGTAATATCCTCCACTGAAAAAGGCCTTTGAATTTCCTCGACCATGCCATCATTTAAGCGGTGTTGTATGTGGCTACAGACTTCCGGAACATTAATGGGGTTGCTGGCCTCAAACAAATTCATATAATATGCACGAATTTCATGTGCTATGTTGTCATGCTTATAAACCCACGTACCGTTCCCATCTCTGATCCTCTTCAAATAATTCCTCTTATTTCTTTGGTTGGCTTTATGATGAAAAAACTTTGTATTTTTATCGCCATCCTTCAACCACAACGCACGTGACCTCTGTCTCCAATTAACCTCCTCCTTGGCCATTAACCCATCCAACTCCTTTTCCATTTCTTTTTTCCTTTCTAAATTCTCCTCTGTACGGGGCCATAATTGTGCCTTCTCAAGTATTTTAATCAGTAAATTGACTTCACGTGAAATATTACCTTTCTCCTTACCAAGCTGGACTATAGTTTCTCTAGCAGCTTCCATTTTCAACATGAACTCATTTCCACCATTTGCCCAAGCCCCTCTCAAATGATATGGAAATTCAAGATCCAATGCGAGGTGCTCTTCAAGTCGAAAAGGCTTGTCCTTTCTCCTAGGAGCTTCCACGGCACGCTTCACCACATTAACCAAAATTGGAGCATGATCTGACTTAAACCGCAGTAAGTGTCTAATCTCTGTAGACTTCCACACATCCATAAAACCCTGATTAGCAACAGCTCGGTCAAGTCGTTCTTCAATTAGTGCTGAACCGATTCTCCCGTTGCACCAAGTGAATGGAGACCCCAAGAAACCCAAGTCCTTCAACTAACATTGAGACAAGCATCGTGTGAAACCTTCTAGTTGCTCCACAGACACAGCTAATCCCCCTTCCTTCTCCTCATTAGAACAAATAGCGTTGAAGTCACCAAAACATAGCCATGGCTCCACCACTGTCCCTCCAATCTGAGAAAGTTAAGTCCAGGACCTGTGCTTATTATGTTCCTCTGGATAACCATAAAAACCGGTCGCCAGAAACTTCTGTCCATCCTCATCAGTGCACTGAAAATGAAAATGGTTGGAAGAGTAATGCAGTAAGTGAAGTGCCACCTCTTCCTTCCAAAATAATGCCAATCCTCCTCCACGGTCCCTTCTATCACCCCTGCAGTCCGCCCCCAACCACCTCCCTATACTGATACACCTCGCCACTTCCTGCAGCTCAACAGTTTTCCTCCTAGTTTCCATGAGAAAAACTACATCGGGATCTTTGGAACTAACGAGACGTTGAAGATCTCGTTCTGCACGAGGGTTCCCAAGCCCCCGACAGTTCCAACTTAGGATTTTCATTGCTCCCGGCAGTGCTGGCCATCCAGCACCGCCGATCCATCATCATCAAGAGAAACCACAAATTTGGACCTCTTAGAAGTCCCTTCCTCCACATCCTCCATCTCAACCTCCAACACATCATGTTACCTCCTTTCATGGACCACCACACCTTGTGTCCTTGTGTGCTCCCTTGCCATCTTTTTCCACCGTTTAGTCTGCGTATCTCTACTCTACCTCCATTATACGAAGTTGGTGCCGGGGACGAGGGAAGCTCAAGCTCCTTCCCAACTACCTCATCTGACACATGCTTGACAGCCTCATTCTGAGTAGCATTGTTATTGACTCCAATAAACTCCTGGAGTGGGACTTTTAGTGAAAGCACCTTCTCCACTGTTGTTTGGATAGTCGTTTATGTAGTCCTGGTTATGAGACAAGGTGGAATGATTTGTATCGTTTTAACAATCCCATCGTTATCCCCAGCTAGACCATCATAAATGTGCCCAGATGCCACTGCAGACAATGATTGGGCAGCCTAGTCAACTGGTGGTGGCACTAACTCACTTTCTTCTTGCAGCTCCCCCTCCGTGTCACCACCTGGAACTAAAAGTAAAGACCTTGGTTCGAAACCCGATGCCATGCACTCCTTATTACGTGAAGCTCCAGCCATAGAAAGTCTTTCAAATTTTTTGAGAACCTATGAAGGTATTTCTCGTGCCTCTGTTGGCTTGGACGCCCCACCAGAACTCGTTGTTCGCTTGCCAAAGGAGACTCGACGACCTACTACATGTGCCCTCAGCGATGGTCCCAATCCCCGAGACTCTCCTGTTCCATCCCTCCCCGCCTGTAACGCCTTAGGGAAAAATTGATCTCCATGCCCTATCGCCCCACAGAAGTAACAGAACTGTGGTGGTTTTTCATAGCGCAAATCCACCCAAAACAAACCGTCTTTCTGGCTGCCACTGTTAATACCATCCATAAGTGGCTTAGAGACATCCATCTCTACAGAAACCTTGACCACGGTCTTCTTATCAGGTAGCTCAAACAGGTCTATATCAAGAACTTCTCCAATGAACGAGCCAATCTTGGTTCCAACTTTTTGGGTTCTACAATGTAAGGGAAGACCCCAAAGCTGCACCCAGACTGCTGCAGACTTGAACACCATGTTACTAGGTTCAATATGACGATTCCAAGGCTTAACGAGAAGCCACGAGCTGCGGAAAACCCAAGGGCTCCCCTGGAGAGTCCTCTTAGCATCATTTTCATCGTCAAACCGGAATAAGAAAGTATTGTCAGATACTTCCTCCACGCGAAAACCAGCCGGGCTACACCAGATATTATTGAGAGCACTATGAAGAGATCCCCGGTGTATAGGCTTTTCAGTCAAGATTTTTCCAACGAGACAATTCTCAAAAGCAGAGACCTCATCTACAAGGTCTTCCTCCTCATAGAAAGCCAAAGGAGGCCCATTCGTCAACCTCTTTCTCGAGTTCATCATCCCCACGATGGGACCCCATGGTTAACTAAAGTCAAACAAGAGCACTCAGGCGACTGAAAACACGACGAAGCGGCAAGACTCACGATGATCACGGAGAAGAAGCACTATACGTAGCCGGCCCTAAAAGGAAAACCCTAGCAGAGCAGTCACGCAAGGAAGTTCTAATATGTATTGTTTCTTATTCGAGTCTTATGTATAAAAAATAAAATCTCGCTAAGAGTACTAACTCTGTAAGTATATGGATGTACGTTGCAGCTCAATTGTCGGCATAGAATAACTGTGTTACATAATAGTAATGAAAATATGAATTTCAAGTATTGAATATCAAAAATATGTCATTTCTAATTGTGTACACCTTATTTTGAGTTTTTGACTGAGCTCGTTTTATTTTTATTTTTAGTACAAATGAAAAAGGATGAAAATAATAATACAAACCTTTTATCCAATAGAGCCTCAAAAAAGAGGAAACATGATAGAAAGAGAAAACAAAAGAGTGAGCTAATTAAGTTGACTCTAGACCTTAAGTCTACCAAATTCTCCATGTATTAAAATTTGCATCGATGAGAGAAGTTGAAAAACACTAGCACACGATGACTAATGAACACCGTCCTCTGGTCCATGTAGTGACGCCATATAGTTTGGCTACTTCTTTGTGCCATGATGGCTTAGATTAGTTGGTTCGTTTGTTTCTGTTTTTTCTTTATTCTCTTGTTACTAAAAATAAACATTGTGTCTGAGCGTTCGCACAACACATTCCCCATGTTGCTATGATTTTTGTGTTTTCTTGCTCTTTTGCACTTTTTCTCTTAGGTGTCTATTGCACAATTTGACATAAAAACAATGAGTTATGTAAAGTTAATGCAATAATTAGGCCTCAATTCATAGGATAAATACTATACAAAATATATTCTCATCACTATCTCACTTGCATTTGTTTTTCTTCTCTTCATCCTACTTTACCTGCTATTGTTTCCTTATTGCAATATCATCAGGTTAGAATTATATTGTGTGTGAATAAGAGCCTCTCCTTGACTTAGTTTAGATTTTGATGAAGACAACATGTTGGTCAATCTGCAAGTGTACATATACCTCCCGGTTTTAAAATATCGAACCACAAGGATTGTGAGTGAGAATCGTGGGTTTAAGCTCAAAGCTTGTGAGTTTTGAAAGCAATAAATTTCTGAAATTGAGTTTGGTTGTTTGTGACAAAGAAACATTCAAATGATGGATTATTAAATCCACCATATAGATGATGGATAAGACATGATAGGAGTGTGATGTATAAACTACTTGAATATATTTAATCAACAACCACCACCACCACTACCACCACTACCTCCACTACCGCCACTGTCAACGCCACTACCGCCGCTGCTGCCGCCGTTGCCACCACTGCCACCATTGTTGATACCGTCATTGTTATCACCACTACTACTACCACGACCACCGCTGCAAGCACCCTCCACCACCACTACCGCCACCACGCTTCACCATTGCCACCTTTGTTTGTATCATCATCATTATCGCTACTACCACTACCGCCACCACCACCACCCTTCAGCACCACCGCTGCCACCACCATCCACCACCACTGCCACCATCATCACCTTCCAATACCACCATCACCATTGTCACCACCAAATTATAGAGTGTGTGATATGTCAAAATTATCTGGTAAATATTAATCATAATACGCATGATTATATAAACTTAATAGACTATATTTTTAACAATAAACCTCAGCTCAATTGGTAGAGCAAAGGACTGTAGTTGGGTCTTACCATGCTGGTATCCTTAGGTCGTTGGTTCGAATCCAGCACGTGAGAATTTTTTTAATTTCTTAACTAATTTTTTCCACTCACCATACAATATGCAAAACTCTCTTTTTTCATGAGTTTCCTAATAAAAAGCTATTTTTCAATGGCATAAGATATAATATACCTCTTTATATTCAATTCTGTAAACTGAACTAATAAAACATTGATCATGAATGTCAAATAAAAGAGAATAAAACATACATATCCACAAGGTTGAAAAGTTCTTCTAATTCTTATGAGTTTAAGCTTTCTGGTCCACATGTGACTATTGTTGTGATTTTCTTGTTTAGATGAAATCAAGGGATCAATGAGGAAGGATTTTATATTCTTGTACAACTCCTTGGGTTTCTCCGCATTAAGTGCATGCCCTGCATTCTTAATGATCACTAGTTCTGCCTTCTCTCCCACATGCTTAGACAACAATCAGCTAAATGCATAACACAATCAAAACAACAAAGCTGAAGGAATTACTTACTTTAGTAACCTCAAAAGGTAGGACTTCCGCATAATTATGCATAAATTGTATAGAAGTGCTGGGAAGATAAAATCAATTGTGAACTTAATTTTCTTAAAACTAATATTGTACCTGTGCATGATATTATGAAAGGTACAAATTTATAAAATCTATGATAAAAACCTAAATAGAACACACATGTACGTCATAAAACTCATCAACCGTTAGTCAAATTTTAGTAAAATCATCCTTATTAATTACATTGTAGTAGCAGCAGCAAGTCTCGGTTCGATCCCTTGCAAGTCCAACTTAATGGTTGAATCTTCATAAGAGTTGTAGTCCTTTAAGTTAGCTTCGCTTAAAGGACCATCTTTAGAGCATATGATTCCTAAAAAAAAAAAAATTCGAAAGGATTCCTAAAACTTAGAATCACCTAAAGTCTAATAATTCTGACTATGAGGTTCACATCCTTTCAAAGAGTGACGTTTTTGATAATTTCACATAAAAGAACAAAAATAGAAAAGTATGAAAAGTAGATACATGAAGAGGTTGGATATACAATATATAATCATATATAATCAATTCTTGCGATAAGTCAAGTCAAGTTTGAAAAAAAAAATTGACGCAAAAAATTAGAAGTGACTTTAATGACAAATTTGAAATTAATTGTCGATTACATAATCAAATAATTTTTTAAATTTGTGAAATTAAAGAAAAATTTGAAATTAATTGCGGATCACAGAATCAATTAATTTTGTAAATTTGTTATCAAAATTTTTGGAATTCATCACTTTTGAACTTAATTGTTACCATGATTTTAGGAGTTCATCATTATTGATATTTAACATATTAATGAGGCAAAATAATATTTTAGATATCAAATTATTTCTAAGACACGTTAATATTTTGAA
Source organism: Lotus japonicus (assembly GCF_012489685.1). Classification (NCBI taxonomy): domain Eukaryota; kingdom Viridiplantae; phylum Streptophyta; class Magnoliopsida; order Fabales; family Fabaceae; genus Lotus; species Lotus japonicus. The sequence goes on from NC_080046.1 coordinate 20,187,389, forward strand.
TTTTCATAATATACTTTTTTACACACACACACATATATATATATATATATATATATATATGACATCAACATCTTACTATGAATATTAAGTAAAAACTATAGAGTCAACTAAGGAGTCGATGTGGAGAAGACACGTATCAAGAGTTTCTCATTTTGGATTCGAATGTAGTATATATTATATGATTATATGATTATATGATTACCTTTTTAGTATGTGAGCTAATTCTAGTGGAGTTACCAAGTCATGTTCTCCCCATATAATTTGCATAGGCTGCATCACTGAAAAGGTAAGCCATTGAATAGTTAGAGTACAATAATTCAGATTTGGTAAAATTAACTCAATAAAAAAATTCAGGATGCAATAAATAAACCTGGGTTATCTGAGGAAGATTAGACGATTTTCTATCCTAATGCAGTGCTTGGATTAATTATTTCTTCTCTTGCGGGTATTCTGCACACATCACCTGCAAGGGAATAAGGCATACTTCAGAGAGTTTGACTAAAAGGGTAATTCCACGTTTGTGATATTCACATAAGTATGTTCTCTTCTCTAGTGTAGCTTAGTTTGTTTTTGGCTATGCCTTTGATAACTTCTTTTATGTTTTCATTGGAACTCAGTTTGGAGAGCTTGTTTCCAGAGCACTACTTTATTCTCATCTTCAATAAATTCTTCTGCCAAAAAAAAAGGGTAGACTAGACATAAAGGTAAAAAATAAGTAGAGTATAACTCTATATGCATGATATTACTGTATATCAATCCTAGCTACAGAGAAGCTTTTATGAGCGGTGGACTTTTACGGGTTTTCGGGTGACCAAGATGGTAACGTTAGGATGACGCAAGTAGTTTGGATTTTTGGCCGACCGAGAGGTAACATTAGGATGATGCAAGTAGTTTGAGCTTTCGGCTGACCGAGAGGATAACGTTAGAATGACGCAAATGTAGTATTGTTGTTCGGCAGATAGAGAGGATAACGCTAAGATGACGCAAGTAGTTGTAAGATCAAGTTTTGATCGAGTAGTACAACTCTATGTTTTGATGATTACAAGTTAACATTTTAGTATGAACAATTATGGTACTCTAACGTGTTTTCTGAGTGTGCTCTTAACAGGCTCTGACCTTAATATAATCTCACACAAATAAGAAGCACTGTGTTTAAAGAGTGACCCTAGCAACGCTTTCGCAATCTCTATGTTCAATTTGAACAGTAGAAAAGCTTCAGAAGATCTGAAGTTAATCAAGCTCTGATATGGACTCAGCTCACTTGAAGTTCTGAAGATCCAGACGATCTGATAACCCAGACACTCTAAAGGTTCAGATGTTCTGATGGTGTAGAAGACTCTGAAGATCCAGAAGCTGAAAATTGAAGACTCTGAAGTCCAGAAGCAAAATGGCTCTGAAGACCAAGTACTTCTCCTCTGAGTTCAGAATCAGAAGGTACAACGGTCAGAGGATCCATGCTTCCCTCTGACTCTGATCAACAAGCTTCACAAGTTCCAACACGGAGCATTTCTCTGATCATAAGTCAACAAGGTTAAAGGTCAAGTCACTATCCAAAGTACAAAAGCAAATGTACTATCCTGACGACCTAACCTAACATACTCAGCCACAACAGAAGCTGGAAATCCCAGATCTGCCCTCCAACGGTAGCATTCCCATGCAATGTTCAAACCCTTATCCTTGAAGTATTTATAGAGGCTGAAGATTGAAAGATATGGTTGGAAGAAACTTACACGCGCAAGCTATATTCAAATCTTCTAAGCATTCTTTCTTCATTGAATTCATTGTGTTTACTACAAGCTTTTAAGAAGCAATTTCTTTGTAAACAATATTCTTTAAACAATTGTTTAGTTTACCTTTAGGAGATCAAGGTTGATCGGATCCTAGAGAAGACTAAGAGAGTGAATCTTAGTGTGAGCTAAGTCAGTGTATTGTTAGTCACTTGAAGTTTTCAAGTGCAGTTGTAACAAATCTCTGATTAGTGGATTCCCTTCATTCTAAGAAGGAAGAAATCACCTTCACGGGTGGACTGGACTAGCTTGAGTGATTCATCAAGTGAACCAGGATAAAATCCTTGTGTGCTTTTCTCATCTCTTATCTTAAGCACTTTACTTGTGTCTCGAAAGATTTGTTAAAATCTTAAGGTGGAAGTTTTATGCTGAAAACGCTATTCAAACCCCCCTTCTACCGTTTTTCATACCTTCAATTGGTATCAGAGCGCAAGTTCTGATTACCACACCTAACAATGTTCAGTGATCCGGGCCGGTGTGAAAAACAAATGGCTACCACCAGTGAAATGCAAAAAGATGGTTACAATGAAAAGCCTCCCATGTTCGATGGCAAAGGTTCGAATATTGGAAAGACCGAATTGAAAGTTCCTTTCTGGGCTTCGACGCAGATCTCTGGGATATCATTGTGGATGGCCTATGAGCGTCCAGTTGATGCTGATGGCAAGAAGATCTCCAGATCAGAGATGACTGCTGAGCAAAAGAAGCTTTACTCACAGCACCACAAAGCTAGAGTTATTCTTCTTAGTGCCATTTCCTATGAAGAGTACCAGAAGATTACAGATCGTGAGTTTGCCAAGGGTATCTTTGAATCCTTGAAAATGTCCCATGAAGGAAACAAGAAAGTGAAAGAATCAAAGGCGCTGTCCTTGATCCAGAAGTATGAATCCTTCATCATGGAACCTAACGAGTCCATTGAGGATATGTTTTCCAGATTTCAGTTGCTTGTAGCTGGAATAAGACCTCTCAACAAAAGCTACACTACAAAAGATCATGTCATAAGGGTTATCAGAAGTCTTCCTGAAAGCTGGATGCCTTTAGTGACTTCAATAGAGCTTACAAGAGATGTTGAGCATATGAGTTTAGAAGAACTCATCACCATACTGAAATGTCATGAACTGAAGCGCTCAGAGATACAGGATCTGAGGAAGAAGTCTATAGCTTTGAAATCTAAATCTGAGAAGTTAAAAGCTCTCCAAGGTGAAGCAGAAGAATCTGAAGAAGCATCAGAAGATTCTGATGAAGATGAGTTGACTCTGATCTCCAAAAGGCTCAACCGCATCTGGAAGCACAGGCAGAGCAAGTACAGAGGCTCTGGAAAGGCCAAAGGAAAATTTGAATCCTCATCAGGCCAGAAGAAGTCCTCAGTCAAGGAAGTCACATGTTTCGAGTGCAAAGAATCAGGGCACTACAAGAGTGACTATCCAAAGCTGAAAAAGGATAAGAAGCCAAAGAAGCACTTCAAAACAAAGAAAAGTCTGATGGTGAATTTTGATGAATCAGAGTCAGAGGATGTTGACTCTGATGGTGAAGTTCAAGGACTCATGGCCATTGTCAAAGACAAAGAAGCAGAGTCAAAAGATGCAACTAACTCTGACTCAGCATCAGAAGAAGATCCTAACTCAGACGATGAAAATGAGGTATTTGCTTCTTTCTCAACCTCTGAGCTAAAACATGCTTTGTCTGACATTATGGATAAGTATAACTCTTTATTGACTAAGCATAAAAAGTTGAAAAATGATTTCTCTACTGCTTCTAAGACTTCTTCTGAACATGAGAAAATGATTTCTGAATTGAAAAATAATAATCATGCTTTAGTGAATTCCAACTCTGTGCTTAAGAACCAGATTGCTAAGCTTGAAGAAGTAATTGCTTGTGATGCCTCTGATAGGAAGAATGAATCTAAATATGAAAAATCATTTCAAAGATTCCTGGCTAAAAGCGTAGATAGAAGCTTAATGGCTTCGATGATCTATGACGTAAGCAGAAATGGAATGCATGGCATTGGATATTCTAGACCCAATAGAAATGAGCCTCCTATGCCTAAGGCTAAATCCTTGTATGAATGTTTTGTACCCTCTGGTACTATATTGCCTGAACCATTACCTGTTAAAGTTGCTAACCACCCTCTCAAAAAGGGAACTTTCTCCATGTCTAAATATCATGCCAAAATTCTGTTACACTATCATGTTGAGAAACCCAAGGTGATCAAAACCTCTGAGGTAACTAACAAGAGAGGACCCAAAAAGTGGGTACCTAAGGATAAGATTATCTATGTTGCAGATATCCTTGATAGCTCCACTGAAACACCAATCATGGTATCTGGACAGTGGATGCTCGCGTCACATGACGGGAGAAAGGTGTATGTTCCAAGAGATAAAACTTAAGCCTGGAGGCGAAGTTGGCTTTGGTGGAAATGAGAAGGGTAAAATTGTTGGTACTGGTACTATTTGTGTTGATAGTAGTCCATGCATTGATAATGTTTTATTGGTAGACGACTTAACTCACAACTTATTGTCTATAAGTCAATTAGCTGACAAGGGTTATGATGTTATTTTCAATCAAAAGTCTTGCAGGGCTGTAAGTCAGATCGATGGCTCTGTTCTGTTTAACAGCAAGAGGAAGAACAACATTTATAAGATCAGATTATCTGATTTGGAATCTCAGAATGTGAAGTGCCTTCTTTCTGTTAATGAGGAGCAATGGGTATGGCATAGACGGTTAGGGCATGCCAGTATGAGAAAGATTTCTCAGCTGAGTAAGCTCAACCTTGTCAGGGGCTTACCCACTCTGAAGTTCTCTTCAGATGCTCTCTGTGAAGCATGTCAGAAAGGAAAATTCACAAAAGTCCCTTTCAAGGCAAAGAATGTTGTCTCTACCTCAAGGCAGTTGGAACTTCTGCATATCGACCTGTTTGGACCAGTGAAAACTGAGTCTATAGGTGGCAAGAGATATGGGATGGTCATTGTTGACGACTATAGCCGCTGGACATGGGTAAAATTTCTATCCCGCAAGGATGAGTCTCATTCTGTGTTCTCTACCTTCATAGCCCAAGTGCAAAACGAGAAGGCTTGTAGGATTGTGCGTGTCAGAAGTGACCATGGTGGAGAGTTTGAGAATGACAAGTTTGAGAGTCTGTTTGATAACTATGGAATTGCACATGATTTCTCTTGTCCCAGAACTCCACAACAAAATGGTGTTGTTGAGAGGAAGAACAGAACTCTTCAGGAGATGGCTAGAACCATGCTCCAAGAAACTGGCATGGCAAAGCACTTTTGGGCAGAGGCAGTAAACACAACATGTTACATTCAGAACAGAATCTCTGTGAGACCAATTCTGAATAAGACTCCTTATGAATTGTGGAAGAAAATAAAACCCAACATTTCTTATTTTCATCCTTTTGGCTGTATTTGCTATGTTCTAAACACTAAGGATATATTGCATAAGTTTGATTCTAAATCTTCTAAATGTCTATTACTTGGTTACTCTGATCGATCTAAAGGTTTCAAATTTTATAATATTGATGCTAAAACTATTGAAGAATCTATTCATGTTAGATTTAATGATAAGCTTGACTCTGATCAGTCAAAGCTAGTTGAGAAGTTTGCAGATTTAAGTATAAATGTTACTGACAAAGGCAAAACTCCAGAGGAAGCTGAGCCAGAGGAAGATGAACCAGAAGAAGCTGGTCCCTCTGATTCACAACCTCAGAAGAAGAGCAGAATCACTACGTCTCATCCTAAGGAATTGATTATGGGTAACAAAGATGAACTAGTCAGAACCAGATCAGCCTTCAGACCCTCTGAAGAGACCTTGCTCAGTCTGAAAGGATTGGTGTCCTTAATTGAACCTAAGTCAATTGATGAAGCTCTTCAAGACAAGGACTGGATTCTGGCTATGGAAGAAGAACTGAATCAATTTTCCAAGAATGATGTTTGGAGCCTAGTGAAGAAACCTCAAAGCGTTCATGTGATTGGAACCAAATGGGTTTTCAGAAACAAGCTGAATGAGAAAGGAGATGTAGTTAGAAACAAGGCAAGGCTAGTTGCTCAAGGCTACAGTCAGCAGGAAGGAATAGACTATACTGAAACATTTGCTCCGGTAGCAAGACTGGAAGCTATCAGACTACTGATCTCATTCTCAGTGAATCACAACATAATTCTTCATCAGATGGATGTTAAGAGTGCCTTTCTAAATGGTTACATCTCAGAGGAAGTCTACGTTCATCAACCTCCAGGTTTTGAAGATGAGAAGAACCCTGACCATGTTTTCAAATTGAAGAAATCTCTCTATGGTCTGAAGCAAGCTCCCAGAGCATGGTATGAGAGACTCAGCTCATTCCTTTTGGAAAATGAGTTTGTAAGGGGTAAAGTAAATACAACTCTTTTTAGCAAAACTTACAAAGATGATATCTTAATTGTGCAAATTTATGTTGATGACATTATATTTGGATATGCTAATCCATCTCTATGCAAAGAGTTTTCTGAGATGATGCAGGCTGAATTTGAAATGAGCATGATGTGAGAACTCAAGTACTTTCTGGGCATACAAGTTGATCAAACACCAGAAGGAACTTACATCCATCAGAGCAAGTACACTAAAGAACTTCTGAAGAAGTTCAACATGACAGAATCCACAATTTCTAAGACTCCAATGCATCCTACATGCATCCTGAAGAAAGAAGATGCAAGTGGTAAAGTTTGTCAGAAGCTCTATTGTGGTATGATAGGATCACTTCTATACTTAACTGCATCTAGGCCATATATTCTGTTTAGTGTTGATCTATGCGCTCGTTTCCAATCAGATCCGAGGGAAACCCACTTAACTGCTGTTAAGAGGATCCTAAGATATCTGAAAGGTACCACTAACCTTGGCTTGATGTATAAGAAAACATCAGAGTATAAGCTTTCAGGTTACTGTGATACTGATTATGCTGGAGATAGAACTGAGAGAAAAAGCACTTATGGAAATTGTCAATTTCTGGGAAGTAATCTTGTCTCATGGGCAAGCAAGAGGCAATCAACCATTGCACTATCCACTGTAGAGGCAGAATATATCTCAGCAGCAATTTGCAGCACTCAGATGCTCTGGATGAAACATCAGCTGGAGGATTATAAAATCCTTGAGAGCAACATCCCAATCTATTGTGATAATACTGCTGCAATCTCACTGAGTAAGAATCCTATCTTACACTCAAGGGCAAAACACATTGAGGTAAAGTATCATTTTATTAGAGATTATGTTCAGAAGGGCGTACTTCTTCTGAAGTTTATTGATACTGACCATCAATGGGCAGATATCTTTACAAAGCCCTTAGCAGAGGATAGATTTAATTTCATTCTGAAAAATCTGAATATGGACTTTTGTCCAGCATGAAGATGGATCAGAACCTCTGACTATGATGCTTCTTTATCAGAAGATGTCTAGTTCAGAAGGTAACTCCATCAGAGGTTAAGTACTCATTGGTGCTCACTCTGAAGCTGAGACAGTAAATGTGTGTCAGTAGCTATTAACACATCGTTCCTTGTGCCCGTACTGACAATCTTTCGTAATGAGTGTTGATGTGCTTCTCTCCACCGTGTGATATGTGTATTAACTGTTTGTAATGATGTCTTTAATTTCTAACCGTTGATTTTACTTTGCTTTTTAATCAACAACGGTTATTTTCAAAAACCACTACGCACACACGTTCTCCATCACTTATTGTTTTACTCTCTCTCTGGTTTGCAAAACCCTTAATCCCCACGATCTCTCTCTCTCTTCTTTCATCCTCTGTCTTTCTACCCAAACCTTCAACCGCTTCAGAAATGGTGAAATCCAACAGAGGTGAAACTGTTGAAGGAAGGAGATTTCCTGTCATGGTGGTGGGTCAGGCTACCGGTCAATCGAGCTCCACTACTCAGCGAAATCAACCAGAAGCTCAAGCTACAGGCCAGATGATTCCTCTTGCACAAAGGGGTTGTGCTGTTACGTGTGTCTACTCTCCTGATGAACTCCAGGTTCTTGCTGAATGGAGATTTGATCTTGACAACATTGCTGCCAACGGGTTTGATCTTCGTCCTGAAGTAAAAGCTCAAGGCTGGGAAGAATACTTCAACATGCTTCGTGGTCCAGTCTACATCAAATTAGTAAAAGAATTCTAGAAACATGCCGACTGTGATGACAATCAAGTAGTCTCCTACATTGCTGGAAGAAGAATTATCATCACGGAGAAATCAATTGTTGATCTTCTGGGTGAAAATACCGGTACAGGCTACAGATTCCAACAGTCGGAATCAAAGGTGAAACCCAAGACCAAAGAAGCAGTTAACCAAGCTCTCTACACAAACTAGAAGCCAGGCAAAAGTGATTGCAAAGTGGTAGAACTTCATCCTAAGCTGAGGATTTGACACAAGATTCTTCTGCATCGCATCAATCAAAGGCCAAAGGGAAGCTCCCCAGACTACATCAATTTTTGTCAGAAAGTGATGCTTTTCTTCATTCAGGACCGCAAGAAGATATGCCTTCCTTTCTTCCTGTTCTCTTATCTCAAAGAGTGCATCAAGAAGTCCAGAACAACTGCTTCTCCAAAGTCTGCAATCAGATACATTCCTTTTGAAAGATTGCTCTCAGACCTCTTTCTGGAAAGCAAATTGATAGAAGATCTGACTAAAGCAGGCTGCACAGAGGATCTGACGACTGTTGTTGGTGATGTCTTCACTTCCACATCCATGAAAAATATGGGATTGATTAAAACAAAGGTTGCACCTGATCATGAAGATACCTCTGATGAAGTCAGACAGAGAAGAGTCCCTCTGACCGATTACCGTCTAGCTGATCTAAGGGAACAAGGTTATGAAATAGATGTGGATGAGTTTCCAGAACCCTGCCACCAGCTCCAAAATTTGATTCTCCTTCCAAGAAGAAGAAGAAGAGAAGAATAATTATAGAGGAATCCTCTCAAGAGTCTGATGCCTCTAATGGTGTTGATCAGAGGAAGAAGAATGAAAAGCCTAAGAGGAAACATGAGGAACCCTCTAAGCCAAATGCTCCATCTGATGGTGATAATGATGATGCTCCTCCTCCAAAGAAGTCAAAGAAGCAAGTGAGAATTATGGAGAAGCCAACTCGTGTGGAACCAGCTGTTGAGGTAACTAGAACTGAGGCTCCTGCCAGGGTTACTCGGTCTGCAGTGAAATCATCAAGTAAGGTTGTTGTTTCATTTCATGATAATGATTTAAGCTCATTTGATGCACTACCAATTTCTGCCCTTCTAAATCGCACTGCTACCCCACTCTCTCCCATTCAAGAGTCTCCATGTGACGCCTTGATCTGACAAGGGCGAGGATTGATCGCCTTCTATGTGGAGGGACGCACCACACCCGAACAAGAGGTATTCCGAGACTGTGTAGGGATAGACTATACAGTTGAGGAGGGCATATATGATTTGATTGTACTACCCATAACAACAAGTTGCAACTTCTTTTCGGGAGCCCAACTCATAAGAACTCCATGGTTAAGTGTGCTAGCCTTGGAGAAATATTATGATGGGTGACCTCATGGGAAGTTTTCCCGGGAAGCGCGCTAGTGAGGACAAAGGGCGCTGAAAAGACTCATGTTGTTACAGTGAGGTCAGTCGTCAAGTCAGGATGTTACAATTGGTATCAGAGCCGACCTCTCCGAGTACGGTGTGGTTCGAGGACGAACCAAGCGGAAGTTGGTGGGCCTGTGACGCCTTGAGCTGACGAGGGCGAGGATTGATCGCTTTCTATGTGGAGGGACGTACCACACCCGAACAAGAGGTATTCCGAGACTGTGTAGGGATAGACTATACAGTTGAGGAAGGCATATATGATTTGATTGTACTACCCATAACAACAAGTTGCAACTTCTTTTCGGGAGCCCAACTCATAAGAACTCCATGGTTAAGTGTGCTAGCCTTGGAGAAATATTATGATGGGTGACCTCCTGGGAAGTTTTCCCGGGAAGCGCGCGAGTGAGGACAAATCGCGCTGAAAAGACTCGTGTTGTTACCGTGAGGTCAGTCGTCAAGTCAGGATGTTACACTCAACCCGCTGACCAAAACACCTCTCCAACTACTTCACCAAGATCTTCATTCTTTCAACCCTCTCATGAAGAAGCACATCTTTGGAATATGCTTCAGACTCCTAGACCCTCTGAACCTACCTCACCTATAACCATTCAATATAATCCACAAGCCTCTGAACCCATTATTTCTGACCAGTCTCACCATGAACCCAGAACCTCTGATCACTCTGTCCTCAGAACATCTGATCATCCTGCTCGCAGAACAACTGATACAGACAATACTACTCCTTGTCCCTCTGTATCCTTTCCCATAAATGTTGCCGATTCCTCACCCTCAAATAACTCTGAATCCATTTGACAATTTGATCAAATTGCGAAACAAAAAGAGTCTGCTATCCCTGACTACTATCAAACCATTCCTAGTCCAAGGAAATATCCTGGACCTAGACCAGAACGTCTAGTTGATCCAGATCATCCCATTCCAGTAGTCCCTCTAAGTGCAACATCTCCTTCATCTCTTCCTATACAACCAGCCCTTCCCTCACAACCAGAACATGTCCAACCAGAAAACTCGGTCTCAAACCATTCCTCGGTTAGATCTCCAAACCCTGAGGTTGAGACCTCACAGCCTAACCTTGAGATCAACACCTCAAATGTCCAAACTCTAGATGTTGGTTCTCCTCAAGGTGCTTCTGAAGAAAATAGCAGTAATCACCCCACCTCTCCTGAAACCAATCTCTCCATTGTTCTCTATACATATCTTAAACCCAACTCCCTTCTTGAGTGCATCAGTGTGTTTAATTATGAAGCATCATTAATGGTTCGCAATGTGCAAGGTCATACTGACCTTCATGAGAACCCTGAAGCTGTTGCTGAAGAATGAGATCATCAGTGTGATTGGATGATAACTCAAGTTCCTATCTGGATGAGTCATCTCACAGCTGAAAGGGATCAGAGGATTGAAGCTGCTAGGTAGTGTTTCAACAGAAGAGTGGTTATGCATGAACAACAACTAAGGGTTGAGTTACTTGAAGCTATTGAGGAAGCAAGAAAGAAGAAAGAACAAGAAGAACAGGCTGCACGCCTAGAAGCTGAACGCCTTGAGAATGCAAAGTTAGAAGCTCTGAAAGAAGCTGAGAGGCTACAGGCTGAAGCTGATGCTCTCAGATGTCAAGTTCTTGCACCAGTGCCTTTCACAAGTGCTGCTTCACACTCCACTCAAGCTCCTCACTCTGCTCAAGAAAATCTTCAGGATGGTCCATCCACTTCTACTCAGCCAAGTTCTTCCAGACTTGCCATTTTGGAACAACGTCTTAACTCTCATGAGACTCTCTTGTTCAGCATGAATGAAGCTATTCAAGAGCTCCTTCGTCGCACTGCAAAACCTTAGTTTTAGGATCTCTCTCGTTTTCTTGCTTGTTTGATAAACTCTTAGTTAATTGCTTCTATATTTTACGTCTATTTATTGCCTTTTGTGATTATTTATTTCGTGTTTCTTCTTGCATTTAACACAACATATATCTGAAATTTTTTCTTTTATATATATATATATCACCAAACATTACAAATTACATCATCACACATCTGCACTACTCTAGAATGGAGGATCATTCCTCATTCTCCTACACTCTTGGCGCTGCTCTACTCTTTCCTTCTCCAGACGATCGAGTATGTACACTATGTTTCCGAGCCTGTTGCTCAGCTCATCCCTCTCCAGACTCTCTTCCATCGTCTCCAGATCCTTCTCCACTGCTTCTTTCTCTTCCAGTTGTTTCAGCTCCAGCTTGCACAGCTCCTGAATCTCCTCCACGAAGCAGAGGAACTCCTTCAGATCTTTCTCCTATTCTGGACTAAGATCCTTCTCCAGCAGCGTTGTAGTCAGCTCATGTCTTGTTCTCGGACCCTCTGGGTGCCTAACATTGATGAACAAGTCTTCATCAAAAGCCTTCTTTCTGAGCTCCTCTAATGCAACAATGTATGATGCCATTTGTTATTCGGAAGTAGTCTTGTTGTGAAGCCTACTTTGTTCCTAATCGCTTTATATAAGCATCCTCTTCTCTCTCGAAGGTGGAAGTTTTATTCTGAAAACGCTATTCAAACCCCCCTTTCTACCGTTTTTCATACCTTCAGTAGTTTGGTGAAATCCAAAGAGAGACACGCAAGCAACAACTGAGTCAGTCGGTGGCATCGCCGTCTAGATGAATACCCTTTTGAGATCATTAGTAAGTCCCCTATTTTTCTCCCCAACATACAATTCGCTCTTTCCCATATAATTCCAATTTCGCCATCCTCTCCTCCACAAAGGAGCTCTTAAAACTTGTCTAGAGTATATATATATATATATACATGTTCAAATGAATTCTTAAGGCATAGTAATATATTATGCTTATCAAGTTTTGTATTCATTTTTTTGATAAACAAGTAGTTTCTTGAAGAAAGATAAATTGAAGCCTAGATATTATATTTAAGGTAAGACAGCTGGAGAAGTGAAGATTTTCTGTTTGTACAATAGTAGTAAGTTCGGTAAAGTGATTATGATAGAAATTATTAGAAAATAATTTTGGTGAAAAAAAAAGAAAAATTTAAAAATTATTGAGAGAAATTAAAGCACCACCACTACCACTTACTTCAATGAAATCATTGAGAAAACAATTTGATGGGCTTTTCGAACGGTGAGCTGCACTAGCTGCTTTACCATCTCTGGCGTCCGCGGCAGGAAGACCTCAACCGCCTCGTCAAAAGTTTTCACCCGAAACATCCCTTCCTCCATGTCTCTTTCCTCCAACGACACACCGACATAGATGACCACCACCTTTTCCATGCTCTCCGGGAGCACTGTCGCCATGTTGTACGCCACAAACTCGCCGTAGCTGAGCTCGACCACGCTCACATTCTGGACGCCATGAGCTTTGACAACAGCCATGACGCACTCGGCCTGGAAGCGCTCGGACCTGTCGGGTCGGGTCGAGTGGGAGTCGCCGAAGAAGAGCAGTTCAGGGATGAAAAGATTGAAGTGGTGCGCTAGGGTGGAGATGAATGGGCCCCACTGTCACATAGCGTTGGCTCCGATGCCGTGGATGAGGATACAGGATGGCTTGGATGGGTTGTGCGATTTTGGGACCCAGCAGTGCATTACAGTGCCAACGCAGAGATCAGTGGTTGTTGATTTGAGGCCGATGGAGAAGGATTAGTGGAACCTCCAAATGCGCCACGTGTTGAGCCTCAACCATGACCTGTTACCCGTTTTGAGAGTAAATTTCTGGGTGGAAATCAATGAAGAGGATATAAGGTGTTTGTGGTGAGAAAATTAAAATGATGAGTCTCTCTATATTTTTAGAGCTTACAGAGTTGAGTGTTTCAGATGATGACACGGAGTTGAGTTCAGTGGACTTGGACATGTGCGACTATTTAACTACTTTCTGGAAAAAGACATGTTCACACCCATTTCAAATGTAACAATTTGGAATTGAGGATCTTTGTTGCCGCACCATAAAACAACTATTTTAAAAGGTTAACGGTTAAATTAGTTCTAATTTTTTTAAGTAGGTTTGATTTTAGTTTTTAAAGTGTGCTATAAATACATACAAATTCTTTTCTAAAAGAAATATCATAAAATCTTTGGTGTAAAGAAAAATTAGGCAAGACTACCCCCATGTGGCGCCCTAGCTAGTCCACAATGCGATGACACCACAATATAAAGGAACATGAAAGTGCTTATTCTAACTTTTCCTCTAGTTTATCTTGCACAAATCCCCACACATCCAACAACCTCACGTCAAACGCATCATGTAGCATCATTCATCTGCCTTTATAGTGGTCGTATGTGATATTTACCATAAATTTCATGATTTCATTAAGCTTGACGTCCCTACCCATCGCTGGCATTGTTGTCAAATAGTCAGCGGGCGATCTCCAACCCACACGCGTCGCCGCTTTTGAAATCCAGCCCCCAACTGTTGCGTCTCGAGAATCATAAACAACATGATTTGCATGATCACTCGTACCTTGAGAGCACAAAACGACATGATTTACATTGATTCACCTTTAATGTCATTGATTTGAGAAATAGTGAAACGACAAGTTGACAATATATTTAAAGGGATCTATTATTCAGAATCATTTTTACAGGGATTCATTTAGATTTCTCTTTAATTATAAATATATCACTCAATAGACCAACTTCATAAAACTTTTGTAGATGGTCAATTCATAAATAAGTCAAATATATTATATCTATATATAGATTTTCTTTTTGAAATGTATTTAAATATATGTCGATAATTGTATGATTTTAAGGTATCGTATTTCTCAATGAATATTCTCATAATAATAAATTTTGTCTATTGTATTAATAATATTTCATGCTTTATTTATTTTAAGTAATATTTATAGCTTCTTATTTGAGTTTTATGTATAAAAAAATAAAATTTCGCTAAAAGAACTAACCCTATAAGAATATGGATGTACGTCGTCACTTAATTGTCGGCATAGAATACCCGTTTTTAGAGTGAATTTCTGTGTTGAAATTAACGAAGAGGATATAAGGTGTCTGTGGTGAGAAAATAAAAATGATGGGTCTCTCTATATTTTTAGAGCTTACAGAGTTGAGTGTTTTAGATGATGACACAGAGTTGAGTTCAGTGGACCTGGACATGTGCGACTATTTAACTACATTTTGAAAAAAAGATATGTTCACACTCATTTCTTATGTAACAATTTGGAATTTAGGATCCTTTGTTGCCGCACCATAAAACAACTATTTTAAAAGGTTAACGATTATATTAGTTCTAATTTTTTTAAGTAAGTTTGATTTTAGGTTTTAAAGTGTGCTATAAATGCATACAAATTCTTTTCTAAAAAAAACTCATAGAATCTTTGTTGAAAAGATAAATTGGGCAAGACTACCCCCACGTGGCGCCCTAGCTAGTTCACAATGCGATGCCACCATAATACAAAAGAACATGAAAGCGCTTATTTCAACTTTGCTTCTAGTTTAACTTGCACAAATCCCCACGCATCCAACAACCCCCACGCCAACTTTGCCTCTGCCTTTATAGTTGTCGTTTGTGATATTCCCTATAAATGCCATGATTTCATTAAGATTGACGTGCCTACCAATCGCTGGCATTGTTGTCAAATAGTCAACGGGCGAGCTCCAACCCACACGCGTCACTGCGTTTGAAATCCAGCCCCTAACTGTTGCGTCTCGAGAATCATAAGCGACATGATTTGCATGATCACTCGTACCTTGAGAGCCCAAAACGACATGATTTACATTGATTCACCATTAATGTCATTGATTTGAGAAATCAATCAATCGACATGCTGCCAATTTATTTAAAGGGATCTATTATTAATAATCTTTTTTACAGGGATTCATTTAGATTTCTCTTTAATTTTTAGGGAATAAAAAAATATTTAGATTTAAATAAATTATAAATATATCACTCAGTAGACCAACTTCCTAAAATTTTTATAGATGGTTAATTCATAAATAAGTCATCAATAATATTATATCTAACAATAGATTTTCTTTTTGAAATATATTTAAATATATATCAATAATTGTATGATTTTAAGGTATCGTATTTCTCAATGAATATTCTCTTAATAATAAATTTTGTCTATTGTATTTTTTTTGAGGGGTTGTCTAAATGGCCATGATAAAGTTTGGGTTAAATAACCCATCATCCAATCACATTTGAGATAATTGAGTTGGAAATAAATTAATAAATAAAATATAGAAATTCCAACTCACTTATCTCTAATGTGATTGGATGATGGGTTATTTAAGCCAAATTTTATCATGGATCATTTAGACAACCCATTTTTTTGAATATCAAAATAATTTGATTGAAACAAGGTCCAAGACCACGATACAGAGTTCCAACAAAGAACCTAATGTGTTATCACCCAAAGCACTTAGCTTTTTTTGGTCTTAACCAAGGTATCCCCACAGCCGACAGCCATGAGACTAATCCTTCGCCCCATGGTCAGCGCACTAAGCGGTAGGGGGCTGGCCAAGGAGTTTTTTCTATTCGCAAGAGTTGGGTCGGGGTTCGAACCCCCAACCACTTACTTAAAGGATGAAGTGCTGAACCACTATACCAACCCACTTGGTTCCTAAAGCTCTTAGCTACCTATACTAGATATGCTTACAAAGCTATCTACCCAGCAATAATCCACAAAATAGATGTAAGAAACAATAAACAATAAACGCTTAAGTCACAAATGAATACAAGAAACTACAGAAAACATTGATCTCTAAAAGACCACACCAAATATTCCTAGTCAAAGCCTGAAGTAAAACCACATTCCACCACAGCTCACCCGCGAGTTATGTAGACAGAAGATAATTCCTACACTTAGAAGCCAAAAGCAGAACCTTTTCTTGATCATAGCTGCAGAATATTTCCAACACCAGGCACCTTCGCTGTGAAATCAGATACTGCCAATGCCCGCTGCACAAGCTCCTAAACCCTTTCCTGACTTCCCACATCACCTAAGATTACCCACAGTGGAGAAGCTCTCTCAAAACCTTTGTTGGCTAAGAAACCAGCCACCTCGTTTCCCTCCCTAAGTATATGTTAAACTCCCAAGCATTTTACCTCTTCCATCCATAAGTCGATTTGATTTAACTCGTTTGCTAACTTCCATGGCCTTTTTTCCTTAGAGCACGCCCATCCAACTGTTGTAGTAGAATCACTTTCGAAAATCACATTCCAAAATAGGTACTGATGACAAAATTTGAGACCATGCAATATAGCTTTAGTTTCTGCTTCATAAGCCCACCCCCAACCGATATCCAAATCAAAGTAGTTGTTCCGTGCTAGAACATAGAGAGGGAAGGTAGTACCCAAAGTGTGAGGAAGGTGATGAGAATGCTTAGAGAGAGAAGCTCTAACCACTTAGAGAGAGAAAGTGTAACTGAATTTCAATGCTATTATTATTCAAATGAGCTAAGAGTCCCTTATAATTGGTATTTCCTTCCTATTTATAGAGGAAGAGTTGGGCTTTGACGCCTTTATCTTATCCAAATGGGCCTGTTGGGCCTCGGGAAGGGTGGCCCAAGGTCATGGCACGTTCCCCGCCTAAGGCCAAGCACCCTGGTCGAGGGACCCTGGGGTCTCGCCCAGTCCACAAGTTCACAAGACACCGAGCTCGAAGCATGAGAGCTAAGTGTGTCTTTAAGTAAGAAATAAGGTGAGATCCCTATGGATACTGATTAAAGCTTAAAAACTTAAAATCTAAATGTGAAAAACAATGGCCAACATGGTCTGGTAAGTAAGCCTTTTGTAATCAACACTTTGGATCTCCAGTCGCGCCCTCTTCCTCTGGGCGACCCAAGTCCACAAGCAGGCTTGTGGCTGGCGACGACTTTTAGTCCGCACGCCTCAGCATAGGTGTGCACGTGCCTCGAAGTGACGCCCGGGTCAGTGAATCCACAGAATCCCAACCACTATCTTTGACGTGTCCCTTCCAGTCGCGTCACAACTTTGACAATTGGAATTTTAATCAATCAGCAGCAACCGTTGCAGCTTTTCATTTAATGCGTCTTTCCCACTCCCCAGAATTTTGCAACTGCAATCATGTTATTTCCTGACGTCGTGGGGCTCAACCTCTCTTTTTCCTCCACATCTCTCGGTAACCGTCCACAACTTCTTCCTGCACGTTCTCCTCTGCACGTCGCTCCCCTCTTATAACAACATTGTCTTACTCATTCCTTTCGTTCCTTTGCGATTACGAACCTTTGCTCCTTTACTCTCGCGCGAACTTGTCCAGTGTCAGAATTACCTTTGTTCCTTGCAATCCCTCTGCAATGACTCCAAAGGGTCAGACCAAAAATCCCAAACGTAATGTCGTCGCGGCCACCCCTCTACGGTGTGTTCCTCCCGTTCCCCCGCCCCCTCTATGAGGTGTTCCTCTTGAAGAAAAAGACGTCATTGCCTTCCGAACGAGAACTTGGGAATATTTGAGTGCTCCCGCCGTGAGGGCCTTACCCGCCGGGACAATACCTAACCAACGGTCAAGTTTGGAAAAGGAATCATCCATTTGGGAGATTTCCTCAGAATCCGGCGGATTTTGTCATGAGAAACCTCTTGACGAGCTTCTGTATGTTCGTTCCTGCTTACCCCTTGAACGCCCTTGGCTCCGTCCCAAAGACGACTCCGTGGGTGATCCTCACTTCTTTTACGTGTATGGGTATATGTTCACAAGTTTGAAAATTAAATTCCTTTTTTCCCCTTTTATTTGCTCCGTTCTTCACAGTATCAACGTGGCTCCTAGCCAACTTCATCCCAACAGTTGGCCCTTCCTCCGGTGTTTTGAAATTCTCTGCGACGCATTTCACCAGGAACCTGAACTTTTGACCTTCTTTTACTTCTACCGCGTATCTGTCCAGCCCTCCCCGCAGCGCAGCTAGGTTTCCCTGGAAGCTAGGCCCGATCGTCAGCGCTTCAACCCCATCTGGCCTAGTATCTCCATCGATTTAGCCCGGAAATTCTTCAGGGTTGTGGTATCCCACGAATACCCTGAGGTTTTTACACATAGAGATGGCACCGCTCGATTTCCTTTCTACTGGACTCAGGGGGCGCGCCAAATAGTTGACCCGTCTGAGGACTCCCTCACTCCTGAACACAAAGCTGTCATCGACTTTCTGGCTCGTCTTGCCGTTTCAGACTGCTCTCGAGTGATTGGTAAATCTTCCTCTTTTACCCCTCTTGTTCTTTCTATTTTCAGCCGGCTTACCCTTTTTTTTTATATTTTTAGGACAAACTCACCACGCCGAAGGGGAGCTTCTGGCGGCCTTTAAGAAGAAGAATAACGTCTCCTTTCCCCCTCGAATAAATTTGAAAGGGGACAAGGCGTCTCTGTTGAAAATCCAGGCGAGCGGAAAACGGCCCCTTGGCGAGGAGGATCCTTGCCCTTCCCCGAAAAGGTTGAATTCCAGCGAGCCTGCAGGGACGATTTCAGCCCAACACGGCCTTGTTGACGGCTCACTTTCCCGCCCAACAATTATCTCGTCACTGCTTGGTCCAAACCTGACGTCTTCCGCCAACGCCCCTCCTCCACGTGCTCGTACTCCCACCCCCTCCTCAGGGTCTGTGAGTCGGGGATTCCCGTATTCTTTGACTTTGACATCAACTCAAATGGCGCGAATGGATGAAGTTGTTGAGCGGCGTGGTTTGGATAATGTCTCTGAAGGGGCTGTGGCGAGAGTGCTTCACGCGTTCCACCACTACAAGCGCTCCGCCCAGGATGCCGGCGAGTTACGATCCAAAGTGGCGCGCCTCCGCGCTCTTAACTCTCAACTTGCTAAGGACCGCGAAGTGCTCGCCGCTCAACTAGTCGCCAAGGAAGATTCCTTTTCCAAAGAGCTATCCGAGCAGTCCGCTCGTGCTTAAGTCAGCTTAGAGTTTCGGGACAAGGGATTTCGGAATTGGAGAAGACTCTCGCGGAGCTGCGGCAGGAGGCGCAGCTAGAATCGAACGCGAAGGCAGACCAAATAGCTTTGATGGAGGCCGACCTTGAAAACCTTCGATCTGACCTGGCGAAGAAAGACGACCATCTATCCTCCACGAAGACACAAGTTCATCTTGAGGCGAAGGCCTTAGAAGAAAGATTGAGGTCAGAGGTCGCTGTTGCTGCTGTTTCTGAACGTGGCCGAGGCTTTTTCCTCACCAAAGCCTAAGTTGAACATCTCCATCCTTTGATTGACCTCAGCCAGATGGGAGCATTCAAGAGGGTTACTCCCACAAGATTGGTCGGGCCCGACGATCCTCCAGGCTTCGTCGCCGAGCGCTTCCTGACAAAAGAACATGTAGAGCCAACTCCAAATGTTAGGAGTCCTTAGATTATCTTTGTCATCTTTGTACCAAGGATCTCCCCTTTTTTAAACTGAATTTCCTTCTTTTTAATGAGAACCCCGAGTTTTTACTGCTTTTGCTATCAGTTTCAATGGTACGCCTCCCGCCAGAGAATGAACCATGCGGAACGTTCCTCTTGGGGAATTTCCAAATGTCTGCCCAAGTGCTTCTTTTTCACGTTCCAACGGTTTACCGTTGACCACCGGCCACGAACGCTCAAGCCTTTATTGCAAGTCGCTCTTTTTCTAAGAAAAACTCCTCGAGAAACTGCTCTAGCAATAACTTCCGGAGACTGAACCGGGCTTATAAATAAGAACCAAAACGCAACAATCTTTACATTTCGTCTGCTTTCCAAAACATCAAGGAAATGGATTCCTATATTGCTTGTCTGGAAGAGCTCAGGAAGAAAGCCTTTGATGAAGATCTCTTCATCAACGTTAGGCATCTGTCTGAGGATCCTAACGTCTATGACCTGACCAACAAACTGCTGGGGATGGATCTGAGTCCAGAGATGGACACTATCCTCAGAGATTTCCTCTGCTTCGTGGAGGAGATTCAATAGCTCTGCCGGCGGGAGCTGGATCTGCTGGAGGAGAAAGAAACGATGACAACAGCTCTGGAGACGGTGGAAGAAGGTCCGGAGAAACAAGAGCTGAGCCGAAAATTCTGCAACTTAGAGTACAGGCAATATCGGTTGGAGCTTGAGAGAGCAGAGCAGCGCAAAGAATGTAGGAGAATGAGGAGAGACCCCCCCTTTTAAATGTATTAAGTCAAGTATTTGAATAAAAGTTTTGTTTCTCGAATTGTTTTGACGTGCCCTATTATGAACATATGAGCAAACAAATAATCGAGTTAGTAAATCACCACAATATAAACAGATAAATGAGGGAATAAATGAATAATTAAATGAGCGAAGGATAGTTAAGCGGGCGAGGCGGGCGGCCCGCTACTTATGTTTGCCTTTTGTTCATCGTCGTTTAGCACGTGTTTTCAGTGCTAGCCTCCCAGTTTTGCGTGAGTAATTTTTCGAGAGTGTGCTACGTGTAACTAGGACTTTCGCTCGGTATTTTACCGAGGCTTTTGTTCGCACCAATATTTCCCGTAAGAGCAGGTGCGGCCCCTCCAGACTTATTAGGTGGGGACTTACAGTTGCTCATATTTCGGGGATGTTCTTCGGATAAAGAGCTTATTCGTTCACACCGCCAACGGGTGGCGGCGGGAAGCTCATCCGCACACGTCTCCTGCAGGGGCTACGGTCAGGGCCGGACTTTCCAGAGCGATCCCCAGACATCAAGTTCGTGTGGGATCGCCACCTTCAGGGAATTTTTCCCACCAGGTTGTCGTCTCAGTTCGATAGTTAGGAGTATTGCTAAGAATATCCTTTTGTATTTGATTTGTTTAAATTTTACATCAAGGGATGCCTCGTTAAAAAACTCCCGTGTCGGAGAAAAAGACAGCATCTTTATTTTGGTCTTGCTTTTCGGTCTCCTTCTTAATCAAAGTATAACTCCCAGCGTCCTGTCATCCTCGCCCTCTTTGCCTTTCCCGCTGTGGCGAGGGATCTGTCCCCGTTCTTCTTCGCAATTGGCGGGCCGAGCTGACTTCATTGGTCTTCCGCCCACATCCCTTAGTTTCTTGGCCTTTCTCTTGTTACCCCTTCCTTCTGCTCTTTTATTTCCTTCATTCCCGGCTGACGATGAATTTCTCCCTTTCCTGCTTTCCGAGGAGGCCAGACAAATGCAGGCGATTCCCTGTAAACGGTTCCTCTTTTCCCCCAATTGAAGAGGTCAACGTTGTCTTCCACTAGTTCACTCAGGCGTTGTTCTTGTTCCTTGGTGAGTCTGGGCTCGATTGCCAGTATTCCTCTGCTGGTAGCGTTCATGTCCCAGTTCTCGCCACACAACTCATTATCTTTTTTAGCGTAAAACCTGCCTTCCCCTATTTTACCGGATTCTTCGCACTGATTCTTCCCCTTCTTTCCGTTCGCTTTGGCTCTGTGCTCCTATACGCTCTCGTTCGCCTTCACCGCCTTCCAATGTCCTAATCTCGTGGCACTTGTGTCCGTCGTCAGCTCCCTTCCTGCCATACAAGTTGAGGCAATGGCTATGGAACTTCCTTGCCCCCTTTTGGTCTACTGCCAGCTTTCCTATCCTTCCACGAAGTAGGGGATACTTCACCGCAAGGTGGGCCGTAGATATCACTGCATGGAGGCGATTTAAGGTACCTCGCCCTATGATGACGTTATAAGCTGCCGCAACTCGCAGGACCAGATATTTTATCCTTAAGAGCTCGGCGTCCTCGCCCACTCCGAAAACTGTATCCAACTCTACGTAGCCACGTACCTGAACTTGCTTCCCAGAGAAACCTACCAAACTTCCTGTGTATGGCTTTGAATCCTTGTCCTACAGCCCCATCTGTCTGAACGCGTCCTCATAGATTATATCGGCCGAGCTGCCCTGGTCTAAAAGCACCCTCTGTACATTGAAACCTTTTATTTTCACCATTACTACTAACGGATCGTCCGTGTGGGCCTTGATTCCCTCGAAATCCGTGGTCAACATCACTATGTCTAGATGTGGGCACCCAAATGAACCTAGATACACCTCGCCCCGACTGTTCCCTGGCCCGCCGTCGATACGTCGTCGCAAACCTCAAAACCTCCAGCGATTGTTTTCGTTGCTTCAACCATTTCTCCGCTCTCGCCGCTGTCAACTTCTTCAAATTTCTTTCCCTTCGCCGCTTACGGCCGTCTCGCCCCGATCATCCGCCTGATTTGACCCTTCAGCATGAAACAGTCGGTGGTGTTATGGCCCTCTAAGTTGTGGTACCCACACCACCTCAACGGATTCCCCGCCTCGCTTCTGTGGTCCTTTCTACGCTCGCCGACTCTGTTCATGTCCTCAATTTCTGCCTCCAGAAGTAACTTTGCTAGCTCCTTGTTTGAGCATCCTTGCGACCTCATTTGCTGGCTTGCCTTCGCTTCTCGGTGCGAGCACCAGTGTCGCGAGCACCAGTGTTTCCTATCGCCCATTCTCGGGCGGAGTAGTTTTCCTTTATTCTTCTTTATGAATCGGCCAGCGTCTCCGAACCCGTGCTCGCGACTCGCTTCCTTGTCCTGTACCTTTTTCCTTGCCAGCGATACCTTTGCTGCTCGCTCACCCTTCCTCTTGTGTGCTTCAATTTCCTCTTTTAAGATGTAGTACTGTGCTCGGGCGCAAACTTCCGTCATTGAGCATGCCAGCTCCCTACTCAGCTCGCAATAAAATTCTCCCCGCGACAGACCGCCCTTGAAAGCGAACACGCACGCGCGTGGCTGTAACTCCTCGAACCTCGCGGATATGGCACTGTATCATTTCACATATTGTTTCAAGGTTTCACGTTCCTCCTGCCGAATACCAAATAGACCCTCGATCGTTCTCGCAGAGAAATGATCAAGGAATTTCGATGAGAAATCGCAGAACTTAGCTATGGATCCTGGAGGCAGATTCGTAAACCATTCCTTTGCCGCGCCTCGGAACATTAATGGAAGCATCCTGCATTTGACAGCGTCGGAGACCGCGTAGTTCGCCATTTTCGCGGCAAAACGAGACAGATGATTCGTTGGATCGGTTAGCCCGTCGTACGCCTCCAACGCGAGGTTCACCATGCAATCCGGTACAGTCACTTCTCGTACTGCTGCCGAGAAAGGCTTGGTTCCGGCCGCAGCTGCAGCTTCCTCATCCTCTTGATTCCACTGCCGGAGGTGATAGTACCTCAACTGCTCCTGTAAACACTCATTTTGCATCTTCAAATCGCCACTTAGCGCTCGATGCGTTTCGGCACAGCGATTCCTATCGCTCCTTGGGGAAGAGACGTTGTTGCCACGTCGTTCGTGAGGTGTCTTCATCAGACTTCGCTAATGAAAACGAAAATCCCGTCAAAAATCCTTGAATTACGGAGAATCTCTTAGGGGATCGAATTTCTCAAAACCAAATCGCCGAACTCCAAACTCAGAATCAAAGAATTAAGAAGATTTCAGAAAAACGCTCAGAAAAACGAGTTTCACTCCTCTGAATCACGATCCACGTAGTCCGGGAATAGAAATTTACCGATCCCCACAGACAGCGCCAAATGTTCCGTGCTAGAACATAGAGAGGGAAGGTAGTACCCAAAGTGTGAGGAAGGTGATGAGAATGCTTAGAGAGAGAAGCTCTAACCACTTAGAGAGAGAAAGTGTAACTGAATTTCAATGCTATTATTGTTCAAATGAGCTAAGAGTCCCTTACAATTGGTGTTTCCTTCCTATTTATAGAGGTAGAGTTGGGCTTTGGCGCCATTATCTTATCCAAATGGGCATGTTGGGCCTCGGGAAGGGCGGCCCAAGGTCATGGCGCGTTCCCCGCCTAAGGTCAGGCACCCTGGGCGAGTGACGAACGCACTGTCGCGGGTGCGTGCCAAAGTATTCTGCTTTGAATGCAGTACAAGGTGTTGAACACCAGGATCGATCTCACAAGGACTCGGTGAAGTATTAATTGATAATAGAGTAAAACAAAGCAATTAAAAAGGGGGTTTGATTGATTTTATTGTAAAGTAACAAACAAAACTTAAAAGAGATTTAATCAGATAAAAGAAAGTGTTAGTCATCGGATTATAACATTCAAGTGCAACACACCTTCATTGGTTACAAAAGATTAATTCTTCCTTATTGTTTCCCTAATTCGTGAGAGTTGATTAACTAAGCGAAAATCAATTCACAGTTTCCTAAACTAAGCGATTAAGAAACAGTTACGAACTAACATGAACTAAGCGAACATGCACCAACTCTTATTTCTAAAACTACGGAATTAAGCAAACCTTAGATCAGAAATAGAGATGAAGAGGTGGTGGTGAGGTGGTGAGGTGGTCTAACAAAAGCCTAAACTCACTTATTTATACTAATAAATAAACTTGTTCATCAAGTAACAATCTTTGTTATCTAAATCTTTTCTAAATCTTCACAAAATCGGGCCCACATAAAGGAGTAAGCTGCTGAACAATCAGGCATTCGCGGGTCCCACAAGAAGTCTGAATCTTCAATTGAGGTACACATGAGAGTTGTAGCTCTTTAAGTCAGCTTCGCGGGCCTTCAATCGGATCCTAATTCGGAGTTCTGTAGCCCAATATATGATCATTTTAGTACAGACTGTTCCAGACTCGCAGGATTAGCGACAGAAACTTTGCAAGGAAATTTTGACCATGTTAGAGGCTTGTTCTTCAATTTTTCTGAACATGAAAGTTGTAGGGCTTCGAGTTAGCTTTCTAACGACATATTATGGGCCTTATTTCGATATTGCTAGCGCCATATTCAATCTGTTCTAGCAAAACAGTCATAGAAACTAAAAGTGTAGAATTAAGCTCTTTTCCATGAATAATCCAAATAAACACTAATGGTCA
Organism: Lotus japonicus; assembly: GCF_012489685.1. Taxonomy (NCBI): domain Eukaryota; kingdom Viridiplantae; phylum Streptophyta; class Magnoliopsida; order Fabales; family Fabaceae; genus Lotus; species Lotus japonicus. The sequence continues at coordinate 20,212,479 of NC_080046.1, forward strand.
AAACATGGCTAAGTCATAACAATTAAGCACAAAAATGTATATAATGAAGCTTAGAAAAACACACGTAAAGTGCATCAATTATGCGCTTATCAGCGAGGGACCCTCGGGTCTCGCCCAGTCCAATAGCCCAGAATTTTCCTATTTACATCACGAATTATGCCTCCAACTCCGCTTGACCCTAGGTTACCCTTGGAAGCACCATACATTTCAATATTCTAATATCTCGCGGAGACCATGAGACCAAACGCGGCAGAGAAGATTTACTAGGAAATCTAATACTTGCCATGTTCCTTGTAATCTTCTCCAGCTCAAAGGGGCATCCTTTCCAAGCGTTTTCAATCCACCAAGATAATCTAATCTGATGAAAATTCCAAATTTCCTGCACATCCACATCCTTTCCTATGAAAATTATCCCTTTTCTGCTCATCCAGATTGACCAAAACCAGCGAATCAGGAATGAGACTCCATATTATGTTATCCATTGAATTGGCATATTGATCGCATTCCTCCATTAGATGCGGCAATGATGTGCGGCAAGACCAGGAGATGCCCTCTCTATTCATAATATTATGCCACAGAGCTTAACCTGACCACACAGCAGAAAGAGATGGTCATTGGATTCTTCTCTACTATTGCACAAGCAACATAAACCAGAATCCTCCGTTAGGATCCCTCTCCTTCTTAACTTAGCTTTTGTAGCTAACTTGTTATGACAAGCTTGCCACAACACTAAGCTGACCTTTGGAGGGATAGTTTTTCAAATCTGCTTTGGGATCACCCACGTTTCCTCACCCTGAAGTTGATCTTCCACCCACCCGCAAATTCCCCGACAAGTGTAAAAGCCATTGTTGCTCCCACACCAAATCGGATAATCTTCAGATTTCACTGTAGGAGTAATGGAGTTTATCAGGTTCATAAATTCTGAATGCAGCTCAAGTTCCCAACCAAAAAAGGCACACCTAAATGGCACATCCCAAAGCCATTTACCCCTCACAAACAATCCTGCCTCCGAAATCAAAATCGTCTTATTGGTGCTCATGGCAAATAACCTAGGAAATTGCAAGCTCAGAGGTTAATCCGTGGCCCAAGCATCCTGCTAGAATCGAATACAATTCCCTTTGCCAACACCACAAAGTAGTTGCTCTTTAAAGCCCAACGAGAGAAATGAGTCTTCTTTTAGAATAGCGATGATATCGTGCATTATCACTTAAGGAGGACCTCTGTGAGACCCAAGTTTTTAAGTTTGGAATGAACAAAATAAAATTTCTTTTCACGATTAATTTGATGTAACGTGAAGGGAAAACCTGAACAAGGGGTAAATGGATGGAATGAATTTGTGAAGGAGAAAGTTCAAGAAAGGCTAAAGATGGTATCAAAGTCGATAAGAGTTATAGCACGACTAATATTCGCATTTTAAACCTAGGACAAGAACCTTAGGAAACAAAACTATGTTCCACCCTTGGAACACTATAGGAATATAATTTCCAACTAACTTCCACCCTTGGAACACTATAGGAAATTTTCCAAAAATCTTCTAGAGGAATATAAGACTTTCTCTTATTCCTTTCCATAACCAACGTTTCGATACGAAACCCTAGAATGTAAGAACGTCAAATTCCGATGCTCGGAGGTTTGCCGAAACCGAATCCCTGATAGCTCAGAAACCCTAAAACCAACGGACGATGAAGACCTTTTCTATTCCGAGCTTCAAACAAAGATTCCACCCGCGTTCACCTATTTCTCTCGATATTTCTAATCTTTCTTCAGAACAAAGTTTTCTCATCCGACATCAACTGCAAAAAGTAGTTTTCGGGTAAAACCGATTTACACCGACTTTTGATCATTTGATTAATTTCCAAGAAACCTGTTTTGAGTTTTGGAATTCTGTCGCCAGAACCTATCTTAGAATTCTCCGAGGATTACGCAGGAGAAATCGGAATCGCGAAATTTTCATTTTTCCAAATTTCCCGAAACCTATAAATAGCGGGAAAATGAAAAGTTTTCAAAAACCTCCCCATCTTCTTCCCCAAACCCGCGAGCCCCAAGAGAGAGAGAGAGAGGATTCTGATTTTCTTCATTTCTTGCCCGTTTGCTGCACAGATCGTTGCAAATCGAAGACCTTGAGGTAGGATTACCATATCTCTCTTCTGATCGTCGTTTCTATCGCTTTTCTCTATGTCTTTCTGTGCTCAAAGTTTTGAGTCTTTTGTAAAACTGTCCAAATAAGCTGATTTCAGTGTCTAAACATATTCTCTGCATGCTCCTGAGCGTGTTTAGCGGATTACATTTTGCCGAATGTCGCCGAAATGCCGCCGGGATCAATTTTCGTTGGAAAAACCCATTTCTGGGCAAAGTTCCGTTCTTTACATTAAAAATTCACGACTTAGCTTCGTGCTAGTAGGATTAGTCGTCATAACGTCGTTGTTGACGTGCCCATCCAATTTGTTTTTCGAAAATCCAGTTTTGAAATTCTGAGCTGAAAATAATGACCAAAATACCTCTGCGACAGTTTTTGATCCGAAAATTTTTCTGAGCTTAGAACCGTCTTAGTTACGACTATTGTTAACCTAGGAACCAAGTTTGATAGAAGAAAAATCAACCCCTCTATTTATGAAGAGTGGCCGAGAGCTCCATCAAGGGGGGGGGGGAATTTCGTTTTTTTCGAAAACTTGTCTTAACGCGTAGGTTGTCGTACTTTGGAGTTAGTAATGTTACGTGTAACCCTAGTACGTATTGTTTCATGAGTTTCTAACTCATTGTGATTGATTTGTGTGAATTTGTCTTCAGGCTCATTTGAAGAACTTTTTGAAGTTCAAGAGGAGGATTGTGAAGGAAACCTTGAGAAACACCCTGGAGAACCTACAGGTGAGGGCTACTCACTGAATACTAGATAATGATTTAGGTGTCGACGAATTCGACTTGATTTACTGTTTATGCACTTGATTGTGTTTGACTGGGAAAAATGTTCTCTGAGGCTACGGCTGACAATTGATAATCTTTTATTGCTTGATTGTATTGAGGTTGATTCACATGCTAAATGCTACCTGGTTAATCTAGGATGTGTGATATCTGCCCTATGTGCCATGTGCTACCTGGTTAATCTAGGATGTGTGATATCTGCCCTATATGCTATGTGCTACATGGTTATTCTCCAATGTGTTGATATATGTGTCATGACTGTTGGATTGTATTGTTTTGATTATGCAAGTACACATATATCTGTTATTTGACAGAGTGAGGATAACGGGCGATTATGCCGGATTTATCGTGAGCTTTTGAGGAAGTTTGACGGGACGGACCGAGGTTCGGACCCTTGATATTGTTTTGATGGATCGAGACCTTCTCTGGGAATAATTTGGGATTATGGGATCTTTTGAAATTTATAGGACTTGAGATAAAACTAAATGGGAGTTATTTCACAAAGGAAAATTCATAAGACACTAAACAACCTCTAAACCTTTATTTAATGATTACAAATTCAATTAAGAGCTTAAGACATGAATACTAGCTTTTGGAAAATGAGAAGTGTCGCCGAGTCCAAGTTTGGGGAAACTTGATGAGTTTCCGAGTATGTTGATACTCTTTGCTCGAGAAGCAGTTTTGTTGTTCGACTATCTAAAGGATAAGTCAGGAATTGATAAGCTTTGAGTACCTTGATGCTCTTTCGCTCGATGAGCTGATTTGTTGTTGGGCTATCTTGAGGATAAGCCGGAAACGGGTAGTTTCCTAGTACATTGGTACTTTTTGCTCGCTGAGCAGTTTTGACCATCGGATGGAGATGAGTCGGATGATTCGAGAAATCATCATGAGTTACTTTTGTAATTAATTGTCTTTTGTCGCAGAATCGACATTTACCTTAGGGTATTCTTTTTAGAGACAATTAGTTAGCTAGAACACGTGACGACGTGACGAGTGAGGTCGGAGACGTTGTTTGGCTAACCACTTGCATTCACGCACTCATTGAGGTTAATACACGGTGGGATTGCCGGACCTCGTTGGATTCCAAAAATGGTCATAAGACCCAGATTTCCATGTAAGAACACTACGGTGATTCTTGGTAGCAGACGGAAATGGCAGGCCTGAGGGTTTACTGCTGATCTGACTACACTTTGTTTGGTATAAGAGACACGCGAGCGGAAATGGTCCCACCGTGGCTGGTGTTAGGGCTGACTCGTTGGTGCCCATCCCTCCGGAATGCATCTTGTTCCTTAGCATTTGCATTTCATGCACCATTCATGCTGACTTAGTTGCTGGATGTGTTTGCTACTTGTTATAGTTGTTTGGGACATGTTAAATGCTTGCAACTGTTATTTATTTATTTGACAGGATATACAATTTATAAGGTTGTTATACATAACTAAGCCTATGTGGCTATTATTTAAGTTTTGCCTATTGGATGTATTATAATGTAATTCTTTGAGTTGACCCTTGCGCGTGCTACCTGTGTATGGGGGGCTATGTATGCCCTTTTTGTCAGATGTCCATGGCCGAATGGTTCGAGATGGTCGTCCCTTCGGGGGGGACCAGGTTTGAGTTACTGGATACCGACACCCCGGGTGCGTGGGTGGTCGACCCCGCCACTCACCGAGCCATCTACACGGGGCGAATAATGGAGGACCACGTGGACCGATTGGGGAACCTGACGCAAGGAGTCTTGAGACGCCACACGGTTAGCTTTAACCTACCACCAGGCATGCACTATGGCCCTGGAGTTGAGGTACCGCCACCATCAGCTGAGGACGAGGAGGACCCTTTAGAGGAGTTGCCTGTAGGAGGGGCTTCATCTGAGTCTAGCTCGCCCACAGTCGCGGCTGCTGCTGCCCTGGGATCGGGTACAGTGCCCGTAGTTCCCACTGTGAGGACCGATGCAGTCATCGACCTGATCGTCGTGGATCCGGTTTCAGACGACGACCACGGTGGTGCGTAGTTGGCGGTGGTGTATAGTACTCCTTTTGTAGGGATTAGAGTAGGAGTAGCGTCTTGGCTCTGGTATACAGTTTCTCGTTTTGGGCAGGGTAGGTTTCCGACCTTTAGCTTTTCTTGTGGTTCTCTTTACGGGGATCACAGAGAGTTGGTCAGATTAGGAGGTATTTTGGCTGACCTATCTTTTATGGAGGACTGTATTTTGCACACTTGACACTTTGTTCCGGTTTGTACCTATTTGCCTACGGGCACTACTTTCTGTCGGTTACCCGTCACTGGAGGTTACTCGTGACGTGGATTGCTACTAGCAGTGGGGTTTGTAAATATATCTGTACATTAGTCATGTTTATATTCTGTCGATGTTTCATTAGTTCGGCAAGCTTTTACTTATTTAAAACAATTATCGATCAAAAAAAAAACATTCACGTTTTTCCGCTTTTAACTTTCTTTTTGGTTACTAAAGTGATGCCACCGAAATCGGGGTGTTACAACCTCCTTCTTCCATAACTGAATGCAACAGAAGTCTTCTACTATCCCATTGATACTTGCCTGCAATGACTCTTCTCCAAAAGCTATTCTATTCAGTTCCATAACGCCATGCCCATTTGATCATTAGAGCCTTGTTCTTCCAAGAAAAGTGTCCTAGCCGTAGACCAACTCGATCTTTCGATTTGCGGACTAGTTCCCACGGGATACACGAGACTTTCTTCCCCCGCTCTTCTATTCCCTGAAGCAAAGCCCAGAATTCCTTTTCTACCTGTTTAATGATCCCGACAGGTGCTTTAAAGATGCTCATCCAAAAAACTGGGATAGAATTAAGCGCACCCTTTAAAAGTACCAATCTTCCGCTCAATGAGATAAACTTCAAGTTGTACGACCTCCCCTTTGTCCTGAGTTGAGTGTTTTAGATGATGACACAGAGTTGAGTTCAGTGGACTGGGACATGTGCGACTACTTAACTACTTTTTGGAAAAAGACATGACCACACTCATTTCTTATGTAACAATTTGGAATTTAGGATTCTTTGTTTTCGCACCATAAAACAACTATTTTAAAAGGTTAACAGTTAATTTAGTTCTAATTTTTTTAAGTAAGTTTGATTTTAGTTCTTAAAGTGAGCTATAAAGGCATACAAATTCTTTTCTAAAAAAAATCATATAATCTTTGGTGAAAAGAAAAATTGGGCAAGACTACCCCCACGTGGCGCCCGAGCTAGTCCACAATGCGATGACACCATAATACAAAAGAACATGAAATCGCTTATTCCAACTTTGCCTCTAGTTTAAATACCCACGCATCCAACAACCCCCACGTCAAGTTGCATCATGTAGCATCATTCATCTTCCTTTATACTTGTCGTTTTTGATATTTACTATAAATATCATTATTTCATTAAGATTGACGTGTCTACCCATCACTGGCGTTGTTGTCAAATAGACAGCGGGCGAGCTCCAACCCTCACGCGTCGCCGCGTTTGAAATCCAGCCCACAACTGTTGCGTCTCGAGAATCATAAACGACGTGATTTGCATGATCACTCGGACCTTGAGAGCCCAAAACGATATGATTTACATTGATTTATCATTAATGTCATTGATTTAAGAAACCAGTCAATAGACACATTAACAATTTATTTAAAGGGATCTATTATTATGAATCTTTTTTACAGGGATTCATTTAGATTTCTCCTTAATGATTAGGGACTAAAATACTATTTAGATTTAAATAAATTATAAATATATCACTCAGTAGACCAATTTCCTAAAACTTTTGTAGATGGCCAATTCATAAATATAGATTTCCTTTTTGAAATGTATTTAAATATATGTCAATAATTGTATGATTTTAAGGTATCAAATTTCTCAATGAATATTCTCTTAGTAATAAATTTTGTCTGTTGTATTAAAAATATTTCATGCTTTATTTATTTTAAGTAATATGTATAGTTTCTTATTTGATCCTTATGTATAAAAAAAATAAAATTTTGCTAAAAGAACTAACCCTATAAGAATATGGATGAACGTGGTCGCTTAATTGTCGGCATAAATTACCCGGTTTTAAAGTGAATTTCTGTGTGGAAATTAAATAAGAAGATATAAGGTATTTGTGGTGAGAAAATGAAAATGATGGGTCTCTCTATATTTTTAGAGGTTACAGAGTTGAGTGTTTTAGATGATGACACAGAGTTGAGTTCAGTGGACTGGGACATGCGCGACTATTTAACTACTTTTTGGAAAAAAGACGTGTTCACACCCATTTCTTATGTAACAGTTTGGAATTTAGGATCCTTTATTACGCACCATAAAACAACTATTTTAAAAGTTTGAAGGTTAAATTAGTTCTAATTTTTTATAAGTAAGTTTGATTTTAGTTTTAAAGTCTTCTATAAATGCATACAAATTCTTTTATAAAAAAAAAGCATATAATCTTTGGTGGAAAGAAAAATTGGGCAAGACTACCCCCACGTGGCGCCCTAGCTAGTCCGCAATGTGATGACACCATAATACAAACGAACATGAAAGCGCTTATTCCAACTTTGCCTCTAGTTTATCTTGCAGAAATCTCCACGCATCCAACAACCCCATGTCAAGTTGCATCATGTAGCATCATTCATCTGCCTTTATGGTTGTCGTTTATGATATTCACCATAAATGTCATGATTTCATTAAGATTGACGTGCCAACCAATTGCTGGCATGGTTGTCAAATAGACATCAGGCGAGCTCCAACCAACATGCGTCGCCGCGTTTGAAATCCAGCCCCCAACTATTGCGTCCCGAGAATCATAAACGACACGCTTAGCATGATCACTCGTACCTTGAGAGCCCAAAACGACATGATTTACATTGATTTACCATTAATTTCAATGATTTGAGAAACCAGTCAAACGACACATTGCCAATTTATTTAAAGAGATCTATTATTAAGAATCTTTTTTACAGTGATTCATTTAGATTTCTCTTTAATTATTAAGGACTAAAAAATATTTAGATATGAATAAATTATACATATAACTCTCAATAGACAAACTTCATAAAACGTTTGTAGATGATAAATTCATAAATAAGTCAATAATATTATATCTAAAAATTGATTTTCTTTTTGAAATGTATTTAAACATGTCGACCATTGTATGATTTTAAGGTATCGTATTTCTCAATGAATAGTCTCTTAGTAATAAATTGTGTCTATTGTATTAAAACTATTTCATGCTTTATTTATTTTAAGTTATATGTATAATTTCTTGTTTGAGTCTTATGTATAAAAAAATAAAATTTCGCCAAAACAACTAACCCTAAAAGAATATGGATGTACGTCGTCGCTTAATTGTCGGCATAGAATACTTGTTTTTAGAGTGAATTTCTGTGTGAAAATTAACGAAGAGGATATAAGATGTTTGTGGTGAGAAAATGAAAATGATGGGTCTCTCTATATTTTTAGAGCTTACAGAGTTGAGTGTTTTAGATGATGACACAAAGTTGATTTCAGTGGACTGGGACATGCGCGACTATTTAACTACTTTTTGGAAAAAAGACGTGTTCACACCCATTTCTTATGTAACAGTTTGGAATTTAGGATCCTTTATTACGCACCATAAAACAACTATTTTAAAAGTTTGAAGGTTAAATTAGTTCTAATTTTTTTTAAGTAAGTTTGATTTTAGTTTTAAAGTTTTTTATAAATGCATACAAATTCTTTTATAAAAAAAAGCATATAATCTTTGGTGAAAAGAAAAATTGGGCAAGACTACCCCCACGTGGCGCCCTAGCTAGTCCGCAATGTGATGACACCATAATACAAACGAACATGAAATCGCTTATTCCAACTTTGCCTCTAGTTTATCTTGCAGAAATCTCCACGCATCCAACAACCCCCATGTCAAGTTGCATCATGTAGCATCATTCATCTGCCTTTATGGTTGTCGTTAATGATATTCACCATAAATGTCATGATTTCATTAAGATTGACGTGCCAACCAATCGCGGGCATGGTTGTCAAATAGACAGCAGGCGAGCTCCAACCAACATGCGTCGCCGCGTTTGAAATCCAGCCCCCAACTATTACGTCTGTAACACCCCGATTTCCAGGTGTCACTTTAGTAACCAAAAATAAACTTTACGCGGAAAACAGGTAATTTTTTTTTCTTTCCTTTAAATCAAAGTGATAAAGAAGTAGAGACAACACCCAACAACTAAACTAACCGATATACAAATATATATACATCTGTACAGCCTCGGCTGCACTCCATGTCACGCGAAGCCGCAGTGACTCCAAAGTAGTACGCCCGCAGGCAAATATACAAACCAGAACTGTGAGTAAAAGTATCAAAATACAGTTATCCAAGAGAAAGTCGGCACTCAAAAATGGCCTGAAAGGAAGACCCCTATACTCCGACAGACTCTCTGTGATCCTCCTCAAAAGAACCACACAAAAAGCCACACATCGGAACCTACCCTGTCCCAAAAAGAAACTGACGATCAGAGCTCTACACAAAAAATGTCGCTAATCCTAACCTACCCTCCCAGCTCAGCTCACCAATCATCCTCCTCCTCATCGCTGCTCGGCGAGTAGCTCTCCCCACTGCTCTCGGAGTCAGAGTCGGAATCCACCGTAATCATCTCGGTGTCCAAATCCATAACCTCCCTCCTCACTGTCCTGCGCACCGCCCTAGTTGAGCCGGTCTCCACATCCACCTCTCCTGTGAGAACATCCTCCTCCTCCACCCTCATCAAGGGGTCCACACGGTAACCGTGCGGTGAAGAGAAAGATAAGAGACGTGAGACAGATGGGACAACAGACTCCCTCCTCGGCTGTACGAGCCTAGAGGACGACGCCACGTCGGTAGAAGCGATGGCAGTAGCCGGAGGTGGCACAACAGGTGTAGAAGCAGCAGCAGGCTCGATCTCCTCTGGGACCTCCTCAACAGAAGGTGAAGTCGGAGGTGGTGCAGGTGGTGCATGTCCAGTGCCTGGTCCACAATGAACTGAGGGCGGCAAGTCAAAACTCAGCTCCATACGCCGTAGCACTCCGCTCGTCAGGCGTCCTCGCTCATCCGTCCGGTCCTCCATGACCCTTCCCCTATACGTCGCCCGGTGACCAGCCACATCGATCACCCAAGCGGTGGGGGCATCCCTATCCAGCAACTCATATCTGATCCCCCCCGAGGGAGAGACCGTCGAGAACCAGTCGGCCATCGACATCTGGCAGCAGGCCGACCGCCCAAAGACAAACATACAAACAAAGCCAAGGCGCTAGGGTCAACTCACAGCAATAAGTACATATACACACAGCAAGTGACAGGGTATATATATATAAGTTGTTATATAAGCATATAAATAATCCTAGCATGTTATGGCTCTAACATTCCTTCAATAAACAAACAGCACACAGTCTCAGTCAGCATGAATGTATGCGTGAAATGCACAATATGAATCCGGATTTGTGACGCGTTCCCGTTCGCCACAAGTGAAGCATTTTCACTATGGATGGACCATTCCCGTTATCCATCCTGGATGAAATCCATCCTGGATGAACCATTCCCGTTATTCATCCTTGGTGAACCATTCCCGTTATTCACCGAATGATGAACCATTCCCGTTATTCATCATTAATGCAAGGTGAACCATTCCCGTTATTCACCATGATATGCACAGGTGAACCATTCCCGTTATTCACCCGATTGAATGCAACGTGGTTAGCCAAACAACGAATCGTCCTTACCACGAAAGTGTCTAGCTCACAACCCAATCTCAACCAAACCTAATGAGTTAGTGTCGGTCAATACAACACAACTCCAACAAGAAAACACAAGGGTCTAGTGTCGGTCAATACAACACAGCCCAAACAACAAGAGCACTAGGTGTCGGTCAATACAACACGGCTCCACAACACTCCCCAAGAGTACTAGAGTACTCGGTGACTTTCAATCATCACCATAGCTCACCTTAGTGGCTTCCCCCAATTCCGATAACTCTCCAAACCCACAACAAAGTCGACTTTTCCCCGTCTTTCGTAAATATTTTCCCCTTCAGTTCTCCTATGCTTAAACGTTAATAAAAATTGTTTCAATTCGAATTAGTCAAGTTATGAGTTTATTTCTCAAAGTCTAAGTTTCCCAAGTCTTTAGTTTTTCAAAGCTCTATCATTCTAAGTTTTCAAAGATCAACCACCCAAAATACATTTCCCGGGGAAAGTCTAAGAATTCCAACATATGGCTAAGTCTCAAACCCCACATTTGGACTTGCCTAGGGTTGTTCATCCAACCCGAAATATCAAAGATCACCAGATCAATGAATCTCCACTCCGAAATTGCGTCAAAACGCTCAATCCAACAAAAGCACAACATCACAAGTATGGAAAAGCATCATAACATCAACTCATCATCAAAAACAACATCAGATAAAACATAAGTCGAATTTATCGACGCCTATCATGCATTCATAGCTAATATATATGTAAGTTGCCCTAACCTCGAGCTGTTCCAGCTTCGAAATCAAGGTTGTCCTCAAACAGTTGCTCTGAATATTCCAAAGTTCCTTCAACTGAACCTCGGAGAAAAACAAAGCAGAATTCAAACAAAATCGATTAGTTCGATCGCAATACAATACATAAACGATAGACAAAGCATCAAAGCTTCAGAATACGACAAACGTGTACGAAAGGACAAGTTTTCGAAAACGAAAAACTTCCCCCCCCTTAGGAAAAACCCACGGCCATAAGGAGAAAAGGGCTTCGGCTCTTTTTCTTCGATCAAATCAGTTTACAAGGTAGTTTTAGGGTAAAACTAAGACAAAGAAACTGTCAGAACAATTTTCGGACAATCGGGCCGAAATACGACTACGCAGGGGCATTTTGGTCCAAAATAAAGGCTCAAAACTTCAAAGTTATCAGTTCTGAAAACAAATTTGACAGCAACGATCCTCATGACATCCGTGACAACAAATCCTAAAGGCACGAAGTCAGATTAAGTCTTTACGACAATAAAGTTTCGAAATGTGAGACAAAAAGAGTTTTGAGTCAATTTTTCAGATCCTGGACAAATGAATCGAAATCAGAGTTTACTGACAGAGGTTTTAGACTCAGGGAAACATAAGGAACATAACCCAAGCGAGAAATCAGAGAAATCGGACAATTTTAGAAAAAGCTCAAAACTTAGAGCACAGAAACGACTTCAGAAACGCAACAGAAACAACAATCAGAGGCAGGATTCATGATAGTTACCTCGATACCTATAAGTAGGGACGAACTGCACGAAGATTGGTCAAGGTTTCGCGAATTCTCCTTCTCCCCCCAAGCTCTCCACAATCTCGGCCAAAATGGTGAAAATGAAGAGGATATTAGCTTTTTCGCCTATTTATAGGCGGGCGAAATCGCGGGAAAATGAAAATTTCGCGATTCCGATTTTTGCAGCACGATCAGCGTGGAATTCTAAGAGAGATTCTGGCGTCAGAAATCCAGAACTCAAAACAAATATCTAGGATTTGGGAAAAACGATATCGAAAAACTCAAAAGCGGTGTCGGTTAATCTGCCCCGAAAAACTACTTTTTGCTGTGATGCTCAAACGACAAAACTTCCAACTGAAGAAAGATTGGAAACGTCGAAACAAGTCTGGCAACACGGACGGAATCTTCGTTAGAAGTCCCGAATAGAAAAAGTCTTCATCCATTGCTCGAAAATAGGGTTTCGAAGCAAAGAAATTAGCGTCGGCGGACATCCGAAAAGTGAAACCTATCGTGCGTACAGTCCAGAGTTCCGAAATGAAACGCTGGTCGATGGAAAAATAAAGAGAATCTTTAAATTTTCCGAGAGTTCGAAATCTCACTCAAAACGTTGCTTTAAGAGCGAAATAGCCTATTCTGGACACGCTCGCCCTAAGGCAAGTGTGCAGACGACTCGCACTAACTCCGAAAACAGCTACGCAACATTCCTCAAGCAATTCCTGAACTTTCTTCTTCATTAATCTTTCTCAAATATCAAACTCCTGTCACGCTTACACTGATCCTACGCGTGAGTCGGAAACTAGCTTGTTCTGAAAATCCAGGTCTTACAATACTCCCCTCCAAAAAGAAAGTTTCGTCCTCGAAACTCAGAGTTCAGCAAAAAGTCCGGGGTACAATTCCTTAATCTTATCTTCCAATTCCCATGTAGCATCCCCCGTATCCTTGTTCCATATCACCTTTACCAACGGAATCTGCTTTCCCCTCAGCTGTTTCACCCTTCTATCCCCAATACTCACTGGCGGTGTCTCAAAAGTCAAATCATCCTTCAGTTCAATGTTGTCTGGCACGATCACATGAGTCGGGTCTGGAATGTACTTCCTCAACTGCGACACATGAAATACATCATGAATGTTGGAAAGAAATGGCGGTAGTGCAATCTGATATGCAACTGGTCCAACACGTCGAGTGATTTGATAAGGCCCAATAAACTTTGGCGCAAGTTTCCTTGACTTAATAGCTCGTCCAACCCCCGTAGTCTGGGTAACTCGTAGAAACACATGGTCACCTTCCTCAAACTCTAGGGTTCTACGTCTCTGATCAGCATAGCTCTTCTGTCTGCTCTGTGAAGCTCTCATCTGTTCTCTGATCTGCTTAACCTTCTCAGTCGTCTGTTGCAGCATTTCTGGCCCAATCAACAAACTCTCCCCATCTTGATACCAACACAAAGGTGTCCTACACTTCCGACCATACAAAGCTTCATACGGTGCCATCCCAATGCTCGCATGGAAACTATTGTTGTAGGTGAATTCAACCAATGGCAGAAGATCATCCCAGCTTCCTCTGTTATCTAGCACACAAGCCCGTAGTAGATCCTCTAGCGACTGAATAGTTCTCTCTGTTTGCCCATCCGTTTGTGGATGATACGCCGAACTCAACCTCAGCTTGGTTCCTAACGCATCATGAAGAGCTCCCCAAAAGTGCGAAGTAAACTTTGGATCCCGATCAGACACAATACTTGTCGGAACTCCATGTAGTCTCACAATCTCCGCCACATAGATCTCGGCCAACTTCTCCACATTGTAGGTAGTTCTCACTGGTAGAAAATGCGCTGACTTGGTCAAACGATCTACAATCACCCAAATCGAATCGTGTCTCTTCTGTGTTCTTGGCAAAGCCACCACAAAATCCATGGATATACTATCCCATTTCCATTCTGGCACGTCTAAACTCTGTAGCATACCAGCAGGTCTTTGATGCTCTACCTTGGCCTTCTGACAAGTCAAACATGCAGCTACATACTCGGCCACTTGTTTCTTCATTCCTGGCCACCAAAAATTCAGCTTCAAATCTTGATACATCTTGGTCATTCCCGGATGAATACTCCATCTGCTCTTGTGCCCTTCATCCATGATCAGCCTTCTCAATTCTGGATTATTGGGTACACACACTCTGTCCTTGCATCTTAAGATATCGTCAGTTCCGATCTTGAATTCCGGGTCTTTCCCTTGAATCACTAAGTTCCTCTTCTCCAGCAGAAACTCATCTTGTAGTTGTTGCTCTCTAATCTCTTCCATCAGTCCACTGGCAATTCTGATCATACCGAACTTCAACTTTCCCTCAGACGGTGTCACACCTAGACTCATATCTCGAAATTGTTCCAGTAACTCCAGCTCTTTAACCATCATTGACGAGACATGCATCTTTCTGCTCAAAGCATCAGCAACTACATTCGCCTTCCCAGGGTGATATTGCAACGTAAACTCATAGTCTTTGATGAACTCCATCCATCTTCGTTGCCTCATGTTCAGCTCCTTCTGATCAAACAAGTATTTAAGGCTCTTGTGATCGCTAAATATCGTGAAAGTACAACCATAGAGGTAATGTCTCCAGATTTTCAGCGAAAACACAATGGCAGCTAACTCCAAATCATGAGTCGGATAGTTCTTCTCATGAGTCTTCAACTGTCTCGACGCATAAGCCACCACTTTTCGATGTTGCATCAACACACATCCCAAGCCTTGATACGAAGCATCACAATAAACCTCATAAGGTTCCTCCGGTTGCGGCAAAATAAGCACAGGTGACGTCGTCAAACGTTCCTTCAGAGTCTGAAAACTTGATTCACACGCCTCAGTCCATGCAAAAGGTTGATCCTTCCTCGTTAGTTGAGTCAAAGGTCCAACGATCTTGGCAAATCCCTCAATGAAGCGTCTATAGTATCCAGCCAAACCCACAAAACTTCTGATTTCTGTCACTGTCTTCGGTTGCTCCCAAGCCAAAACAGTCTCTACTTTCGCCGGATCCACAGCTATGCCTTCCTTTGAGATAACGTGGCCTAAGAAATTGACTTTCTCCAGCCAAAATTCACACTTAGAAGGGTTCGCATACAGCTTCTTCTCTCTCAACACTTGTAGAACTTGGCGCAAATGTCCTTCATGTTCCGTTGCATCCTTCGAGTATATCAGTATATCATCAATAAACACCACCACAAACCGATCTAAGAATTCATGAAAGATGCGGTTCATGTAATCCATGAAAACAGCAGGTGCATTTGTCACTCCAAACGGCATCACTAAGTACTCGTAGTGTCCGTAGCGTGTTCTGAATGCAGTCTTCGGTATATCCTCAGTCTTCACTCTGATCTGATGATAGCCTGACTTCAAATCTATCTTCGAAAATACAGCAGCCCCTCGTAATTGATCCATCAAATCATCTATCCTCGGCAACGGGTATCTGTTCTTGATCGTCGCCTTGTTCAGTTGTCGATAGTCCACACACAACCTCGACCTTCCGTCTTTCTTCTTAACTAACAACACTGGCGCTCCCCACGGTGAAACACTTGGTCGAATGAATCCTTTTGCCGAAAGATCCTCCAACTGAGATTTCAACTCCGCTAACTCCGCAGGTGCCATACGGTAAGGTGCAATCGAAATCGGTCCAGTTCCGGGTACAATGTCGATCACAAACTCCACATCGCGTACAGGCGGCAGTCCAGGTACATCTCCAGGAAAAACATCCGCAAAATCTCGAACCACCGGAATACCTTGAATATCCGATTCCTTCTTCCCTTCCAGACTTAGCAATGAAAAGTACTTCTGAGTGCCCTCGCTCAACGATGCACTAATGTGGTTAATAGAAAGATACTCGAAAAGATCCGAGTCTGGGAACACCACTTTCTTTCGACTACAGTCCAAAAGACAATGGTAGTGGGATAACCAATCCATCCCGAGGATTACATCTAGGTTTTTAAGGGGTAGACATACTAGGTTGGCATGAAAAGTTCTATCTTTATATACTACTGAACAGTGCATGCATGCGGCATTAGCAATTAGAGTCCTAGCAGGTGTAGTTACCATAAGATCAAAACTCAAAGTAGTAATAGGCAGATGCAGTCTTGATACGCAATCCTTAGAGACAAATGAATGAGTTGCACCAGAATCAAAGAGTACAGTTAGAAGTTTACCGTCAATTTCACATTCCCCTCTGATCAACCCATCAGCTCCTTCAGCTTCTTCTCCATCCATTGTATACACTCTTCCCTTAGCCACTGGGCGCTTCCCACTAACAGCATTCACAGCCGGTTCAACCTTCGGTGCCTTGCATTCCGTAGCCAGATGCCCAGATTTGTTGCAATTGTAGCATCTTGGTGGCCTCGTGCAATTGTTGGCATAGTGTCCCGTTCCTCCACAACGGAAACAAGTCACTTCACGGTTTGGGGTACGGCTTCCCGACCCTCCAGAAGTAGCAGCAGCCATCGGCTTGTAAGATCCCGGGGTAAACCCTCTCCCCGCAGGTCGTTGATATGGCTTCCTCGCCTGAAACCTCCCTTTTCCCTGAAAACTCTGTGGTGTCGACCTCGCCGGTCCTCCTGTTCCAGCCCTGTTGTATCTCCGATTCTTCATCAATTCCACCTCAGTTGCCTTCTCAACCAATGCCTGGAATCTCATGATTCCCAATGGTCTCACCGAATCTTCAATATCAGGCCTCAATCCCCTCACAAATCTCTTGCACATGTAGGGTTCATCAACTTGATCACGGAAAAACCGAAAGTACTTTGCCAGAGACTCTAACTTGGCAGCATACTCCGGAATGGTCATGCTTCCTTGTTTCAGAGTCAGAAACTGTGATTCACGCTCGTCACGAGCACTGTCTGGGAAATACTTCTCGAGAAAAGCTGTTCGAAAAGAATTCCAGTTCACCTCCACATGATTTGCCTCCATCATTCCTCTGGCGCCTCTCCACCAGTATTCAGCATCTCCCAACAACAGATAGGTTGCCAGCCCCACCTTGGCTCCCTCAGCAGTCTGTAACACTCCAAAGATCTTCTCAATCTCCTCTATCCAGAGTTCCGCTTTGTCCGGGTCAGTACCTCCCGAAAACTTAGGCGGATCCTGTCTCCTGAAGTCATTCAACCCTCTGTTCTGATCCAGAGTCGCCTCCCTCTGACGCTGGTGTTGATCACGCGCTTCCTCCGCAGCACGTCTCAAAGCATTGTCATTCGCTTGGTTAGTCATTGCCTGGGCCATAGTGGCCATCATCTCTGCTAGCTGGTTTGTGTTCACCATCGTCTGTTAGCCCCAAGAAAACTGTTAGTCCTAATCGTAGAATAGCACCAAACTATTACATATGGTTAAACAACCATGCAATCAATTAGAACGAAAAATCGTCCTGCAGACAATCAATTTTCACTCTTTGCAGAGTCACACAACCTAGCACAGAAGACCTATTCCCCAAAGACTCCCAAAAGACTCGACTAAGCTCTGATACCACAATGTAACACCCCGATTTCCAGGTGTCACTTTAGTAACCAAAAATAAACTTTACGCGGAAAACAGGTAATTTTTTTTTCTTTCCTTTAAATCAAAGTGATAAAGAAGTAGAGACAACACCCAACAACTAAACTAACCGATATACAAATATATATACATCTGTACAGCCTCGGCTGCACTCCATGTCACGCGAAGCCGCAGTGACTCCAAAGTAGTACGCCCGCAGGCAAATATACAAACCAGAACTGTGAGTAAAAGTATCAAAATACAGTTATCCAAGAGAAAGTCGGCACTCAAAAATGGCCTGAAAGGAAGACCCCTATACTCCGACAGACTCTCTGTGATCCTCCTCAAAAGAACCACACAAAAAGCCACACATCGGAACCTACCCTGTCCCAAAAAGAAACTGACGATCAGAGCTCTACACAAAAAATGTCGCTAATCCTAACCTACCCTCCCAGCTCAGCTCACCAATCATCCTCCTCCTCATCGCTGCTCGGCGAGTAGCTCTCCCCACTGCTCTCGGAGTCAGAGTCGGAATCCACCGTAATCATCTCGGTGTCCAAATCCATAACCTCCCTCCTCACTGTCCTGCGCACCGCCCTAGTTGAGCCGGTCTCCACATCCACCTCTCCTGTGAGAACATCCTCCTCCTCCACCCTCATCAAGGGGTCCACACGGTAACCGTGCGGTGAAGAGAAAGATAAGAGACGTGAGACAGATGGGACAACAGACTCCCTCCTCGGCTGTACGAGCCTAGAGGACGACGCCACGTCGGTAGAAGCGATGGCAGTAGCCGGAGGTGGCACAACAGGTGTAGAAGCAGCAGCAGGCTCGATCTCCTCTGGGACCTCCTCAACAGAAGGTGAAGTCGGAGGTGGTGCAGGTGGTGCATGTCCAGTGCCTGGTCCACAATGAACTGAGGGCGGCAAGTCAAAACTCAGCTCCATACGCCGTAGCACTCCGCTCGTCAGGCGTCCTCGCTCATCCGTCCGGTCCTCCATGACCCTTCCCCTATACGTCGCCCGGTGACCAGCCACATCGATCACCCAAGCGGTGGGGGCATCCCTATCCAGCAACTCATATCTGATCCCCCCCGAGGGAGAGACCGTCGAGAACCAGTCGGCCATCGACATCTGGCAGCAGGCCGACCGCCCAAAGACAAACATACAAACAAAGCCAAGGCGCTAGGGTCAACTCACAGCAATAAGTACATATACACACAGCAAGTGACAGGGTATATATATATAAGTTGTTATATAAGCATATAAATAATCCTAGCATGTTATGGCTCTAACATTCCTTCAATAAACAAACAGCACACAGTCTCAGTCAGCATGAATGTATGCGTGAAATGCACAATATGAATCCGGATTTGTGACGCGTTCCCGTTCGCCACAAGTGAAGCATTTTCACTATGGATGGACCATTCCCGTTATCCATCCTGGATGAAATCCATCCTGGATGAACCATTCCCGTTATTCATCCTTGGTGAACCATTCCCGTTATTCACCGAATGATGAACCATTCCCGTTATTCATCATTAATGCAAGGTGAACCATTCCCGTTATTCACCATGATATGCACAGGTGAACCATTCCCGTTATTCACCCGATTGAATGCAACGTGGTTAGCCAAACAACGAATCGTCCTTACCACGAAAGTGTCTAGCTCACAACCCAATCTCAACCAAACCTAATGAGTTAGTGTCGGTCAATACAACACAACTCCAACAAGAAAACACAAGGGTCTAGTGTCGGTCAATACAACACAGCCCAAACAACAAGAGCACTAGGTGTCGGTCAATACAACACGGCTCCACAACACTCCCCAAGAGTACTAGAGTACTCGGTGACTTTCAATCATCACCATAGCTCACCTTAGTGGCTTCCCCCAATTCCGATAACTCTCCAAACCCACAACAAAGTCGACTTTTCCCCGTCTTTCGTAAATATTTTCCCCTTCAGTTCTCCTATGCTTAAACGTTAATAAAAATTGTTTCAATTCGAATTAGTCAAGTTATGAGTTTATTTCTCAAAGTCTAAGTTTCCCAAGTCTTTAGTTTTTCAAAGCTCTATCATTCTAAGTTTTCAAAGATCAACCACCCAAAATACATTTCCCGGGGAAAGTCTAAGAATTCCAACATATGGCTAAGTCTCAAACCCCACATTTGGACTTGCCTAGGGTTGTTCATCCAACCCGAAATATCAAAGATCACCAGATCAATGAATCTCCACTCCGAAATTGCGTCAAAACGCTCAATCCAACAAAAGCACAACATCACAAGTATGGAAAAGCATCATAACATCAACTCATCATCAAAAACAACATCAGATAAAACATAAGTCGAATTTATCGACGCCTATCATGCATTCATAGCTAATATATATGTAAGTTGCCCTAACCTCGAGCTGTTCCAGCTTCGAAATCAAGGTTGTCCTCAAACAGTTGCTCTGAATATTCCAAAGTTCCTTCAACTGAACCTCGGAGAAAAACAAAGCAGAATTCAAACAAAATCGATTAGTTCGATCGCAATACAATACATAAACGATAGACAAAGCATCAAAGCTTCAGAATACGACAAACGTGTACGAAAGGACAAGTTTTCGAAAACGAAAAACTTCCCCCCCCTTAGGAAAAACCCACGGCCATAAGGAGAAAAGGGCTTCGGCTCTTTTTCTTCGATCAAATCAGTTTACAAGGTAGTTTTAGGGTAAAACTAAGACAAAGAAACTGTCAGAACAATTTTCGGACAATCGGGCCGAAATACGACTACGCAGGGGCATTTTGGTCCAAAATAAAGGCTCAAAACTTCAAAGTTATCAGTTCTGAAAACAAATTTGACAGCAACGATCCTCATGACATCCGTGACAACAAATCCTAAAGGCACGAAGTCAGATTAAGTCTTTACGACAATAAAGTTTCGAAATGTGAGACAAAAAGAGTTTTGAGTCAATTTTTCAGATCCTGGACAAATGAATCGAAATCAGAGTTTACTGACAGAGGTTTTAGACTCAGGGAAACATAAGGAACATAACCCAAGCGAGAAATCAGAGAAATCGGACAATTTTAGAAAAAGCTCAAAACTTAGAGCACAGAAACGACTTCAGAAACGCAACAGAAACAACAATCAGAGGCAGGATTCATGATAGTTACCTCGATACCTATAAGTAGGGACGAACTGCACGAAGATTGGTCAAGGTTTCGCGAATTCTCCTTCTCCCCCCAAGCTCTCCACAATCTCGGCCAAAATGGTGAAAATGAAGAGGATATTAGCTTTTTCGCCTATTTATAGGCGGGCGAAATCGCGGGAAAATGAAAATTTCGCGATTCCGATTTTTGCAGCACGATCAGCGTGGAATTCTAAGAGAGATTCTGGCGTCAGAAATCCAGAACTCAAAACAAATATCTAGGATTTGGGAAAAACGATATCGAAAAACTCAAAAGCGGTGTCGGTTAATCTGCCCCGAAAAACTACTTTTTGCTGTGATGCTCAAACGACAAAACTTCCAACTGAAGAAAGATTGGAAACGTCGAAACAAGTCTGGCAACACGGACGGAATCTTCGTTAGAAGTCCCGAATAGAAAAAGTCTTCATCCATTGCTCGAAAATAGGGTTTCGAAGCAAAGAAATTAGCGTCGGCGGACATCCGAAAAGTGAAACCTATCGTGCGTACAGTCCAGAGTTCCGAAATGAAACGCTGGTCGATGGAAAAATAAAGAGAATCTTTAAATTTTCCGAGAGTTCGAAATCTCACTCAAAACGTTGCTTTAAGAGCGAAATAGCCTATTCTGGACACGCTCGCCCTAAGGCAAGTGTGCAGACGACTCGCACTAACTCCGAAAACAGCTACGCAACATTCCTCAAGCAATTCCTGAACTTTCTTCTTCATTAATCTTTCTCAAATATCAAACTCCTGTCACGCTTACACTGATCCTACGCGTGAGTCGGAAACTAGCTTGTTCTGAAAATCCAGGTCTTACAACGTCCCGAGAATCATAAACGACACGCTTAGCATGATCACTCGTACCTTGAGAGCCCACAACGACATGATTTACATTGATTTACCATTAATTTCATTGATTTGAGAAACCAGTCAAACGACACATTGCCAATTTATTTAAAGAGATCTATTATTAAGAATCTTTTTTACAGGGATTCATTTAGATTTCTCTTTAATTATTAAGGACTAAAAAATATTTAGATATAAATAAATTATACATATAACTCTCAATAGACAAACTTCATAAAATGTTTGTAGATGATAAATTCATAAATAAGTCAATAATATTATATCTAAAAATTGATTGTCTTTTTGAAATGTATTTAAATATGTCGACCATTGTATGATTTTAAGGTATCATATTTCTCAATGAAAAGTCTCTCAGTAATAAATTGTGTCTATTGTATTAAAACTATTTCATGCTTTATTTATTTTAAGTTATATGTATAATTTCTTATTTGAGTCTTATGTATAAAAAAATAAAATTTCGCCAAAACAACTAACCCTAAAAGAATATGGATGTACGTCGTCGCTTAATCGTCGGCATAGAATACTTGTTTTTAGAGTGAATTTCTGTGTGAAAATTAACGAAGAGGATATAAGATGTTTGTGGTGAGAAAATGAAAATGATGGGTCTCTCTATATTTTTAGAGCTTACAGAGTTGAGTGTTTTAGATGATGACACAAAGTTGATTTCAGTGGACTGGGACATGCGCGACTATTTAACTACTTTTTGGAAAAAAGACGTGTTCACACCCATTTCTTATGTAACAGTTTGGAATTTAGGATCCTTTATTACGCACCATAAAACAACTATTTTAAAAGTTTGAAGGTTAAATTAGTTCTAATTTTTTTTAAGTAAGTTTGATTTTAGTTTTAAAGTTTTTTATAAATGCATACAAATTCTTTTATAAAAAAAAGCATATAATCTTTGGTGAAAAGAAAAATTGGGCAAGACTACCCCCACGTGGCGCCCTAGCTAGTCCGCAATGTGATGACACCATAATACAAACGAACATGAAATCGCTTATTCCAACTTTGCCTCTAGTTTATCTTGCAGAAATCTCCACGCATCCAACAACCCCCATGTCAAGTTGCATCATGTAGCATCATTCATCTGCCTTTATGGTTGTCGTTTATGATATTCACCATAAATGTCATGATTTCATTAAGATTGACGTGCCAACCAATCGCTGGCATGGTTGTCAAATAGACAGCAGGCGAGCTCCAACCAACATGCGTCGCCGCGTTTGAAATCCAGCCCCCAACTATTACGTCCCGAGAATCATAAACGACACGCTTAGCATGATCACTCGTACCTTGAGAGCCCACAACGACATGATTTACATTGATTTACCATTAATTTCATTGATTTGAGAAACCAGTCAAACGACACATTGCCAATTTATTTAAAGAGATCTATTATTAAGAATCTTTTTTGCAGGGATTCATTTAGATTTCTCTTTAATTATTAAGGACTAAAAAATATTTAGATATAAATAAATATACATATAACTCTCAATAGACAAACTTCATAAAATGTTTGTAGATGATAAATTCATAAATAAGTCAATAATATTATATCTAAAAATTGATTGTCTTTTTGAAATGTATTTAAATTGTCGACCATTGTATGATTTTAAGGTATCGTATTTCTCAATGAAAAGTCTCTTAGTAATAAATTGTGTCTATTGTATTAAAACTATTTCATGCTTTATTTATTTTAAGTTATATGTATAATTTCTTATTTGAGTCTTATGTATAAAAAAATAAAATTTCGCCAAAACAACTAACCCTAAAAGAATATGGATGTATGTCGTCGCTTAATCGTCGGCATAGAATACTTGTTTTTAGAGTGAATTTATGTGTGAAAATTAACGAAGAGGATATAAGATGTTTGTGGTGAGAAAATGAAAATGATGGGTCTCTCTATATTTTTAGAGCTTACAGAGTTGAGTGTTTTAGACGATGACACATAGTTGAGTTCAGTGGACTGGGACATGTGCGACTATTAAACTACTTCTTGAAAAAAGACATGTTCACATCTATTTCTTATGTAACAATTTGGAATTTAGGATCCTTTGTTGCCGCACCATAAAACAACTATTTTAAAAGGTTAACGGTTAAATTAGTTCTAATTTTTTTAAATAAGTTTGATTTCAGTTTTTCAAGTGTGCTATAAATGAATACAAATTCTTTTCTAAAAAAATGATTTAATCTTTGGTGAAAATAAAAATTGGGCAAGACTACCCCCACGTGGCACCCTAGCTAGTCCCCAATGTGATGACACTATGATACAAAACAACAGGAAAGCGCTTATTCCAACTTTGCTTCTAGTTTATCTTGCACAAATCGCTACGCATCCAACAACCCCCACGTCAAGTTGCATCATGCAACATCATTCATCTGCCTTTATAGTTGTCGTCTGTGATATTCAACATAAATGCCATGATTTCATTCAGATTGACGTGCCTACCCATCGTTGGCATTGTTGTCAAATAGTCAGCGGGGGAGCTCCAACCCACACGCGTTGCCGGGTTTGAAATCCAACCGCCAACTGTTGCGTCTCGAGAATCATAAACGACATGATTTGCATGATCACGCGTACCTTGAGAGCCCAAAACGACATGATTTACATTGATTAACCATTAATGTCATTGATTTCAGAATCAGTCAAATGACAAGTTGACAATTTATTTAAAGAGATCTATTATTATGAATCTTTTTTACATGAATTCATTTAGATTTCTTCTAAATTATTAGGGACTAAAAAAATATTTAGATTTAAATAAATTATAAATACAACTCTCAATAGACCAACTTCGTAAAACTTTTGTAGATGGCCAATTCATAAATAACTCAATAATACAATATCTAAACATAGATTTTCTTTTTGAAATGTATTTAAATATATGTTTATAATTGTTTGATTTTAAGGTATCGTATTTCTCAATGAATATTCTCTTAATAATAAATTTTGTCTATTGTATTAAATATATTTCACGCTTTATTTATTGTAAGTAATATGTATAGTTTCTTATTTGAGTCTTATGTATAAAAAAATAAAATTTCTCTAAAAGAACTAACCCAATAAGAATATGGATGTACGCAGTGGCTTAATTGTCAGCATAGAATACCTGTTTTTAAAGTGAATTTCTGTGTGGAAATTAAGGAAGAGGATATAAGCTGTTTGTGGTAAGCAAATGAAAATGATGGGTCTCTCTCTATTTTTAGAGCTTACAGAGTTGAGTGTTTTAGATGTTGACACAAAGTTGAGTTCAGTGGACCGGGACATGTGCGACTATTTAACTACTTTTTGGAAAAAGACATGTTCACACCCATTACTTATGTAACAATTTGGAATTTAGGATCTTTGTTTCCGCACCATAAAACAACTATTTTAAAGGGTTAACGGTTAAATTAGTTCTAATTTTTTAATTAAGTTTGATTTTAGTTTTTAAAGTGTGATATAAATGCATAAAAATTCTTTTCTAAAAAAAATCATATAATCTTTGGTGAAAAGAAAAATTGGGCAAGACTACCCCCACGTGGCGCCCTAGCTAGTCCACAATGCGATGACACCATAATACAAAAGAACATGAGAGTGATTTTTTCAACTTTGCCTCTAGTTTATCTTGCACAAATCCCCATTGGTACAAGTGTCTCGACTTGACTTCTTTCAAACTGATTAATTTCTTCTTGCATAATGTTCTATCCAAGAACATAGAGATGAGGTACGGTACCCATAGTGAGAGGATCGTGATACGAGAATCTAGAGAGAATGAGCGCGTAACCGCTTAGAGAGAGAAAATAACAGAATTTCAAGTCTTTTATTTCTCAAATGAGCTAAGAGTCCTTTGCAATTGGTAACCGCTCCCTATTTATAGATTCCGAAGTTGGGCTTGTCGCCCCTAACTTCTCCTAATGGGCCAGTTGGGCCTCCCGGGAGAAGGCCCAACTCCTTGGCTCGCATTTCGCCCCAGGCTGGCGGGCCTGGGCGAGGGACCCCAGGGTCTCGCCCAGTGCACAAGTCCACAAGACACCGAGCTCGAAGCATGAGAGCTGAGTGTGTCTTTTAAGGAAAAACATAAGGCGACAATCATGAATAAACTACCTAAAGCCAGAGTCTAATGACCTAAAACAATTGCCAACATGGCTTGATAACTAGAGCCTAAGACTAATTCTTTGATTTTCCCGGTGGATTCCCTCGCTCCCACGAGTCCACAAGTTGGCTTGTGGCGACAGCGCTTGGATCCCTCGCCCCGTTCCAGCAATGATCGATGTGGTCTACGACGAATTGACGCGTGTAAGCCACATGTAACACATTAGGATATCACAAAGTCCAACGAATCCACAAAATCTTAACTGCTATCTCCGATATGTCCCTTCAAATCACAAGAAAGCCTGTCAATTTGAATTTAAAGCAATGAACCTCAGCGGTTGCAACTTTTACTTATTGTCGTTCCCATTCACCCAAAAACCGCGTCACGTTCTCCTAGTGTAATCATTCCTCCTTACCACGATGGGACACGATTTCCCAACCGCTACTCACTTTAGCTTTTAAATCCCCCTTGCTCCGTTATTCACCACTTATGTAATCCTCACATCTTGCCAAAAACTTTTACCCTAG
Source organism: Lotus japonicus (assembly GCF_012489685.1). Classification (NCBI taxonomy): domain Eukaryota; kingdom Viridiplantae; phylum Streptophyta; class Magnoliopsida; order Fabales; family Fabaceae; genus Lotus; species Lotus japonicus. Next base: position 20,238,744 of record NC_080046.1, read on the forward strand.
CACCCTATCCCATCTTCACTCCACTATTCTCCTTCAGCAAGAATGACTTCCCCATGCCGTACTAAGAAATCTTCTCGATCCCGAAGCATGGCTCCTGTGCCTCCGCCTCCAGTTGACCTTCCTCCCTCCGGAGGAATTCCCCTGGACGAGGGGGAAATCACCGCCTTCTAGCGCCGGGTGTTTGCTACCCTTCCAGAGTCCGCGGATAAAACCCCTGTTCAAAAGGCCATTTGCCAAACTTCTAAATTGTCCTCCGATGAGTCTGTTACTGAGATGGCTCGCCAAGCTGGTAGGTTTTGCTATGAGAAATCTCTCGAAGACGTTCTTGTCACCGGGAGATGCCTATCGATTCGCCGGCCCTGGAAGCACTGTGCGGTTGACCATGATGTGGAGAGACCCCACTTCTTTTATGTTTACGAATATCTATTCCTCGACCTGGGAATCAAATTGCCCTTCTCCTCTTTCCTTCGCCAAGTTATGAGGGAAATCAATGTGGCCCCCTGCCAACTACATCAGAACGCATGGGCCTTCGTTCGTTGTTTTGAGATTCTCTGCGGTGTCGTTGGCCTCGAACTAAAAACGCCCACTTCTTTTACTTCTACGCCGTGGAGCCGAAGTCTTTAAGAACCAAAACCCCAGGGTGGGTTTCCCTGAAATCACGCACAGGCCGCCAGCGTCTCCACCCCTACAAGAGTAACGTAAAGATAGGACCTGGGCGCCAGTACTTCCGTATAACCGTGTATCCTACTTATCCTGAAGATTTTACCCTTCGGGACGGGACTGCCTTGTTCCCCTTCTACTGGACCTAGAGCCCCCGCGATGTTCCGCCGCCATCAGATGCGTCACTGAGTGATGGAGATAAAATCGTCCTTAACTTTCTCGCTGGACTTTCGGTCCTTGAGTGTACCCAATTGCTCGAGGCCGCTCGCAAGAACACCCTTGGTTCATTCCTGGGAGGAACGGATTTTACTAAAACCGAACTAGAGCGTGCCCTGGCCGCCAAAACTTTCGAATTTCCTCCCGTCTTCAATACCAGCGGAAGTAAGAGGAAGCGCTCTGCTGTGGATGTCGACACCGAGACCACCGCCCCCTCCCCAAAGAAACGGGTACGCGGGTCCGCTTCGGTTGAGCCCGCGCCAGGATCCACAGTCAACATTGCCTCTCCAGAGGCCGGCGGGGCAACGCCACACATTGCAGCTCCTGGGCTTAGCGAGCCAACGCCTGATGTCGTTGCTTCTCCTAAGACTAACGAGCCGGCGCCGGGCTCTACCGACAACACCGCTCTTCCCTCCTTCGCGGAAGACTCCAAAAAATCCAAAGAAGCTGATCTTGGCACAGACGGAGGAACTATAGCCGCTATCCCTCTGCCATAGAAGAAAAAGAAGAAAGCCAAGGGGGTCAAAACCGACAAGTCATCTGTTCCTCGCCAGGGTGTGGCGGGCGAGGAGGAACCAAATCCCAAGGGCGGCGAGGTGGAAAACTCGCCCCTCCTTCAGGTCAGGAGACTCCTATTGGTCAATGTAACACCCCGATTTTCGGGTGTCACTTTAGTAACTCAAAAATAAAATAAAGCGGAAAAGCAAGTATTTTTTTTCATTTTGTTTAAATAAAAGACTTGTCGAGATAAAGACTCAACCCAATCGCGATTAACAGCGACTAACATACGATATAAGTACAGCCCTCGCTGCAACTAAAAACATCGTCACGAGTGCCCTCAAGTGACGGGAAGTAACATCAAGTAACTAAAAGTATTGCCCAACGGCAAACAAGTGCGACCCATAGCCAGAGTCATAAGTTTTATAAATACAGTCCTCCAAGAAAGTAAGTCAGTCCAAAACGGCCTCCAAAGGACTTCCTACATCCGACAAACTCCCTGTGATCCTCATGGAAGAGAACCACACAAAAAGCTAATAGTCGTGGACCTACCCTACCCCAAAATAAGAAATGAAAATCAGAGCTATGACAACGAAACCCGATATGCTACACCCCTAACATCGACCCTCATCCGATCCTGCATGAAGTCCGGGTCCACATCGAAGGCTCAGTAGTAGTCATTTCGCTCCGGGTCTTCCCCGAACGACGAAGCATTACCAACCAATCCGTCAACGACATCTGACAAAAAGGGCATACATAGCCCCCCACAGACAGGTAGCACGCGCAAGGGTCAACTTACAGAATATAGTATAAAGAATACAAGACAAAAGGTAAAGTATAAGGGGGTATATATATATGTTGTATATATATACATATAAGTTCTGCATTGTCTGCCCTAAGGTATATACATAGCATGTTATCAAATCTCTAATACAATTCAATCATCAAAACACATAACGATGTTTATCAACATCAAATCATCAAAACACATAACGATGTTTATCAACCTCAAATCATCAAAACACATAACGATGTTTATCAACATCAAATCATCAAGATCTCAACAAATATAGTTAGAGTGCATGTTATGTCAACGCAACGTCAATTCAAAAGGTTCCGGAAGAAGTAGGCTGGGCACGATCGAGTCGGTCCTAACACTGGCATTGTGTCGACCATAACCCTCGGGTGTCACTTACAACCTTGACATAGCCGGATCAGTCCTAACCCTGTGGGTCGACTTTTCCCTCCGCTATGCCGGACATCAACAGGTCGATCCTAACCTTACGGTCGATCATATCCCCCATCGAATGGCCGAGTTACCCGAAGGCATGCTGTACCCGAAGGCATATACTGTACCCGAAGGCATATACTGTACCCGAAGGCATATACTGTACCCGTAGGCATGTACTGTACCCGAAGGTATATACTGTACCCGAAGGCATATACTTTACCCGAAGGCATATACTGTACCCGAAGGCATATATCGATTCTGCGACAAAAGGCAGATAACTATAAAAAGAGTGCAATCACCCTTGATGACTTCTTGAGTCATCTGACTCATCAAATTTCGATGGTCAAAAACTGCTCAGCGAGCGAAAGAGTACCAATGTACTCGGAAACTGATGATCCCTTGGCTTGTCTTTTAGATAGCCAAACAAATAAACTGCTTATCGAGCGAAGGGTACTAATGTACTTGGAAACCTATAGTTCCCCTACTTTTCCCTTTAGATAGTCGAATCATAAAACTGCTCATCGAGCAAAAGAGTATAAACATACACAGAAACTTATAAGCTTCCCCAATACTTCGATTCGGCGACACTTCTCATTTTCCAAAACTAATATCCAAATCCTAGAAGTTCATTTGAGATAATTAACATTTAATTAAAAGAGTTTGAATGTTGTTTAAAGCATTATGGAATTTCTCATGAAAATATTTTCATTCCAAAACTATAAGTTCAAAAGATCCCGATGTCCCCAAAATCCCATGAGAAGGTCTTGAAACCACAAAAGAAGACAAGAGTCTGAACCTCAGTTCGTCTTGTCGAGATAAACCCGTAAGAATTCGCCACCAACGGGGCATAACTAACCGTTATTCCTCACATTTTGGTAGTCCACGAATAAACGATATAAATTGCACCATATGGTCAGCATATTCCAAAATAATGCGCACAAGTATTCACATAGCCTAAGATTAACCATTTAGCACATAGCAAGTATGGCATGTGAATCAAGTAATCGCGGTAAAACATTACCCTGTCCTATCCACTAGGAAGCAGTAAGACGGAAACCAGTAAACGGCTGAAGCCTCTCAGAAAACGGAGACACACCTCATATTAGTTTCACACGGCCGAAGCCTCAAAACATTTTCTCCAGTCAAAGCGATAAAGAAACATAAATAAGCAAGTCGAAATTATCGACGCCTAAAGCATTAGCTAGCAGTGTAAGTTGCCCTTACCTCTAGTTCTTCCAGAATCACAGTGTAAGTCACACTCCCAAGCTTGCTCAGTCAAGTCTAAGGTTTCCACAAACGAACCTTAGAGCAAACAAAGCGAAATCAATCATAATAAGTCGGTACAATCGAAACATTACTAAGTAACGTTAGACAAAGCTCAAGAAGCTTCAGAGTACAACATCTAGGCACGAATGGAAGGGCTTTCCCCGAATGGATGAGTTTTGACTCGATTCAAGTTTTGTACAAAAACACTTTATTCGCTGAAACTTCCATAACTCGAGCTACAGAACTCATAATGACACGAAACCAAAGCCAAAATTTCGACAACGGAGAGGGCTACACTATAACTCAGATCATACAGACCCAAAAATTATTTTTGGACACGGTACCATAGCAAATAAGTTTCGGCCACTATCAAAATAGGGTTTCCCGAACTTTTTCTTCGATCTAATTTAATTCATAGGTATTCTTAGGCGATATCTAGGCCAGGGAAACTCTCAGAAAAATTATCGGGTCGAAAACTAACACAGGGGTATTTTGGTCAGTGTTTTTAGCTCGAAAACTCAAAGTCGGAATTTTGAGAAATAAATTTGATGAGCGTGTTCCTAATGAAATTTATAACAACTAATCCTACTGACACTAAGCTCAGTCGAGAGTTTTTAATCCAAAGAACGAAGCTTTGGCCAAAAATGGGTTTTTCAAGCAGAATTGAAACTCGGCGGCGATTCGGCGAGATTCAGCAGAAAACAACCGGATATTCATGCTCTTGGGCATGTAGGCAGTAAGTTTAGACACTGAAATCAAGTTATTTGGACAGTTTTACAAAAAGCTCAAAACTTTGAGCACAGAAAGACATAGAGAAAAGCGACAGAATTGACGACCAGAAGTAAGAAATAGCATCAGTACCTCGAGGTCTACGCGTAGCAACGAACGGTGCAACAATCAGGCAAGAAACGGCGAAAATCTCTTCCCCTCCTTCCTCCTCCAAGCTCGCGGCCTCCCATGGGGTTTTTGGGTGGATTTTTGTTTTTTTTTTCATTTTTTCCAACTATTTATAGGAAAAGGAAAATGATTATTTCGCGATTCCATTTTTTCCTGTGCATTCCTCTGTGAATTCTAAGATAGGTTCTGGCGACAGAATTCCAGAACTCGAAACAGGTTTCTGGGAATTAAAGCAAACGATCCAAAGTCGGTGTAAATCGATTTTACTCGAAAAACTACATTTTACAGTTGATGTCGGATGAGAAAACTTATCTCTGAAGAAAGATGAGAAAAATCGAAAGAAATAGGTGTACACGTGTGGAATCTTCGTTTGAAGCTCTGAATAGAAAAAGTCTTCATCGACCGTTTATTTTAGATTTCTTGAGCTATCAGGGATTTGGTTTCGGCAAACATCCGAGAATTGGAATCGCACGTTCGTATGTCTCAAGGTTTCGTGTCGAAACGCTTGTCATGGAAAGGAATAAGAGAAAATCTTATATTCCCCTTGAAGATTTTTGGAATTTATTCCTATAGTGTTCCAAGGGTTAAATTAGTCTTTTCCTAAGGTTCTTGTCCTAGGCGTAAATGAATAATACTTGCGTCATAAGTTTCGTCGATTCGAATCTTGTCCTTAAACTTCTCGTGAAATATCTTCTCCATACATTTATTCCATTCAGTAAACGTTTATCTAGTTTTCTTACTCCCCGTTACATCGAACTTATTCGTGAATAAGAAATTTCACTAATTTATTCTAAGCTAAAAAACATGGGTCTCACATTACTACCCTCCAAAAAGAAAGTTTCGTCCTCGAAACTTGAAGTAAGAGAAAGCTCGGGGATATCATTCCCTCCTAATTTCATCCAACTTGCTAGCGGCGTTAGCACGCATCCCAAAACCTAAGAAACCTTACAACAAAATCACCTCAAAGGTGACCTAAAAGACAATAACAACGCTTAGATACTTAGAAATCATGTTCAAATAAACCTAGACACCTCGCTTAGGCTAGTGCCATAGGCACCGAGATCCAAATCCTAACTCGATCGCTTACACGAACGACCTGACAAGTGTCGTCATGCTCTCACATTCACAACTTGATCCAGCTATTCACAATCATAACTTATTATGCTAACATCATTCCAATCTCATCACATGGCTCTTTATGTCAGCAACCTCATAATCAACATCAATCGATCGCCTACTTATTACCAGTCTTACACTCCACACAACTCAGAATTCATTTACTTCAAGATCACTCTTATATTATACCTCAATGGATTTAACCCGAAACTCATCTTCAGGTCTTCACTCTCCTAAGATTCAACTTCTATTGTCACACCTACAACCATAAGATCTCCTACTCGTACGTGATCCTCAACTCTCAAGGTCAATCTTAACCCTAAGATTTCAATCCAACTTAGTAACTCTCACTAAGTAATCTTAGCATGTTTCTCTGAAATCCATATCAACAATCTCAAGTATTTCAACTTATGCTAAAACATTATTTTTCTAACTTAATCATTAATTCAACACTTAGCCACTCAAGCAAACACCTGACAATTCTCTAAGTCTTACACATTCAAGTTAAAATTCATGGGCTTAAAATCTAAACTTTAACTTAGTTTGCATCGGTAATGTCCTTTAACCCCTCAACACTTTTCAAGTGAAAATTCATCTCTTAAGACTATAATGTCTCCACAAATTAATCAAGCGCTTAGCAAAACTTATTCCTCGAACTCGACTACAACAATCTAGTTCAGAGTTAATTCTTCTCAATCTTGTTATCATCAAGTAATCATCTATAACCTGATATTAAATCCAACCTATTTAGTCTCTAACAATTCCACTCAGAAATCACATAACCTATGACTTCATAACTTCCGAGAAAATACTTAAGATTTTCCAACATTAAATCTCTTGACTTAGTCTACCTCTACTTGGAGTAATCACACGAACTAACCAATTAATGTCTATACGACAATCATCAACTTCCGATGATTTAAATCTTAATCTTTTACAATCAAGTGCTTAACTTAACTTACCTACCAAACTCGACTAATCATTGATCAAATCTAATCAATCTTCGTATCATAGTCCATGCCAGCTGTGATTCCGAATATCACCCCCTCAATATTAAGTTGATCAGGCTCAATATCTTGGCGATGAAAATTTAGAAAACTCACTAGTACGGCCAATGAGTCTATCTCATCAAGTAGTCGCATTTGATCTGTGATCATATCTTAATCTATTCAATCTCTAACATTTCCATCTTGAAAATGACGCACCTTAACTCCTGAAACTCATACAACATTCCATTAGGATTCATTCTTAGCTTCTACCTTTCTTACCAACTCGTACCTGTCTAAGACAAACTTCAAGACTTAGAAAACTTCTCTAAACCCTATATAACTTCTATAGTTAAATACAACGATAGTCGAAAAAATGTGTCTTATACTTATCCCTATTACTATCAGAAGCATAGAAATCTCTGCCTAAAATACCACATGACAGTGCAAGAAAATAACAATAACAATTAAAGTGTTGGTGGAAGCAGTAACCACCAAGTGAAAAACAAGCAGTCGGTGCAAGACTACTTTCTAGGCTTAGCGTGTTATTCTAAACCTCGTGTACTCCTATAGTTTAAACACGAGCAACATGCAAATAAAGTCTTAATAGGTGTAATAACTGTAAGTTCAAAGCACAAACAGTATAACTAAGTTAGGCGTGTTGCACATTCTACGAGAGTAATGAAGAGCATGTTGTACTAGAATGAGAAAGAATAGTTAGAAGGTTACCATCGTTCTTGCGCTCTCCTCTGGTTAACCCCTCAGCTCCTTCACCGTTCATGATATAAACCCTTCCTCTAGCAGCAGGGCGCTTTCCCCTTGCAGTGTTAACGGATGGCTCCCTTTTCGGCGCCTTACAGTCCACGGCTAGATGCCCCACTCGGTTGCAATTAAAGCATCTTGGTCCAGTCGCTGAGCACTTGTCAGCAAAATGTCCAGTATTCCCACACCTGAAACATGTCACACCCTTGTTTCCGGTTTGATTCCCTGCACCTCCAGTAGCAATGGTCATCGGTTTGTACTGTCCCGGGGTAAAACCTTCCCCTATAGGACGCTGATAAGGCTTCTTCATCTGAAACTTTCCTTTTCCTTGATAGCTCTGGGAACCCGACCTCATTGGTCCCCTAGTTCCAGCTCGATTCATCCTCTTGTTCTTCATCAGCTCCACCTCGATGGCCTTCTCAACCAAAGCTTGAAACCGCATAATTCCCAACGGCCTCACTGAATCTTCGATGTCTGCTCTCAGCCCATTCAGAAACCGCTTACACATGTAGCGTTCATCAATATGGTTGTCGAAAAACTAGAAGTGCATAGCCAATGATTCCAGTTTGGAAGCATACTCAGGTATGGTCATGCTCCCTTGACAAAGGGTCAGAAATTGTGCCTCCCGCTCGTCTCGAGCGCTAGTTGGAAAGTACTTCTCTAGAAATGCAGCACGGAAAGAGTTCCAATTCACCTCTTCGTTGTTAGCTTCCATAATTCCTCTGGTACCCCTCCACCAGTACTCAGCATCGCCCAACAGTAGATAAGTTGCCAGGCCCACCTTGGCTCCCTCAGCAGTCTGCAGTACTTCGAAAATCTTCTCAATCTCTTGGATCCATAGGTCCGCATTGTCCGGGTCAGTCCCACCCGTGAACTTGGGTGGATCCTGCCTTCGAAAATCATTCAGTCCCCTATTCTGGTCCAGGGCTGCTTCTCTCTGAAGCCGGTGTAGTTCGCGTGCATCCTCAGCAGCACGCCTATGTGCATTTTCATTCGTTTGTACAGTCATTACTTGGACCAAAGTGGCCACCATCTCAGCAAGTTGGTTCGCGTTCACCATGTTCTGTTTAGTTAAACAAACAGTTAGTACTAATCATAAGATAGCATTTAGCATAACTATACAATATGATTAAGTAGAAACTTCAACCAATTCAAAGCGAAAAATCGCTCGGCAGACAATCAATTTTCACTCTTTGCAGAGTCACGCAACCTAGCACAGAAGACCTATTCCCAAAAGACTCTCGAAAGACTCGACAAGCTCTGATACCACAATGTAACACCCCGATTTTCGGGTGTCACTTTAGTAACTCAAAAATAAAATAAAGCGGAAAAGCAGGTATTTTTTTTCATTTTGTTTAAATAAAAGACTTGTCGAAATAAAGACTCAACCCAATCGCGATTAACAGCGACTAACATACGATATAAGTACAGCCCTCGCTGCAACTAAAAACATCGTCACGAGTGCCCTCAAGTGACGGGAAGTAACATCAAGTAACTAAAAGTATTGCCCAACGGCAAACAAGTACGACCCATAGCCAGAGTCATAAGTTTTATAAATACAGTCCTCCAAGAAAGTAAGTCAGTCCAAAACGGCCTCCAAAGGACTTCCTACATCCGACAACCTCCCTGTGATCCTCATGGAAGAGAACCACACAAAAAGCTAATAGTCGGGGACCTACCCTGCCCCAAAATAAGAAATGAAAATCAGAGCTATGACAACGAAACCCGATATGCTACACCCCTAACATCGACCCTCATCCGATCCTGCATGAAGTCCGGGTCCACATCGAAGGCTCAGTAGTAGTCATTTCGCTCCTGGTCTTCCCCGAACGATGAAGCATTACGAACCAATCCGTCAACGGCATCTGACAAAAAGGGCATACATAGCACCCCACACACAGGTAGCACGCGCAAGGGTCAACTTACAGAATATAGTATAAAGAATACAAGAGAAAAGGTAAAGTATAAGGGGGTATATATATATATATATGTTGTATATATATACATATAAGTTCTACATTGTCTACCCTAAGGTATATACATAGCATGTTATCAAATCTCTAATACAATTCAATCATCAAAACACATAACGATGTTTATCAACATCAAATCATCAAAACACATAACGATGTTTATCAACCTCAAATTATCAAAACACATAACGATGTTTATCAACATCAAATCATCAAGATCTCAACAAATATAGTTAGAGTGCATGTTATGTCAACGCAACGTCAATTCAAAAGGTTCCGGAAGAAGTAGGTTGGGCACGATCGAGTCGGTCCTAACACTAGCATTGTGTCGACCATAACCCTTGGGTGTCACTTACAACCTTGACATAGCCGGATCAGTCCTAACCCTGTGGGTCGACTTTTCCCTCTGCTATGCCTGACATCAACAGGTCGATCCTAACCTTACGGTCGATCATATCCCCCATCGAATGCCTGAGTTACCCGAAGGCATACTGTACCCGAAGGCATATACTGTACCCGAAGGCATATAATCACTACTACTACAGAAAAGGCTTTTCGCCACGGTTCCGCACGCCCTTTTGCCACGGTTTAACCGTGGCGATAGCCTGCGTGGCAATTGAGCAATTGCCACGGTTCAAGGGCGAACCGTGGCAATTGATTCGCTTATGACCACAGTTCGTAAAAGGTAACCGTGGCAATAGGGTCCACATATTGTCACGGTTACACACTTAACTGTGGCAATAGAGTCCACATATTGCCACGGTCAAGCGTGTAACCGTGGCAATATATGGCTTCTATTGCCACAGGCTTTTAACCGTTGCAATACAGCCAGATTTTTTTCTCTTTTTATTTTAACCTGGTCTGTGCATAAATTGGAGTCCATTTTCTCAAGAAAAATAAATTACATAAAATCTCATGTTGAGAACAACATTCACATATTTTAGCCAAGAGAATTACTCAAATAACAAAACAATAATAAACACTATTTGTTGAGAACATACTCTCTCAAGAAATTAAACAAGCAAGCTACATAAGTTAAAAGCATGAATTAACAATGACAAAACATGCAGCTTGAACAACAAAAAACAGCAATGAGATTGACTCATCATCAGCCTCTTTTATCGACGAAAAAACAGCAGCTTGACAACATCCCCAAACACCCCCACTACTTGAAATCACCAAAGCATAGCAGTCCACACTATGCACAATTCCTTAACACATAAGTAGCTCACTCTTCTTTAATTTCATTCAGTTGATCCTCATCGTAGAAGGCAAATTGACAATCAGAGAAGTACTGCAAAATGATGGTAAAAGTAACAAAATTTAGAGTCACACTAAAATTAGGAAAAATTAAGAATTTAGTCAATGTAGGTGTAAAGACTATCTCCAGGTATTTACCCTTTGAAAGTTTAATCTTTTGATCATATTGAAAGCATAGCTTTACAACAATAAACACAGGCCCAATTACAGATAAAGTATTCACTATGAGTTAACTGCTGAAAAATATAGGGTGTAGAGGAAAGAGTCAGACCTGGAGATTTAGAATCAGACTAGTCCTCTAAGTCAGTGGCAACCAGTTTGGCTCTTCGATCTACAACTTCAAATAAATCTAATCAAACAAAGCCAAAAGCAATAATTGAAGTCAGATTCGAGTTACTACAATCAGCTCTTGTACATATTCATAGCTGTTATCAAATAGTAATGAAGATAAAACAGTAACAGATCTAAGTAATCAATGGTTAACTAAGCATTCAGCTAACTACATATGTGATTTACTAAAATAGCAAAAACAGAGTACAAGAGCTGCACTAGCACAGTTTTGAAGACACTGAGATCAAGTTATTTGGACAGTTTTACAAAAAGCTCAAAACTTTGAGCACAGAAAGACATAGAGAAAAGCGACAGAATTGACGATCAGAAGTAAGAAATAGCATCAGTACCTCGAGGTCTACGCGTAGCAACGAACGGTGCAACGATCAGGCAAGAAACGGCGAAAATCTCTTCCCCTCCTTCCTCCTCCAAGCTCGCAGCCTCCCATGGGTTTTTTGGGTGGATTTTTGTTTTTTTTTTCATTTTTTCCACCTATTTATAGGAAAGGGAAAATGCGGGAAAATGATTATTTCGGTATTCCAATTTTTCCTGTGCATTCCTCTGTGAATTCTAAGATAGGTTCTGGCGACAGAATTCCAGAACTCGAAACAGGTTTCTTGGAATTAAAGCAAACGATCCAAAGTCGGTGTAAATCGATTTTACCCGAAAAACTACATTTTACAGTTGATGTCGGATGAGAAAACTTATCTCTCAAGAAAGATGAGAAAAATCGAAAGAAATAGGTGTACGCGTGCGGAATCTTCGTTTGAAGCTCTGAATAGAAAAAGTCTTCATCGACCGTTTATTTTATCAGGGATTTGGTTTCAGCAAACATCCGAGAATTGGAATCGGACGTTCGTATGTCTCAAGGTTTCGTATCCAAACGCTTGTCATGGAAAAGAATAAGAGAAATTCTTATATTCGCCTTGAAGATTTTTGGAATTTATTCCTATAGTGTTCCAAGGGTTAAATTAGTCTTTTCCTAAGGTTCTTGTCCTAGGCGTAAACGAATAATACTTGCGTCATAAGTTTCGTCGATTCGAATCTTGTCCTTAACCTTCTCGTGAAATATCTTCTCCATACATTTATTCCATTCAATAAACGTTTATCCAGTTTTCTTACCCCCCGTTACATCGAACTTATTCGTGAATAAGAAATTTCACTAATTTATTCTAAGCTAAAAAACTTGGGTCTCATAGTCAAGGCATCTCCGAGAACGCTGCTTCTGATCCTCCTCAAACAACATTCCCTTCTGACCATGCATCCCAACAAGCTGAGGTAAGCTCTCCCAGGGCTTCCCCAACCCATGAAACGGTTCGTAACGGCAAGGATCAAGCTCCTGCTGTCTCTCCTTCTCCTAGCCCTTGTTCTCCTGCTGTCAGTCATTTGAACGCTGTCGAGGAAGAGAACCCTCCTCCACACCAGCAACCTACTCTTGTCGACTTTATGTTGTCTGACCCCTTCTTTGACAACATGAGAGGAGCCGAGAATTCCGACCTTGATGGTGTGGCAGAAGAAGCCATCTCGAGTCGTCTGCGCGCGGGGTGCCTCTTCGCACAGCTATCCCAGGATTCGGCCTCTACAGCTGAAGTTGAAGAGCTCCGTTGGAAGGCTGAGAGTTATTGCCTTGCTACACTCGAGGCGTACGGAGAGCGTGAGAGGTTGTTGACTCAGGTGACGACCCAAATAACTAAGTTGACCAACTTGGGAATCGAGATGAGCGGTCGCGATTCCGACTTATCCGCTTGTGAAGTGAGAATGGAGGATTTAAGGGACGAGCGGGACGACTTGCAGAAGGAGTTGGAGGTGAAGACCGAGGCAATCGCCGTGAACAGGGTCGTCTGTTTTGCCAAAGATGAGGAGATAGCGGCCCTGCGCAACGAGTTGGCGTCGTCGAATGAGACTCTTGCCGAAGTGAGGAATCAACTCGCGGCGAAAAACTACAGCTGTTGCGGAGATGGAAACTCGGGCGGTCTCTGAAGCCAAAACCCTTCGAGCGAGGTTGGAGGTTGAAGCTGCTGCTAAGGCTGTGGACAGGCGCGGCCACGGTATCTTCCTTGCCGAAGCCCAGGTCCAGTACCTTTATGAGGGAATAGATCTCAGCGGAATGGGAGCCGTCAAGAAGATTGCCCCCGAGGGTTTGGTCGGCCCTGATGATCCTCCAGGCTTCGATGCTGCATACTTTGCGGCTGCTGAAAACGCAGGAAAAGCAGAGAACGTTAATATAATTTAAATATTCTGTATTGATTTTACCTTACTCCTTTGTCACTAATATAGCTTTGTGTTAATGAACAAAATTTTGCTATAGTTTCGCTTGTCTTATTTTATTCATCGCCCTGCCATATTTCCTCCATTTATTCGTTTTACGCCTTTGGGTTTAGTCGTCGTGTAGCGATTTTGAGTGTGTGCCAAAGAAAGCTAGGACTTTTGCTCAGTTTTGAACCGAGGCTTTATTCACACTGTATTTCCCGTAAGATCAGGTGTGGCCTCGCCAGTTTTGTCCTGGCAAGGACTTATGACTGCTTGGGACCCAATGGCCATATGGGTTGCCCAAGACTTAGCCTAGCTTTGGGTTCTCGCCCATATTTCGGGGAGGTTTTGGTCGCTCATATTTCGGGGAGGCTTTTGGGATAAGTAACTTATCCGCACACATCGCCAACGAGTAATCAGCGGCTCGCACTGGACTTTCCGGAGCGATCCCCAGACATCAAGGTCGTGTTGGGATCACCACCTTCAGGGAAATTTTCCCACCAGTCGATCGTGACATTTTGGTTGAGTTGCTAATAGGTAAGTTGCCCTAACCTCGAGTTGCTCCAGCCTCGCAGCGTAGGTTTTCCTCACCAGTTAGCTCGGTACCACCACAATTCGAACATAACGAAGTTAACTAACGATAGACAAAGCGTATGAAGCTTCGGAGTACAAAAAAAGAGCAGGAGAGGACGAGTTATCGCGAAAAACGAATTCCCCCCTCCCCTCAAAACATGCTCTCGGCCACTTAAGAGAAAAGGGTTCCGGCGCTTTTTCTTCGATCTAATTTAATTCCTAGGTAGTTTTAGGGTAAAACTAGGGTAAAGAAACTGTCGGAAAAATTTTAGATCGAACGGTTGGAGTTACGACTAGTTAGGGGCACTTTGGTCCAAAATTAAAGCTCAAAAACTCAAAGTTGAAACTTCAGAAAACAAATTTGATGGGGATGTTCCCAATGGCATTTGTAGCAACTAATCCTAAAGGCACTAAGTCGGATTGTGGCTTTTCGATGATAAAGTTTCAATATGTACGTAAATGGATTTTTGTACAGTTTTTCAGATCTTTGGCGACTCGATCGAAATCGGCGCGCAACGGCGAGTAATCTAGGTTGTTGGGTAAGTATAGAAGATGGATCAAAAGAAAAATCGGGAAAATCGAATACTTTTACGTAAAGCTCGAAACTTTGAGCTCAGAAAGAGATAAAGAAACGCGATATAAAAGATGATCAGAGGTAAGAAGTAAGTAGATTACCTTTGTGCCGTGAAGTAGAGACAAACAGCTCGAAGATCGGACAAGAAACGACAAAGTTCTTCTTCCCTCTCCTCTCCTCCAAGCTCGCGGCCCCAATGGTGAAGAATGGTGAGTTTTGTGATTTTTTTCCTATTTATAGAGAGTGAAATCGCGGGAAAATGAATATTTCGCGATTCCGATTTTTGCAGCACGTTCATCGGTGAATTCTAAGCGAGATTCTGGCGACATAATTCCAGAACTCAAAACAGGTTTCTTGAATTTGAGAAAAACGATCCAAAAGCGGTGTGAGTTAATTTGCTCAAAAATACTACTTTTTGCTGTGCAAGTCGAATGACAAAACTTCGTTCTGAAGAAAGATTGGAAACGTCGAAAGAAATCTGGCAACGCGGATGGAAACTCCGAATAGAAAAAGTCTTCATTCAGCGTTTGAATTTAGAGTTTTTAAAGGATAGAATTTAGTGTCGTCGAACTTCCGAGAAGTGAAACCTATCGTGCGTACAGTCTAGAGTTCCGAAATGAAACACTCGTCGAGGGAAAAATAAAGAGAACTTCTTATTTTTCCAAGGATTTAGAATTTCGCTCAAACAATGCTTTAAGAGCGGAATTAGCCTATTCTGGACACTCTCGCCATAAGGCGGGTGTGCAGACGACTCGCACTAACTCCTAAAACGACTATGGTACTATCCTCAAGCAATTCCTGAACTTTCTTCTTCATTAAACTTTCCCAAACAGTAAACTCCTGTCACGCTTACACTTGTCCTACGCGTGAGTCGGAAAATAAACATTCAATCCAGTTCTGCAAATCCGGGTCTTACAAAGGCAGTTGTTATAACATTCCCTTGCTCTCATCTGATCAACCGCGATTTTCCCCACCTTTCCGCAGATAAGAGGATACTTCACCCCAGGTGAGCCGTTGAAATCACCGCGCAAAGACGGTTGAGCTTGTTCCGTCCAATAATGACGTTGTAGGATGCCACGACCTGCAGTACCAAATACCTTACACGCAGAAGCTTGGCGTTTTCATCAACACCAAAAACCGTATCCAAATCCAAGTAGTCGCGTACCCAGACCTGCTCTCCTGAAAAACCTACCAGAGTCCCAATATACAGCATCAAGTCCTTGTCTGTCAAACCCAACTGATCAAACGCATCACCGTAGATAATGTCTGCAGAACTTCCCTGGTCCAAAAGAACCCTTCGCACATTGAAGCTGTTGATTCTTACCATCACTACCATAAGATCGTCTTTATGCGTCTTGATTCCCTCAAAATCTGCTGATGATATCACGATATCTGGGTGATGAAAACCAAATGGGGCTTCATACTCTCGTACTGACGTCACCGCTCTGACATGCCTTCGTCTTGCCGAGGCTGTGTCGCCACCTCCACTAAAGCCACCTGCGGTCGTGTTTATCGTCCCAACTGGTGGCTCGAGATCTTTGTTGAAGGTTTCTTCCGCCCCCTTCTTCCTTGTTGCCAGCGTCTCTTTCTTGTCAGAAGTCGGCGTACGACGTCAATCGTCTCGCCTGCGATCATCTTGCTGGCGATCTCCTTTGTATCGATTACGTTGTTGTCGTTCGCCGAGCCAACGGTCACCGCGGTCGTTTAATTGCGAGTGTCCCGCTCGAATGAGCCTTTGAATCTCGTTTTTCAACGTGAAACAGTCCCTAGTGTCGTGACCCGCCGAGCGGTGGTATTCGCACCACTTTGTTTTATCCTCCGCCACTCAAGGCGAGTCAGTCTCCTTCTCGCCTGCCTCGACCGCGTGCGTCGCCTTGACATCCCGAAGTAGCTCTGTCAGATGCGCATTTAGACTCTTCCCCGACTCATCACGCCAGCGGGAGTCGGTCTGATGCCATGGGCGACGGCGCTCGATGCTTTCCTTCCTGAGGTATAACGGTTCCTTCGCAATCCTTTCCCCTGACTTTATCTTCTTATCCCGCCGCTTACCACCCTCTCCTTTATCTTTACTTGGTTTGCCTTCCGACGATGCATCCCTCTGATCGCCTTCCTTTTCCATTTTTGCACGTTTCCTTTTGAGAGCATCATCCTCCTCGTCCAAAATGTAAGTGTTTGCCCGCGTGCGGATCTCTACCATTGACCGAGCCGGCTTTCGGCTCAACTTACTGTTCAGCTTTCCCGGCTACAGCCCGTTCTTGAAGGTACGCGCACAAGCATGTGGTTCTGACTCCTCAATTTTGACAGACGCCGCGCTGAATCGTTTCACGTACTGCTTCAGAGTTTCCCCGTCTGACTAGCGGACGTTGTATAAGTCCTTTATCGTAACCTGCTTCTTCTTGCTCGCGGAGAACTGAACAAGGAACTTTGACGAGAAATCGCAGAAGTTCATGATAGATCCGCGAGGCAAAGTCGTGAACCAAGCCATCGTCGTGCCTTTAAAAGTTGACGGGAACATTCTGCACTTCACCGCATCAGAAGTTGCACTTATCACCATCTTCGTGTTGAAATATAGCAGGTGCTCCTTGGGATCGGCCTTGCCACTATACGCTTCCAGAACGAGGTTCTTCATGTTGTCCGGAATAGCCACCTCCCTCACCGCTGCCGAGAACGGTTCAAACTCCGCCACGACTTCGGCTTCACGCTCTCCTTCATCCTGTTGCTCGACACGATAATACTCCAACTGCTCTTGTAAGTAATCGTTCCGCTGTCGAATGTCATCGACACTTTGGATCAGACGTTGCCAATCTCGACCGGTGATCGGAGCTTGTGGCAATGGTGTTCCTCCCCTCGAGGCTCCTGGTGAGTGTGTTGGTGACCTCTGCTGCTCCGGTGAGGACGGTGGAGAAGGCAAAGGAAGTGTTGGAGAAGGAGGAGGTGGAGGCGGTGAGGTGGAGGAGGAGTCAATTGCTCGGACTCGTCGCGGCAGACCTGTTCTCGTCGTGGCCTGCCTCTTACAGGACGCGGTGGAGAACCACGCCGCTGTTCCTGCTCTCCGTCGCGTCTTCAACGACGTGTCTCCATCAGACTTCACAAGCGAACCAAGGAATTAAACCAAAATTCTGGAAAACTGAAGAGAATTGCACGGAAAATCGAACTTCTCTCAACCAAATCACAATCCACGTGATCCGGGAATCGAAATCTACCGATCCCCACAGACGGCGCCAAATGTTCTATCCAAGGACATAGATATGAGGTACGGTACCCATAGTGAGAGGATCGTGATGCGAGAATCTAGAGAGAATGAGCGCGTAACTGCTTAGAGAGAGAAAATAACTGAATTTCAAGTCTATTATTTCTCAAATGAGCTAAGAGTCCTTTACAATTGGTAACCGCTCCCTATTTATAGATTCCGGAGTTGGGCTTAGCGCCCCTAACTTCTCTTAATGGGCCAGTTGGGCCTCCCGGGAGAAGGCCCAACTCCCTAGCTCACATTTCGCCCTAGGCTGGCGCGCCTGGGCGAGGGACCCCAGGGTCTCGCCCAGTCCACATAACTAGAATCCATCCTTCGTCGTGTAGAGTTTCGTCCACTGTCTTTGGTTCAATCTCTGAAATGAATGCGCTGTTGGATTCTTCTCTGAACGCTGATCTAGTTCTGACTCTTTCTGAGACGCTACCAATGATCTGTTCTGGTGGATGATCTGACTTGTATTTCCAATCTCTAGGAAGAGAAATTTCACTTGAGGTCATAACTTGATCGGACTGTTCAAGATTTGTTGTTTGAGGTTGAATAGACGGTTCTTTTTGTGAGGTTTCTGACGACTGATCTTCCTTTGATGGATGTTCTTCATCTCGATCAGATAGATCAAGGTTCAGGAAGTCTCTTTCTAAACGATCAGTAGCTTCAGTTGATTGATCATCAAATTTAACATTGATTGATTCTTCAACCACTTGCGTTCTAGAGTTGAAAACTCTATAAGCTTTGGAGTGAGAGGAATATCCAAGGAGAATTCCATTATCGGATTTGTTGTCGAACTTCCCAATGTTGTCCTTTGTGTTGAGGATGAAGCATTTACAACCAAAGGGCTGTGATGCAGTATCCTTTCTTATTTTGAACTCTCTTGCTGAACACTTTGAACGCTTGAAAGGTTTCGTCTTTGTTTCTTTGAAAATGAACCCAAGAAAATCTCGTGTAGTCATCGATTATGACAAAACAATATCTTTTTCCAGAGATACTAGCTACTCTATGTAAGACCTGGATTTTCAGAACCAGTTAAGTTCCGACTCACGCGTAGAATCAGTGTAAGCGTCACAGGAGTTTGATATTTGAGAAAGATTAATGAAGAAGAAAGTTCAGGAATTGCTTGAGGAATGTTGCGTAGTTGTTTTCGGAGTTAGTGCGAGTCGTCTGCACACCTGCCTTATGGCGAGCGTGTCCAGAATAGGCTAATTTCGCTTTAGAGCAACGTTTTAAGTGAGATTTCGAATCCTTGGAAAATTTAAAGATTCTCTTTATTTTTCCTTCGACCAGCATTTCATTTCGGAACCTTGGACTGTACGCACGATAGTATTCACTTTTCGGAAGTCCGACGACGCTAATTTCTTTGCTTCGAAACCCTAGATTCGAGCGATGGATGAAGACTTTTTCTATTCGGGACTTCTAACGAAGTTTCCGTCCGCGCTGCCAGATTTGTTTCGACATTTCCAATCTTTCTTCAGAAGGAAGTTTTGTCGTCTGACCATCACAGCAAAAAGTAGTTTTTCGAGACAGATTAACTTACACCGCCTTTGGGATTTTAGATATTGTTTTTCCCAAATATCAGAGATTTGTTTTGAGTTCTGGAATTCTGACGCCAGAATCTCTCTTAGAATTCATCGGTGAATGTGCTGCAAAAATAAGAATCGCGAAATTTTCATTTTCCCGCGATTTCACCTGCCTATAAATAGTCGAAAAAGCAAAAACATCTTCATTTTCCACCAAAGAGGGCCGTGATTAGGGAGAAGAGAGGGAGAGGAGATTTTCGCCGAAACTCGACCGATCTTCGCGCAGTTCGTCTCTACTTCAAGGTATCGAGGTAACTAGCTTGAATCCTACCTCTGATTACTGTTTCTACTGCGTTTCTGAAGTCGTTTCTGTGCTCACAGTTTTGAGCTTTTTGTAAAACTGTCTGTTTTCTCTGATTTCTTGCTTGGATTATCTTCCCTACGTTCCCAAGAGTCTAAAACCTCTGTCAGTAATCGCCGATTGTGATCGAGCTGTCCAGGATCTGAAAAACTGTTTCAAAACCTTTTTGTCTCACATTTCGAAACTTTATTGTCGAAAAGTCATAATCTGACTTCGTGCCTTTAGGATTTGTTGTCACGGATGTCGTTAGGATCATTGCTGTCAAATTTGTTTTCAGAACTGATAACTTTGAGGTTTTGAGCTTTTATTTTGGACCAAAACGGCCCTGAACGGCCGTATTTTGATCCGATTGTCCGAAAATTGTTCCGACAGTTTCTTTGCCTTAGTTTTACCCTAAAACTACCTTGTAAACAGATTTGATCGAAGAAAAAGAGGGCCGTGGGCTATGTAGTGGGGGGGGAGTTTTCGGTTTCGAAAACTTGTCTTTTCGTACCCAATTGTCGTATTCTGAAGCTTTAATGCTTTGTCTATCGTTTATGTGTTGTATTGCGATCGAACTAATCGATTTTGTTTGGATTCTGCTTTGTTTTCTCCGAGGTTCAGTTGAAGGAACTTTAGTAGCTTCAAAGCATTTGAGTGAAGGAGATTTTGATTACGAGGCTGGAGCAGCTCGAGGTTAGGGCAACTTACATATTAGCTATGATTGCATGATAGGCGTCGATAAATTCGACTTATGCTTTATCTGATGTTGTTTATGATGATGAGTTGATGTTATGATGCTTTTCCATAACTTGTGATATTGTGATATTGTTGGATTGTGCGTTTTGACGCGACTTCGGAGTGGAGATTCATTGATCTGGTGATTTTTGATATTTCGGGTTGGATGAACAACCCTAGGCAAGTTCAAATGTGGGGTTTGAGACTTAGCCATTCGTTGGGATTCGTTTGAATACTTAGACTTTCCCCGGGAAACTTCTTTTAGAGGGTTTTTGGAAAACTTAGAACGACTAGAACTTCGAAAACTAGAGACTTTGGGAGACTTAGACTTTGAGAAATAAACTCATAACCTGACTAATCCAATTCGAAACGTTTTTACTAAACGAATAATCATAGGAGAACTAAAGGAGAAAATGATTGCGAAAGACGGGGAAAAGTCGACTTTTGTTGTGGGTTTGGAGAGTTATTGGAATTGGGAAAGCCACGGAGGTGAGCTATGGTGATGATTGAAATTCACCGAGTACTCTAGTACTCAGGGTTTGTTGTTGGAGTCGTGTTGTATTGACCGACACTAACTCCGAGTCGTGTTGTGTTGACCAGCACAGACTCTAGGCTTTGTTTGTGGGTTTTGTGGTGGGAGTTGTGCTGTATTGACCGACACTGACTCTGGCTTTGATTTTGGGTTTTGTTGTTGGGGTTGTGTTGTATTGACCGACACTAATCCCTTGGGTTATCTTGTTGTTGGAGCCGTGTTGTATTGACCGACACTTAGTGCTCTTGTTGGTTGGGCTGTGTTGTATTGACCGACACTAGACCCTTGTGTATTCTTGTTGGTGGAGTTGTGTTGTATTGACCGACACTTACTCCGAGTTGTTTTGTATTGACCGACACTAACACTTGGGTTTTTGATATTGGGTTTTGGGCTAAACACTTATGTGGTGAGGACGATTTGATGTTTGGCTAACCATATTGCATCAATCGGGTGAATAACGGGAATGGTTCACCTGTGCATCTCATGGTGAATAACGGGAATGGTTCACCACTGCATTAATGATGAATAACGGGAATGGTTCATCATACGGTGAATAACGGGAATGGTTCACCAAGGATGAATAACGGGAATGGTTCATTCAGGATGAATAATGGGAATGGTTCATCCATAGTGAAGAACGGGAATGCTTCACTTGTGGCGAACGGGAACGCGTCACAATCCGGATCATATTGTGCATTTCTCGCATACATTCATTCTGACTGGAATCGTGTGCTGTTTGATTTATTGAAGCATTGTTGGAGCCAATAACATGCTAGGATTGTTTATATATATATATCAACATATATATCTATACCCCATATCACATGTTGAGTGTATATCTACTTATTTCCGTGAGTTGACCCTAGCGCCTTGGCTTTGGTTTCATGTTTGTGTTTGGGCGGTCGGCCTGCTGCCAGATGTCGACAGTGGATTGGATTTCGATGGTCTCTCTCTCGGGGGGGATCAGGTATGAGTTGGTGGACCGTCATGCCCCACCGCTTGGGTGATCTATCTTGTGGGTCATCGGGCGACGTACCGGGGAAGGGTCATGGAGGACCGGACTGACGAGCGTGGACGTCTGACGAAAGGAGCTTTACGACGCATGGAGCTGAGCTTCAACTTGCCGACTTCAGTTCGCTGTGGACTCGGTACTGGGAGGGTAGGTTTAGGCAGGCGTCATATTTTGTGTAGAGCTCTGATTCGTTTTGGTTTTGGGACAGGGTAGGTTCCCGACGCATGACTTTTGTGTGGTTCTCTTACTTTGGGATCACAGTGAGTCAGTCGGACCCTAGGGGTCTTTGCTTATGCCATTTTGAGGCCGACTTTCTCCTAGTGGTTTGTAATTATAATTTTCTCACTTAAACTTCTGGGTCTGTATATATTTGCCTACGGGCACACTGCTTTGGAGTCACTGCGAGTGCGCGTGACGTGGAAGTGCAGCTGAGGCTGTACATGTTTATATTTGATGTATATTGGTTTGTTTAGTGGTTGGGTTATGTCTTTATTTCCTATTGCTTGATTTAAAAGGAATCAAACGAAAAAAAAAATTACCTGTTTTCCGCGTAGAGTTTATTGTTGGTTACTAAAGTGGCACCCGGAAAACGGGGTGTTACATTGTGGTATCAGAGCTTAGTCGAGTCTTTTGGGAGTCTTTGGGGAATAGGTCTTCTGTGCTAGGTTGTGTGACTCTGCAAGGAGTGAAAATTGATTGTCTGCAGAGCGATTTTCGCTCTAATTGCTTGCGTTACTACTTAATCAGATTGAGTGGTTTGTCTAGTGCTACCTTATGGTTAGTACTAATTGGACGCTTGATGAGATAGAGGATGGTGGATCTTAACCGGATGGCGGAGGCAATGATGAACCAGGCTGCGGAAGATGCGTATATACGCGCTAAAGAGGCTGCACGTGAGCATCATCAACGACTAATGGCGACGGCAATGTATCAACAAAGAGGAGTGAACCGAACAGGAGCTGGGGGACCAATGAGGTCAGGTTCCCAAGGCTACAACGGAAGGGAGAGCTACCATCAGTGGGGACCATATCAGCGTTCCGAGGGAAGAAATCTTATCTCAAGAGGGTACAAACCAACAACTGCTGATACTGGAGGGAAGCCAGTTGGTGACAAAGGTGTGACATGTTTTCGTTGCGGAAAGTTTGGGCATTTTGCTAACAAGTGCTCAGTGATTGGACGGAGATGTTTCAAGTGTAACCGAGAGGGGCATCTAGCTGTGAACTGCAAGACACTCCAGGAGGGAACGTCTGACAGTAAGATGAAAGGGAATGATGCTACCGGAGGGACAGGAAACAAGATTTCGGGGAAAACAGTGACGTGTTACAGGTGCAGGAAAGTGGGGCACTACAGTAACAAGTGTCTAGACGGGGGATCTCTATGCTTCAACTGTGCGGAAAGCGGGCACTATGCCAGTAGGTGCAAGATCAAGGAAAGTCTATGCTTCAATTGCAACCAACCGGGACATTTCTCCCGAGATTGCAAGGCACTCAAGGGCGAATCATCAGGGAATGTTGGGAAAGGAAAACAACTTGGTACAGAGGAAAGGATTCATACCAAGGAGGGGGCAAGAGCTGAGGAGTTGAACGAGGAAGAACGTGGGAACGATGGTAATATTTTAACTGTTCTCTTATTCTAGAATAACTTACTCTTTTATCTTCGAAGCGAGTGTGACGCGCCTAACTTGTATTTACTACTTAGACTATGATCTTATGATTATTATCCCTAGTAGGACCTTATTCGAAGTTGCTCGTGTTTTAACTATAGAAGTTACACGAGGTTGGGAATAGCACACTAAGTCTAGAAAGTAGTCTTCCACCGATGCGATTATGAGGAAGCTAGTAGCTGAAGAACGAATCTTAGGGAGATTCCGTATGGGTAGTATACGTGTTATGTTGAGGGTGTGTAGTTCCGTAGCGGGATCATTAAAGGATTTAGTATCAGGATATTTGTGACTACTGGAGGATAGGAACTCATTGACTGTTCCAGTGGGTTTTTCTAAATTTCCACCTTCGATGTATTAGGCCTGATCAACCTAATATTGAGGGGGTGATATTCGGAATCACAGCTGGTAATGGACCTTGATAGAAGGATGTGTAAGATGAATTTGAATTAGTTGAGGATTAGTCGGATTTGGGAGGAAAGTTCGTGTTAAGCATTTGATTGTAAAAGATTAAGATTTAAATCTTTGGAAGTCGATGAGTGTCGTATAGACATTGATTGGTTAGTTCGTGTGATTACTCCAAGTAGAGGTAGACTAAGTCAGGAGATTTAATGCTGGAAAAGTATTAAGTAGTTTCTCGGAAGTTATGAAGTCATAGGTTATGTGATTACTGAGTGGAATTGTTAGAGACTAAATAAGTTGGATTTAATCAGGTTTTAGATGATAGCTTGATGGTAGCAAGAGTGAGAAGAATTAACTCTGAACTAGATTGTTATAGTCGAGTTCGAGGAATAAGTTTTGCTAAGCATTGGATTAATATGTGGAGACATTATAGTCTTAAGAGATGAATTTTCACTTGAAAAGTGTTGAATTAATGATTAAGTTGGAGAAAGAAAGTTTTAGCATAAGTTGAATACTTGAGGTTGTTGATATGGATTCCAAAGAAATATGCTAAGATTACTAAGTGAGATTTACTAAGTTGGATTGAAATCTTAGGGTTAAGATTGATCTTGAGAGTCGGGAATCGCGTACGAGTAGGAGATCTTATGGTTGTAGGTGTGACAATAGGAGTTGAATCTTAGAAGATTGGAGATCTGAAGATGAGTTTCGGGTTAAATCCATTGAGGTATAATATAAGAGTAATCTTGAAGTAAATGAATTCTGAGTTGTGTAGAGGGTTAAGGCTGGTTATAAGTTGGTGATCGATTGATGTTGATTATAAGGTTGTTGACGTAATGAGCCATGTGATAAGATTTGAATGATGTTAGCATAATAAGTTGTGAATGTGAAAGCATGACGCCACTGGTCAGGTCGTTTGGGTAAGTGAAGGAGTTATAGTTTTTAAGAAACGGATATTCATTTAAGAAGTATTGAAGGATTAAAGGTCATTAGACGACCAAACTTGGTGAAGGTTTAGGTTTTAAATCTATGAATGTCTGTCTAAGGTGTGTAGGACTCGAAGTTTGTCAGAATTTGATTGAGAGATTAAGAAGTTGATTGACGAGATGGTGATTGAGTGACAAAAAGGAAAGTGTTAGTATTAAGATGAATACTTGAAGTTGTTATGTTTGGACAAGTTTCTTAGAGCCTAAGAGTGAATGAAACTTTGTTATGGATTTTGGTGATGCACATTACGGGTAACAAGTGAATTTTACTAAGTTGAATGAGAATCCTAGGGCTAAGGTTGAGCTAGTGAGCTGAGATTTATGTACATTTAAGAGATTTAGTGGTGTTAGCGGTTACGATAACAGTTAAATCTCAGAATGTTGAAGGATCGGAAGATGAAATGGCTAGTTAAGTCCCTTGAGGTATAGTTATAATTTAATCTTCTAGAGGATAAGTCTCGATTTGTGCGAAGTGTTAGGGATTTCAGTAAGTGTAAATAGGTTTGAGTGAGGGAAGTTTTGAGGAAGAAGACGATAAAAATGGATTGTTTGGTATTAAGAGGAGGATTATCTTATAAGTTGTTGATAAATTGATGTTGAAGGGGATAAGATTAGTGAAGGACAAGAAATAAGGACATAAGTCGAGCTTTAATTCGAATAGTGACTAAGTAGAAGTTTGGTTTCATGGTGTGTGTAAAGATAGTTACGAAGTTGGAGGTGTTTTAATGGACTAGCGGTTTCCAAGGGGATGATTCGTCTAGGAGTTATCGAACGGACAAGTGGAGTTTTGGACTGTAGATGAAGATCACGAGGACAAGTTGAGTATTTACTTTGAAATGACAGTGAGGCACCGAGTTAAGAAGAATTTCGGACGACCGAAAGTAAAGAAGTAAGTGGCTAAGGTTGTGCGACTGCACAGAGTGCCAACCGGAATCATTTCAAGCAGAGATCTGACGCAAGTGATCGAGCCAGACGACATGAAGTTGAATGATGGGTTGTCTTTTGAGACACCGACAGTTAGCAGTGGGGGATAGAAGAGTGAAACAGATTGCGTAAGTAAAGGTTATGAGGAACAATGGCACAGGCAATACTATATGGGAATTGGAAGACAAGATCAAGGAACTGTACCCCGGACTTTTCTCAAAACTCTGAGTTTCGAGGACGAAACTTTCTTTTTGGAGGGGAGTATTGTAAGACCTGGATTTTCAGAACCAGTTAAGTTCCGACTCACGCGTAGAATCAGTGTAAGCGTGACAGAAGTTTGATATTTGAGAAAGATTAATGAAGAAGAAAGTTCAGGAATTGCTTGAGGAATGTTGCGTAGTTGTTTTCGGAGTTAGTGCGAGTCGTCTGCACACCTGCCTTATGGCGAGCGTGTCCAGAATAGGCTGATTTCGCTTTAGAGCAACGTTTTAAGTGAGATTTCGAATCCTTGGAAAATTTAAAGATTCTCTTTATTTTTCCTTCGACCAGCGTTTCATTTCAGAACCCTGGACTATACGTACGATAGTATTCACTTTTCGGAAGTCCGACGACGCTAATTTCTTTGCTTCGAAACCCTAGATTCGAGCGATGGATGAAGACTTTTTCTATTCGGGACTTCTAACGAAGTTTCCGTCCGCGTTGCCAGATTTGTTTCGACATTTCCAATCTTTCTTCAGAAGGAAGTTTTGTCGTCTGACCATCACAGCAAAAAGTAGTTTTTCGGGACAGATTAACTTACACCGCCTTTGGGATTTTAGATATCGTTTTTCCCAAATGTCAGAGATTTGTTTTGAGTTCTGGAATTCTGACGCCAGAATCTCTCTTAGAATTCATCGGTGAACGTGCTGCAAAAATCGGAATCGCGAAATTTTCATTTTCCCGCGATTTCACCTGCCTATAAATAGTCGAAAAAGCAAAAATATCTTCATTTTCCACCAAAGAGGGCCGTGAGTTAGGGAGAAGAGAGGGAGAGGAGATTTTCGCCGAAACTCGACCGATCTTCACGCAGTTCGTCTCTACTTCAAGGTATCGAGGTAACTAGCTTGAATCCTACCTCTGATTACTGTTTTTACTGCGTTTCTGAAGTCGTTTCTGTGCTCACAGTTTTGAGCTTTTTGTAAAACTGTCCATTTTCTCTGATTTCTTGCTTGGGTTATCTTCCCTACGTTCCCAAGAGTCTAAAACCTCTGTCAGTAATCGCCGATTGTGATCGAGCTGTCCAGGATCTGAAAAACTGTTTCAAAACCTTTTTGTCTCACATTTCGAAACTTTATTGTCGAAAAGTCATAATCTGACTTCGTGCCTTTAGGATTTGTTGTCACGGATGTCGTTAGGATCATTGCTGTCAAATTTGTTTTCAGAACTGATAACTTTGAGGTTTTGAGCTTTTATTTTGGACCAAAACGCCCCTGAACGGCCGTATTTTGATCTGATTGTCCGAAAATTGTTCCGACAGTTTCTTTGCCTTAGTTTTACCCAAAAACTACCTTGTAAACAGATTTGATCGAAGAAAAAGAGCCGGAGCTCTTTTTCCTTTGAGGCCGTGGGCTATGTAGTGAGGGGGGGAGTTTTCGGTTTCGAAAACTTGTCTTTTCGTACCTGATTGTCGTATTATGAAGCTTTAATGCTTTGTCTATCGTTTATGTGTTGTATTGCGATCGAACTAATCGATTTTGTTTGGATTCTGCTTTGTTTTCTCCGAGGTTCAGTTGAAGGAACTTTAGGAGCTTCAAAGCATTTGAGTGAAGGAGATTTTGATTACGAGGCTGGAGCAGCTCGAGGTTAGGGCAACTTACATATTAGCTATGATTGCATGATAGGCGTCGATAAATTCGACTTATGCTTTATCTGATGTTGTTTATGATGATGAGTTGAAGTTATGATGCTTTTCCATAACTTGTGATATTGTTGGATTGTGCGTTTTGACGCGACTTCGGAGTGGAGATTCATTGATCTGGTGATCTTTGATATTTCGGGTTGGATGAATAACCCTAGGCAAGTTCAAATGTGGGGTTTGAGACTTAGCCATTCGTTGGGATTCGTTTGAATACTTAGACTTTCCCCGGGAAACTTCTTTTGGAGGGTTTTTGGAAAACTTAGAACGACTAGAACTTCGAAAACTAGAGACTTTGGGAGACTTAGACTTTGAGAAATAAACTCATAACCTGACTTATCCAATTCGAAACGTTTTTACTAAACGAATAATCATAGGAGAACTAAAGGAGAAAATGATTGCGAAAGACGGGGAAAAGTCGACTTTTGTTGTGGGTTTGGAGAGTTATTGGAATTGGGAAAGCCACTGAGGTGAGCTATGGTGATGATTGAAATTCACCGAGTACTCTAGTACTCTGGGTTTGTTGTTGGAGTTGTGTTGTATTGACCGACACTAACTCCGAGTCGTGTTGTGTTGACCGGCACAGACTCTAGGCTTTGTTTGTGGGTTTTATGGTGGGAGTGGTGTTGTATTGACCGACACTAACTCCGAGTCGTGTTGTATTGACCGACACTAACTCCGAGTCGTGTTGTATTGACCGACACTAACTCCGAGTCGTGTTGTATTGACCGACACTGACTCTGGCTTTGATTTTGGGTTTTGTTGTTGGGGTTGTGTTGTATTGACCGACACTAATCCCTTGGGTTATCTTGTTGTTGGAGCCGTGTTGTATTGACCGACACTTAGTGCTCTTGTTGGTTGAGCTGTGTTGTATTGACCGACACTAGACCCTTGTGTATTCTTGTTGGTGGAGTTGTGTTGTATTGACCGACACTTACTCCGAGTTGTGTTGTATTGACCGACACTAACTCTTGGGTTTTTGATATTGGGTTTTGGGCTAAACACTTATTTGGTGAGGACGATTTGATGTTTAGCTAACCATATTGCATCAATCGGGTGAATAGCGGGAATGGTTCACCTGTGCATCTCATGGTGAATAACGGGAATGGTTCACCACTGCATTAATGATGAATAACGGGAATGGTTCATCATACGGTGAATAACGGGAATGGTTCACCAAGGATGAATAACGGGAATGGTTCATCCAGGATGAATAACGGGAATGGTTCATCCATAGAGAAGAACGGGAATGCTGCACTTGTGGCGAACGGGAACGCGTCACAATCCGGATCATATTGTGCATTTCACGCATACATTCATTCTGACTGGAATCGTGTGCTGTTTGATTTATTGAAGCATTGTTAGAGCCAATAACATGCTAGGATTGTTTATATATATATATATCAACATATATATCTATACCCCATATCACATGTTGAGTGTATATCTACTTATTTCCGTGAGTTGACCCTAGCGCCTTGGCTTTGGTTTCATGTTTGTGATTGGGCGGTCGGCCTGCTGCCAGATGTCGACGGTGGATTGGATTTCGATGGTCTCTCCCTTGGGGGGGATCAGGTATGAGTTGGTGGACCGTCATGCCCCACCGCTTGGGTGATCTATCTTGTGGGTCATCGGGCGACGTACCGGGGAAGGGTCATGGAGGACCGGACTGAAGAGCGTGGACGTCTGACGAAAGGAGCTTTACGACGCATGGAGCTGAGCTTCAACTTGCCGACTTCAGTTCGCTGTGGACTCGGTACTGGGAGGGTAGGTTTAGGAAGGCGTCATATTTTGTGTAGAGCTCTGATTCGTTTTGCTTTTGGGACAGGGTAGGTTCTCGACGCATGACTTTTGTGTGGTTCTCTTACTGAGGGATCACAGTGAGTCAGTCGGACCCTAGGGGTCTTTGCTTAGGCCATTTTGAGGCCGACTTTCTCCTAGTGGTTTGTAATTATAATTTTCTCAGTTACACTTCTGGGTCTGTATATATTTGCCTACGGGCACACTGCTTTGGAGTCACTGCGAGTGCGCGTGACGTGGAATTGCAGCTGAGGTTGTACATGTTTATATTTGATGTATATTGGTTAGTTTAGTGGTTGGGTTATGTCTTTATTTCCTATTGCTTGATTTAAAAGGAATCAAACGAAAAAAAAAATTACCTGTTTTCCGCGTAGAGTTTTTTGTTGGTTACTAAAGTGGCACCCGGAAAACGGGGTGTTACACTCTAGTAGGTCCAAACAAATCCATGTGTAAAATGTCAAGAGGTTTGCTAGTGCTAACAAAGTTATTAGCACGACAAGAGGTATGATGTTGTTTGCTTTGAACACAAGCAGAACATGTAACGTCATACTTGATAGATAGTTTTGGCAGACCACGTACTAAGTCATGACTTACTATTTTAGTAATGGTCCTTAAGGAAACATGCCCTAGCTTTCTGTGCCAAAGCCAAGTATTGTTCTCTGACGATACTAGACAAGTTACATTTTGATTTGCTAGATTTTCCAAGTTCGTCTTATATAGACTCCCTTGTCTCTGAGCTTCAAAGATGATTTTGTCATTGGTATCAGTGACACTACACTTTACTTTATTAAAGGAAACAGTGAATCCACTATCACATAGTTGACTTATGCTAAGTAGATTGTGTTTTAATCCCTTAACTAGCAAGACATTATTAATCACAGGAAGTGGTTCCTTACCAACATTACCTTCTCCAACAATGAGCCCTTACTGATTCCCTCCAAAGATAACTGATCCTCCATCCTTTCTAGTTGGGATCTTTGGGAACATAGACTTTTCTCCCGTCATGTGTCGCGAGCATCCACTGTCCAGATACTATTGTTGGTGTTTCTTTCGTTCTGTTAAGTAAGTCTGCAACAGAGATAATTGACTTTTTAGGTACCCAAATATTCTTGGGTCCTAAATGGTTAGTTGCATGTTTAGGAGGAATCTTCTTCTCATAAGAAGTATTCTTTCCTTCCTGTTCAATTATACAGTTCACAACAAACTTGGTTTGACCAGAGTCATATGATGTAAATGATATATCAGACATGGTTTCACTAGACGATGATTCACTATCAAAACCTATGTCACTTCTATCGTACAGATCACGATTATTTCCACATAGTTTAACAAGATTATCATGACCAACAGTAAAGTTTGACAAATCATCAATTAAAACTTTGACTCTCTTCTTTAAAACAATCACTTCCTTTGCAGAGTCTTGTTTCTTCAAAACTTCATTTTCCTGAATGATAGAATTTTTTTCTTTTAAAACTTTTTCATGATCTAGTTGTAACTTAGAAAACTGTTTCTTTAAATCTTTGTACTTTTCAGATAAAGCATAAGAATGTTCAAGTAATTCATCATATTATTCTTTAAGGTTTTTCAGGTTTTACCTCATCGTCCTCATCATTGTCTGAACCATTCACGGATGCCATGAGTGCGAAGAGAGACTCTTCATCCTCATCTTCGTCATCGTCTTCTGAGTTGTCCTCAGAGTCATCCCATCCTGCCACCAAGGCTTTCTTTTTCTTGTAGTAAGACTTCTTGGTAAACTTTTTAGCTAGCCTTGGACAATCCGGCTTGATATGTACCGACTTCTTGCATTCAAAGCAAGTGATGTTGCTCTTGTCTGCACTTGAGCCGGTTTCACCTTTGTGTGTGAAATATTTCTTTCTCTGACTTGGTTCTCGTTTGTTGTCTTTCTTTGATAGACTTTTTCCTCTTTGATGTTTGATCCACATTCTCTTGAACCTTCTATTGATGAAGGCTTGTTCATCCTCTGATATTTCTTTTGAGGTATCTTCTTCATCAGACGGTTCCTTAGCTTGAACAACTTTGGAACTGTTGGCCTTGAACGTAATGTTCTTCTGCTTCTTCAGTCCTTCATCATGGGCAAGTTCTATTTCATGAACTTTCAGAGATCCGAGGAGATCTTCAAGCTTCAAGGTGCTAAGATCCTTAGCCTCTTGAATAGTAGTAACTTTAGGTCTCCATCTTCTAGGAAGGAATCTTAGAATCTTTGTGATCTGATCAATGTTCTCATATGTACGATCAAGATTCCTAAGACCATTAACAACGGTTTGGAATCTTCCAAACATGTCATCAATGCTCCTATTCTCTTTTATCTTGTAGGTTTCATATTCAGCCACAAGCAAACTGACTTTAGCTTGTCTTACATTTGTTGTACCTTCATATGCAAGTCCTAGAGCTTCTCATACTTCTTTAGTTGTTTCCAGCCCATCAACTTTGTCTAGTTGAGTTTTACTCAATGCACAGAGAAGGAACAGCTTCGCTTTGGCATTGAGTTGGTAATTTTTGCGTTGTGCTTCCGTCAGTTGATCTTTTTTGATAGGTTCTCCAGCGTCATCTTTGTGGACAATGTTGCCATTTTCAATGATGTCCCACAACTTATAGTTTAGGACTTAATGAATAGTTGCATATGAGTTCTCTAGTAAGGATATTCGGTTCCATCAAAGAAGGGAGGTTTGTTGGTGGATGAGCCCGTAGCGATAGCTAGATCTTCTGCCATGGATCTTTACTCTACACTTGTTTAAGATGTTAGTTCTAGAGACTAAGCTCTGATGCCAATTAAGATGCAAGTAACTAACACAAGAAGGGGGGGGGTTGAATTGTGTACTTAAAAATTGCTTTTTAAAACTTAGGTTTTTGAAAAGAATATTTGTTCTCGAAAACTTTAGTGAAACTTTTCGTAAACCGTTTAGTGCAGCGGAAGTATAAGCAAATATAAGCAGACGATTAGCACACAGAGATTTATACTGGTTCACCCTAAACGATTGAGCTACGTCCAGTACTTGGCTACCACCAAGATTTTCACTAGAAAGTTTGTTTGTGAGGAAAAATTCATGAGAAACTAATCATAAAATTAAAGAAGAGAGAGAATTGTAAGTTTTAAATAAGGGTAACTTATGAAAATAAATTTTTCACAATTTATTATTAGTAACTACTTTTATGAATCCTACAGAATTAAGAAAAAGTGATTCACCCTAAGTCCTTAACATGACTCACCCTATAGCCTAAAACCCTAAAAGTTGAATGAGACTCCAGCCTTAGGACGTAGCACCTTAACCAGTCCACATGCTCACAAGACGTCGAGTCTGAAGCATGAAGATGAAGTGTATCTTTACTCTTTCTTGCCAAGTTGAGCACATGTTGCGACATTAGACCCTGAAAGGCTGAAAGGGGGATTGCCAGCCTAAGGACGAGGCCTCGAAGCTAATCTACAATGCAACTACAACATAATACAAAAGAAAAGGAAAGCGCTTATTCCAACTTTGCCTCTATCTTATCTTGCACAAATCCCCACGCATCCAATTGTCCCCACGTCAAGTTGCTTCATGTATCATCATTCATCTGCCTTTATAGTTGTCGTGTGTGATATTCACGATAAATGCATGATTTCATTATGATTGACGTGTCTATCCATCGCTAGCATAGTTGTCAAATCGTCAGTGGAAGGGCTCCAACCAACATGCCTCCCTGCGTTAAAAATTCATCCCCCAACTGTTGTGTCTCGAGAATCATAAACGACATAATTTGCATTGATCACACGTACCTTGTGAGCCCAAAACAACGAGATTTTCATAAAGAACTTGCTAAAACTTTTGAAGACTTTCAATTCATAAATAAGTTTATAATATTATATCTAAATATATGTTTTAGTTTTCAAATGTATTTAAATATAGGTCGATAATTATATAATTTTAAGGTATTGTATTTCTCAATGAATGTTCTCTTAATAATTAATTTTGTATATTGTACTAAAAATATTTCATGCTTTATTTATTTTAAGTAATATGTGGACGTAATATGTATTGTTTCTTATTCAAGTCTTGTGTATAAAAAATAACATCTCACTAAGATAGCTAACTTTGTAAGAATATGGATGTACGTCGTCGCTAAATTGTCGCCATAGAATACCTGTGTTACATAATAGTAAAGAAAATATTAATTTCAAGTATATCTTAGATATGTCATTTCTAATTGTGAACACCTTATTTTGAGTTTTGACTGAGCTCGTTTTATTTTTATTTATATTACAAATGAAAAAGGATGAAAATAATAATAATAATAATAATAAAAGTCTTTTATCCAACAGAGCCTCAAAAACAAAAGAGGAAACATGAAAGAAAGAGGAAACAAAAGAGTGAGCTAATTAAGTTGACTCTAGTCTTTAAGTCTACAAAATTATCCATGTGTTAAAATTTGTATCGATGAGAAAGGTTGAAAAAAACTAGCACACGATGACCCATGAACACCTTCCTCTGGTCCATGTAGTGACATCATCAACCAAGACCAAGTCGCAACCAACATAGGAAAAACGTCCCAGGAACCAGTGGTGGAACTTGGAGAAAAAGTTGAGGGATCTCAAATAAGATTTCAATCCATAAATTAAATATTTTACTTTTAAATAGCTTTTTTTTACTTGAATGAGAAAATTTTATTACATTTGTACATTCTTTTTGTTGAGTATTTTGCTTTGATGAAGTTTATCTTGATGTTGGCTGCATTTTGTCTGAGGTGTTTGATGTGTGACAAACAACATTGTTTTTGTCTGATGTGCAACCGAATATTCTAGGCATCTGGTAGAACATTGTGATTCGGGTTGCTGTGTGATCTTTACGTATGTTACGGGAAGCATTAATTGTGAAGATATGACGGTGATTCTACACTGAACATATCTTATGTGATCTGGAGAATTAATCTATTTGGAGAAATGAGATTAATTCGTGTGGACCTAGTAATTATCATGGATTGGTCCTAGTGTGTTATATTTCAAGATCTTTTGAAGATTTACTTCTGTTTTTACTACATGGACGTTTTGATGTTCAGCCCATTGAAGACACTGACTGAAGAGCATCTATTTAAGTTGATCAAGGAACCCTAGTTGTTGGACGTGGAATAACAGTTGTGTTGCTTATGCTATTAGGGTTTTCTTTGTGAGTCAATTGTTTGAGTATTCTAATCAACTTATGTGCTTCCATTGATTATAGTAGCACTGAGTTGTTGTGTTTCGTTGAGTCAAAATCTCTACATCCTTATTGTACTTTGTGATTCAATCACTATGGCAGTGATTATTGAGAGAAAGTGAGAGAGGCTCTCATACTTAGGGGAAGTACTAAGTAGAAACACATTAGGTAGCGTTTAGGTTGTAAGGCATTAAACAAGGAGTGTTCTTGTAAGACCGGGTGTTCCTAAACTACTAATAGTGGATTTCCTTTCTTGGGTGAAAACCCTCCAGACGTAGGTGACGTTGCACCGAACTGGGTTACCAATTCCTTGTGTTATTTTACTTTGTTGTTTTTATTTCTTAAGCAGCACGTTTAACTTTGTGATTTGTTGTATGCATGTTCTACACAATGTCCTGAATATTATGTAACACATCCGTCCAAGGCGAACAAGAACAGTTGTGATTAAATTTATCACACACACTCATATGTATATTTCAAACTCTCATTTGTCATTGAAAAAAAAATCGGATTGAAATTCATCTTGAGATTGTTTGTTAGATGTACTAGTAATTAGTAATATAAAAATGATTGTTAAGTTTAATGAAAAGGAAAAAAAGATGTAGAAGAAATCTTCAATAAATATTGAAAGAGCAATAAAATAAGAGATTAATTTCTATGCATTGATAATGTAACATTTTTTATATGGTCATTCAATCCCAACCTTCTATTTCTTATTTTAAATACTATTAAATTCAAAATTAATTATGAACTAGCAAAATTGAGGGATGTGATTGAAGGATTGTGTAAAACTTATTTACGCAATCAGTGCATATAAATTAATCTCATAAAACAAATAAGCTTAAATATTTGTTCAAGTCAACTAAGCTTTCGTCAAAAGCTAAAGTGGAACTAGTTGTTAAAAAGCAAAAAATGTCAAGATATTAAAGTGGAGGAAGGCAGGGTTTGAAACCCTTACAAAGAGGCTATAAGCAAATTTCCTACCACTATACCTTATTTAAACATACTTCTTCTACGTATATATAATTAATTGAATATTTTTTTAACCACAATACATTTTAAAAGGTTTTTCCAGCATTTTGGGGGAGGTGTAGCTCCTCCCTGTCACCTAAAAAGTTTGCCAGTGACAGGCAAATGGTTAACACTAAGTACCTAGGCTAAGTATCGCTTACATAGAAAGATTCAGAATCCATACCTGAGAACAATAACTTGTCAGAAAATATTCAAACCACCCACAGCGTCTCTCTGGCTTAAACATCCAGAGGTCAACGACCCTCTACCCTAGGGTCAATCATGAAGCTCAAGGAGAAAGCAGAGTAGGTGATCTAGGTTAGACCCATTGTTCCCTCGACTGCGTAAAGTACATACAGTCCGGTCAATCGAAGGCCTCGTCGCAACCTACGTTGTACCTAGGACAAGCAAAGTTGACTTAACCTAGGATGCTCCAACCTTTTCCCCTATAACAAGGGAGATAAATCAAACTAAAGTAGACACACTTTTGTACCTAAAGAGTTACACTCGAGGCAATGGTGGATCCAAACCGAAATCCAAGGCCTGGTCTCCGCTAAAGTTAACTAACGATAATCTTTTTTAAACGATTTGCATTAGTTTGGCCAACGTTATCGAGCAAAAAATAGCTTATTTTCGAGATCAATGTTAAATTTTGACGCTAAATTTAGCCTTTCTTGTAGCGTAACTCAATTTTAGTATCTAATGATAAAAGATAAATAGATTTAAAAAGTTTGAATCATGTAAAATATTAACAATTTTTTCTAATAATAAGATAAAAGATATTAATAAAAATAAGTTGAATGGTTTAGATTTTTTATTTGATTAAAATAATTTATATATTGGAATAATATAATATTTATAAGAGTATATATATATATATAGTAGATAATAATAGAATGTTGAGTCCAGTTCCGTAAAAAAATGTTGAGTAATGAAGCGGGTTTAGAAGAGAAAACTGGATTCAAGAAACGTGTATGAAGAGTGTGAGTTGTTGAAGGATTCTCAATGCAAGAATGTTGCCATTGATGATGTTTCTGCAACAAGAACCAAGTGGAAGAAAAAATAGCAGCAAACTGCGTAAAATAGAGAAACCAAGGTTGCTAATTCAAGAACTTCAAGAACAGGGACTGAGGAGTACTCTATGTTGAAGAACGAGGGCGACAAAAGAAAGAAAAACATGAAAACCCATTCAGAAACGTGCATGAAGATTGAGAAATGAAGGATTCTCACTACAAGAACGTTGCAATTGATGGTGTTTTTGCAGTGACTACAACTACAAGGAGTACTAGAACAAGAAACAAGTGGAAAATATAGAGCAACATGCGAAAAACTGAGAAACCAAGTTAGCTGATTAAGAACAGGGTCTGAAGAGCCTATATTAAAATGCGATAAAGAGAAGAAGGTGGTGATGATGGAGCGTCATAAGAAGATGCACTGTTGGGTGATCTTGAAGCGGATGATGATTGGAAGAGATGGTTGGACATTCAAACACCCTCTTGATCTTCTTCATAGTAACTCTGATGTTACTCTATTATTGAAGAAGAAGAAGAAGAAGAAGAAGAAGAAGAAGAAGAAGAAGAAGCCAATAATGGGTTTTTGAAAATTGAATCCAAATTGTAAAATTGGTTGGACTCAGATCTTGATCAATTTGCTGATGATATCAGGAATGTGTTCTCTCATGCATTGTTGTGCCCTCCCAAGTGTGAAGTTCACAAAAATGAAAGGAGGCTCAGTGAGAATTTTGAGCTCTCCTGGAAATCTTAGAAGAATAAGTGGGCACCACAGGACAGAAAACAAAAGAGAAAGAAGAAGATTTGAATCAGGGAACTGAATACAAAAGCTGATAGAGTTTCTCAGCCTTGGACAGCTGTTCATTTTTTTTAATTCTTGTCAATGTTATTAAAACCTTGGTTTTTCTGTTCAAAAAAGAAAAAAAAAAACCTTGGTTTTTATTTGTTTCACTTGTGATGTTTTTCTTAGTCTTCTGGGTCATATGTACCATTGATATTGATATGCTCAATTTTGTTAGTGTATTTTTGTTTCTCTGGTTTTGTTCTCAATTATCACTTCAATAAAAATCATTTGCCAATTTAATGTTTTATTTACCTTTCTTACCTGTCTAATTTTAACTTTTAAACTCTTATGAGTTTACGATCCTAGGTAATCAAATCGAGTTAAATCGCAGTAAACTCTCTTTTTCATAAATTTGGGTGATGTAAGACCCAAGTTTTTAAGTTTAGAATAAGTGGAAGAGATTTCCATTTACGATTAGGCTTGATGTATCGTGAAGGAAAAACCTGAACAAGAGTTTATCGAATGAAATAAATTTATGAAGGAGAAAGTTCAGGAAAAGTCTAAGGATTTCATCAAAATCGATAAAAGTTATAGCACGATCGATATACGCTTAAACCTAGGGCAAAAACACTAGTAAATAGCTAGTTTTCACTTAAAGTCACGATGGAAATTAATTCCAAAAATCTTCAGAGAAATGTTAGAACTTCTCTTATTCCTTATACGACAATCGTTTCGAGGCGAAACTCTAGGATCTACGAACGTCCGATTCCAATCATCGGAAGTTTGCCGAAACTAGAACCCTGATAGTTCAAAACCCTAGAATCAACTGACGATGAAGATTTTTTCTATTCGGAGCTTCAAATGAAGATTCTACACGCGTACACCTATTTCTCTTGATGATTTCAATCTTTCTTCAGAAGGAAGTTTTCTCTTCCGACATTCAATGCAAAAAGTAACTTATCGGGTAAAATAGTTTTACACCGACTATGCATTAGTTGCCAAAAATACAAGGAGACCTCATTTTAGTTTTGGAATTCTTTTGCCAAAACATATCTTAGAATTCACGGAGAATGACGCCGGAAAAATCAGATTCGCGAAACTTTCATTTTACCGCGTTTTGCCAACCTCTATATATAGCCAAGAAATGAGAAAATATCACAAAACTTACCCATTTCTCTCAAGGAGGCCGCGAGCTTTGGAGGAGGAGGAGGAGAAGAGATTTTCTTCATTTCTTGCTTGATCGTCGATTAATCAGTTGCTACCCTCCAAAAAGAAAGTTTCGTCCTCGAAACTTAGGGTTCAGTAAAAGCTCCGGATATTATTCCTTGATCTTCTCCTTAGTCACCAATCCAATTAAAACTCGACTTGAGTCTTAATACCTCGTGCATGACCAGACTCATCCCCTTAATCATAAATTCATCAACCACTCATAAGCTAATCACCCTCTTACTATCTAACAATCCATTATTGTCGTCTTCGTCCTCAAAACCTTCCTCACTCAAACCAATTTAAACTCACTGAAATCCCTAACACTTCGCATAAATCGAGGTTTATTCTCTAAAAGATCCAATCATAACTATACCTCAAGTATTCATCTTGATACGAACACTTCCCTTTCTGTAATTTGATCATCCTCCAATCATCCCAATACTTAGTCTCTCGATCAAAACTTGACAAGACTTCATGTCTCACGCGTTCGTGATCAAATCGATTGATCTAAAATCTAAGCCTTCACTAAGTTTGGACCTCTAATATCCTTTAATTCTTCAATACTTCTTAAATGAATATCCATTTCTTAAAACTATAACTCCTTCGCAAGAAAACTAATACTTAACGCAAACTTTTACTTCCAAACTCGACTAATCTTCGATCCAACTCAAAGTGTAATTTCCGGTATTCACCTTAAGTGTCACTATCCCATGTGCCACAACTGTTTTGTGGCATATTTTACTTAAATGCTAGTTTTGTATGCCACAAATCGATTCAGACATTTTTTAAATGTCACAAATGCATCTACCATTGCATTAATCTGAACTTTTAATGGCACCTTGAAAATGCCACGAATGCATCAATCATTACAGGTTATGAAACATCCCCAAATTAACTTTCCCAAGTGAATATTTCATTTTTTTCTTATTCGTAAATATATTTAAATTTAATCTTAAAATCTATAATATGTTGGTGATTAATTAATCCCTAATCACCAAAGTAAGCAGAGAGAGAATAAGAT
Source organism: Lotus japonicus (assembly GCF_012489685.1). Classification (NCBI taxonomy): domain Eukaryota; kingdom Viridiplantae; phylum Streptophyta; class Magnoliopsida; order Fabales; family Fabaceae; genus Lotus; species Lotus japonicus. The sequence goes on from NC_080046.1 coordinate 20,278,606, forward strand.
AAAAGAAATATAATGAATATTACAATATTATGCTATAAGTAAGTGCAAGGCCACTCTTCAAAGGTGGTTCTGTCACTCATCAGAAAAAAAAAATTAGAATTACTACTAGGGTTGGCAACGGGCCCTGTGGGTGCGGGTTTGACCATTCCCACACTCAAAACCGAACTTAGCACCCGAACCCAAACCCAAACCCAAACCTAATATGGGTGCAAAAGTTAAACCCAAACCCAATATTCTGGTTGATCTTGGAGCTAGATACCCTTAGTGTATGAAAACACATGCATAGGATGCTAAGCATATCTAAAAGACTTGATTTAGCATTAGCAGATCTTTCAATTGTTCAAACCAAATATATTTGAAGTCATGCTAAAATATAATTCAGATTTTATTATGAGATATACACTTCACAGAGGGAGATAATCCCATACGTTGGAAATGGTAATTTGGATGTATAACTTATTAAGCACTTATTTAATAAACACTTACGTCACCGTGTAAGAGCTTATGTCATAAACGTTTAAATTTAATTAGTTATTTGCGTTTGGATGTACACATTGGAAATAGATTATAGAAAGGTCAAACTCCAGGGGCGGCGTATCCAGGATTTTTCTTTTTGGGGGGCGAGATATAAGACTAAAAAAATCTTCATTGAATATTATATAAACTTTAAATAATAAAAAATAATTTAAATACAAGTGTCTGTTCTTTCATAGTACTAAATTTATCTATTATTGTATCAACAAAGATTTTTTCAACAATTTCTCTCTCGATATATACAACTAATAAATTTATGAAAAGATCATCTTCAAAATTCTAACACAGCAACAATTTTTTTGGAGGGGGAAGGCGAGACTATGACTACAAAAAAAAAATTATATTAAAATACTTCGTCGGTGAAAATTTCAAAATTCTTGGAGCGGCGGTGGTCCCTCCCTAGATACACCCTTGCTGTCAAAGCATTTGGATTGCATCAGAAAATAAAGATTTTCTTGTTTAATAAAACTTATTAGACCATCTGCTTAGTAAATACCAATGTTAAATGTAACACCCCGATTTCGGTGGCGTCACTTTAGTAACCAAAAATCAAATAAAGCGGAAAAGCATATATATATATATATATATATATATATATATATTTTATTTAAATAGAAAGACTTGTCGAAATAAAGACTCAACCCAATCGCGATTAACAGCGACTAATATACAATATAGGTACAGTCCTTGCTGTAACTAAAAACATCGTCACGAGTGTCCTCAAGTGACGGAAAGTAACACCAAGTAACTAAAAGTAGTGCCCGCAGGAAAATAAGTGTGACCCATAGTTAGAGTCATAAGTTTTATAAATACAGTCCTCCAAGAAAGTAAGTCAGCCCAAAACGGCCTCCAAAAGACTTCCTACGTCCGACAAACTCCCTGTGATCCTCATGGAAGGGAATCACACAAAAAGCTAATAGTCGGGGACCTTCCCTACCCCAAAATAAGAAATGACAATCAGAGCTATGACACTAACACCCAACCTTAGTAGGCTCTAAACACCCATACCCTATACTTCCATCATCGACCCTCATCTGGTCATGCATTCAGTCCGGGTCCACGTCGAAGGCTCAGTAGTAGTCATTTCGCTTCGGGTCCTCCCCGAATGACGAAGCATCACGAAACAACTGTTGAGCGTCTGGCAGCAGGCCGACCGTCCAAACACAAACATACACACAAAGCCAAGGCGCGAGGGTCAACTCACAGAATATAATAGATAATACAAACAACATGTGAAGAATAAGGGGGTATATATATATATATGTTGTATACGTACATATAACTTATGTATTGCCTACCCTAAGGTATATACATAGCATATTTATCAACATCAAATCACAAATGACAATTGGATCTTCAACACATCAACAAATATAGTTAGGTGCATGGCGTGTCAATGCAATGTCATGCTCAAAATATGATCCGGATAAAATGTCACCATCTCGATGGATGGGACAAGCCAAGCATCTAGCTCTGCTAAAGCACCTCGCTTTTATGAAGCAGCACACTCCTGTGAAGCAGCACGCTCCTGTGAAGTCCGATCTGAGATCGTCCTTCGGAAAGTAGCACACTTTCCAAGAAATGTATGCATGGATGCAATATGGTTAGCCAAACAAAGAAATGTCCTCACCAAGGTACGCGTGTCTAGCTAGAGTACATTGTCTCTACAATGCCCTAAGGTAAACAAGGAAGTGCTAGTCGCACTTGGTAACTTTCCTAGTCACTTTGGCTCACCGTCTCGATGTTCAACCAAACTGCTCAACGAGCAAAAGAATGCATTTGGCACTCGGTGACTTTTCAAGTTACTTTTGCTCACCAGCTCGATGGCCAAATGAGTTGTTTAACGAACAAGGGGAATGCTGCTCGCACTCAGTGACTTTTCAATTTACTCAAGCTTATCAGCTCGATGGCCGAAAGGCTTCTCAATGAGCAAAGATGGTGCACTCGCACTTGGGGACTTTCCAATCATCCCTGGCTCATCCTTTGGATGGCTAGATAAACCGCTAAAGAAGCAAAAGGTGTTATCGCACTCAAGGTTTTCCTCACACTTAGATTGTCGACCCTTTCCCGTTTCCAAACCATTTTCACATCCTAAGTCTTTTCCAAGAGGTTATCATCATTATTCAAAAGTGTTCTATCTTTGATTAGTGTATTATGAATTTCATTTACAAATCAAGTTCTGGTTTCTTTTGTTTCAAAACTCTATAAGTCGAAAGATCCCAATAAACCCAAATAATTCCCGAGAAGGTATCGATCCTAAAATGGCAATGGCTTAGACCTCAGGTTAGAGCCTGCCTAACATTTCCCAAATCTCGTCATTAGCAATGCATAACATCACGTTTTCCCACACTCCAAAATCATATAATTATGTACTATCTCGAGTCAGTACAACTCAATAGAGCATATGCAAAACATCATCAACTCAGCAGAAATAATGACATATAGCTCAGTTCAATAACAATATCAATATAACAATAATTCAGTGCGGAAATCATAAGACCGAAACCAGTAAACGACCGAAGCCTCTCAGAAAACGGAGACACATGTCTCATATAAGTTCACTCGGCCGAAGCCTCCAGAAAACATTTTCCAGTTCAAAGCAATAATCAACATTCAATACAATCTTCAATATCAAGCAATATTCAAGTCGAAGTTATCGACGCCTACAATACAAATAGCTAGTAAGTAAGTTGCCCTAACCTCGAGTTGTTCCAGTCTCGCGGTGTAGGTCTCCCTCACAAGCTTGTTCAGTCAACCCCAAAGTTTCCACAATTGAACCTTTGAGCGAAAACCACAGAATTCAATCACAATCAGTCAGAAACTCAGCAGACAACAATTACCAAAGTTACACGAAGCATCATAAACTCTGAAGTACGATAATCTAACGTGTTAAGACAAGTTTTCGAAAAAACAAAATTTTCCTCCCCCTATGGAGGTGCTCTCGGCCACACAAACTAATTGTGTGCGCCGATTTATCTTCGATCAAACTTGGTTCCTAGGTTATCATTAGTCGTAACTAAGGCGAATTAAAGCTCGGAAAAATTATCGGATCGAAAACTGTCGTAGGGGTATTTTGGTCAGTGTTTTTAGCTCGAAATTTCAAAATTAGAATTTCGAAAAACAAATTTGATGGGGACGTCACCAACGACGTTTATGACAACTAATGGGTTTTTCGAGCAGAATTGAAACTCGGCGGCAATTCGGCGAGATTCAGCAGAAAACAACCGGATATTCATGCTCTTGGGCATGTAGGCAACAAGTTTAGACACTGAAATCAAGTTATTTGGACAGTTTTATAAAAAGCTCAAAACTTTGAGCACAGAAAGACATAGAGAAAAACGACAGAATTGACGATCAGAAGTAAGGAATAGCATCTATACCTCGAGGTCTACGCATAGCAACGAACGGTGCAACGATCAGGCAAGAATCGGCGAAAATCACTTCCCCCCTTTCTCCTCTCAAGCTCGCGGCCCCTTGGTGATGGTGGTGATGAATTTTTTTGATTTCTCACCTATTTATAGGTGAGGGAAAATTTGGGAAAATGAAAATTTTGCGATTCCGATTTTTCCTGTGCGTTCCTCTGTGAATTCTAAGATAGGTTCTGGCGACAGAATTTCAGAACTCAAAATAGGTTTATTGGAATTAAGACAAACGATCCAAAGTCGGTGTAAATTTATTTTACCCGAAAAACTACTTTTTGCAGTTGATGTCGGATGAGAAAACTTCTTTCTGAAGAAAGATTAGAAACATCGAAAGAAATAGATGTACGCGTGTGAAATCTTTATTTGAAACTCCGAAAAGAAAAAGTCTTCATCGTCGGTTTATTTTAAGGTTCTTGAGCTATCAGGGATTTAGTTTCGGCAAACCTCCGAGAATTTGAATCGGACGTTCGTATATCTCAGGGTTTCGTATCGAAACGCTTGTCATGGAAAGGATTAAGAGAAATTCTAACATTCCTCTGAAGATTTTTGGGAATTAGTTTCTATCGCGCTTTTAAGGGTAGATTAGTCGTTTACTAATGCTCTTGTCCTAGGTATAAGCGAATGATTCTTGCGTCATAAGTTACATCGATTCTAATATTATCCTTAACCTTTTCCTGAACTATCACCTTCATAAATTTATTCCATTTGATGAACTCTTATTCAGTTTTCTTCCTTCACGTTACATCGAACTTAATCGTGAGTAGGAATTTTACCAATTTATTCTAAGCTTAAAAACTTGGGTCTCACATTAAATATTACTTTTTCTTTATGATGTATTTGTGAGTTGAGTTTTGGAGGGGAGGGAAGAGAAGAAGAGGCTTCCAAGAAGCTCTCCCTTTGTTTGTAAGTATTTTAGAATGGGGAAAAGTTTGAGAATTTTTTTAAAACCTCCAAGACTCCGTAAGACCCTTATTTAGTTGTTCTGTGGAGATTCCCAAATTTGTGGTTTAGATGATTGAAACTTGCAATTAAGGAAAAAGCTAGCCTTATTCCTCCTCACTTGCCCTCTTCTTCCCATCAATTTCTTCCTCTTCCCTCCCCTAAAAAATCGCAAACACACCCTTAGAAGGCTTTCTATATATCATCATGTGTCTTCTCACGACCAACCTCATTCTGCTGAAAACTAGGACAAGTGAAGCAATCAGAGTTACTAACTCAACTTGATGAACCTCAGAAGTCAGAACTAAAGTCATCTTAAATTGACTAATTAAATAGTTTTTAAAAAAACAAAGAAAATTTGTATAATTATAATTATATTTTTTGAATATATTTAAAAATTAAATTTAATATGAAATATAAGAATAATCCAGTTAAAACCTGTCATCCTTCTTCACTTTCTCTTTTGCAGTTTTACCCAATGATTCACACCCTTTCTCTCACTTCGTTTTCCGATAACTATCATGCATACAACATACTTGAGAAAAAGGAGTATAATATTAATTACCATTTTATACTCTCACTTAAAATTATGGTATATATATATGTGTGTGACAATTTATAATCTTTAGTTAATATTTAATTTAAATTAATGAAAATACTTTTATAAATTGACACACACACATATATATATATATGTATATTTCAATTTCTCATTTTTCATAAAGAAAAACAATCATTAAAATTCATCTTAAGAGTGTTTGCTAGATGTACTAAGTAATTAACAATATAAAGATGACTATTAAATATAATGATAAGAAAAAAAAAAGATGTAGATGAGATCTTAAATAAATATTTAAAGAGCAATAAAAGAAATAAGCTTAAATATTTGTTCTAGTCAACTAAGCTTTCGTGTTTAAAAAAAAAAATTAAGAGTTCGTTTAACACACCGTATTAGGCATGATAGTATACGCGTATACATTTTTTTTTATAAGCCAATTTATTGCATTCAAAATTGTATAAGGGGTGCTAACTCGAATACAATGAAAAAAGAGCCAGTCAAAGAAGACTAAGTCCACAAAATAAGAAAAACATGATACAAGAAATAGGAAAAAAAAGGGAAAGAAAGAGATGCCAAAACTGTGACAGTAGGCACATTCCAGAAGAAAATAAAAATAAGATGTTCATCCTACTAGCATGCTAATTGCCAATATATAACTCCACAGAAGAAAAAGAACGCAGCAGCTAAGATGTGGAGGCTGTGTTTGGGGAAGAGACAGAAATCCCTAATATGTTTGGGGCTGAAATACAATTTTTATTTTTTATATCATAGTTCTAGGGGCTTTTCTATAATTAAATTAAGTTTAATATCTTAATACTAATAGTTATAAATATTACATATGTAATTGTTTGAGTGGTCCACATCATTTAAGTACCATACCCAAAAAATAAATTTTGTACTAGAGAATTTGCCATTACTTGCTGTGTACCAGAGAAAAGAACTAGGTTTTATAGAAAGGTAATGTGCGCCACATAAATGCGTTTTGGCAATATAATTGAGATATCATTTTCCAGAGTGTTTTTATGTCTTATGTAGTGTTTCATATTCTTTCATTGTTTCTAAAATTCTCAATGATCCCTTTAATTTTTTCTCTTTATTAAATTGTCAATTTAATAAAATATTGTTTGGGTATATAGTCTTAAAATAAAAAGATATGAAATCTAAAAATAAATAAATTTAATGTAAAAAAGTACATTAATAAATTTTCATAAAATGCATAAAGTATTAGTTTGGTTAGTTTGGATTAGGGGAAGCCTAGTTTGAACTATTACGGGACAGGGGAGGTTTTTGGTGGGAGCTAGGGAATGGCTGTTGGGTCTTAGTTTCCCTTTCACTATTTCTGTTTTGTTTGTCTTTCTTTGAACTTGTATTGTTGTTTTTTATCAGGTTGAGGCACCCCACCCTTGTGCTCCAATTAATTTCAATTGGCTTAAAAAAACATGTATATACTTTTCTGAAGGTTAAACACATTATATACTTGAACTGTAAAATGATAATATTCAGACTGTAAGATCAGACCAAGCTAAGAGAAAAGGAAAGTGCTCTTAATAGAAAGAGAAACTGTATAGTAATAATAGTATTATTGACTTATTGTATTGTATCGAATTTAAAGTGCTCTTAATAGAGTGGGTTTAAAACATAACAACTCTCTAACTGAATCTTAGCAGCTCTAACAAACTCTCTTCACAGTTGTAACAAAATCTCTTATCACTTAACTGCAACATAAAAGGAATACTACATCCAATCGAAAAGAGATTAAAAGTCCTCATTCATTTTGAATATGTGGTGCCATTCAAGATAAACATGACAGAAGCTTGCTGATACTCCCCAACACGCTTCTCGAAGAAATTAGTCTTGCCTTGCAGCGAAATGAGTAAGGAGTAACTGATCCGCCACGAACTCAGTATAGACTCATGAGGTCACAATTCATCCCCACTGATGACCCGGGTGTTTAAGTTATTTTTCTAGCTTATTTTTATGCATTTTAATATATTATTTAGGATATTTTAGTCATTTTATGTCACTTTAGGATTATTTCATGCATTTTACTATTTTATGTGTTTTTACCATTTTTCTATAATTTTTATGATTTTTATTTTTATTTATATTTTATTTGGATTTTCGGATTAATATAGGGGAGCTGATCAGGTGCTGATAAAGTGCGGCTGTGACGTAAAGAAGGCAGAGGAAGAATTTTGGTTCTCCGTTTGATTATCATAGGTTTTTCTCTTTCTCTTTGATTATGTCAGGCTAAACTCTTAGTGTTAGGGTGATTGATCTAGTTTTCTTTCAAACTATGTTTTGAACCAAGTTTCAGTTATGATTATGGATTCTATTTTAATTCTTGAATTTCTCCTCTGTTTTAATTGAAACTTTCTATTGCCATAGTTTGTCTTACTATTTTCTATGCAATTGGGAAATTGGTAGAATTTAGGGAGTTGGGGAGAAAGTGAGCAAGGGTCTTTGCACCTTAGGAATAAGGGTAACAAATTGCTTGTGTTTTCCTGAATTGAATTGAACTTCATCTCTAATTAATTAGGATTAGATACTAAGGAATTAGCTATCACTAATTAATTGGAAGGGACATTTATGCAAGGAATTGATAAGTTGAAATTAGGCTTAACACCTTGATAATTAATTGAATTCATAATTATAACTGTTTGGGGAGATACATAGGGAGAGGGTTAACGAAATCAGGATCCCTAGCGCGCTTAAATTTAATTCACTTCAACCGTGTTATTTACTTTCTTTAATTTTATTGCAGTTAAGTTACTTACGAACAACCAATCATATCTTTATTTTTATTTTTATTTTCAGGTCCTTTCATTCCGAATTCGGTTATTATAGAGTATAAACGTACACAGTCCTTGTGGTTCGATCTTTTTATTACTTCGAACAATCTGTACACTTGCAGATTCGCTATCACCCACCAACGCACATGGAAGCGCATCGCACACAAACTCCCTCTCGATCTCCACTGCGTAACACACTATCTCCTTGACATGCTCCTCGCTGAGCTTCGTCTTGAGAAGGGAGTACAAGAGGCACGCGAAGTCGCAGTGGAGGCCCTCATCACGCAAGATGAGCTCGTTAGAGTAAGTGATCCTCGGCATGAGGCCGCGCTTCTTGAGCTAGTAGATAGCGCAGAAGCTACCAGAGAAGAAGATCCCTTCCATGCACGCAAACGCGACGAAGCATTCTGCAAAGGAATCGGAGGAGTTGATCCATTTCAGCGCCCACTCTGCCTTCTTGGCGACGCAGGGGATGGTCTCGACGGCGCGAAATAGGTTGTTCTTCTCATCTGAGTATTTTGGTAGCACCATTGTCATTGGGCCACTTCCTTCCACTAGCACCCTACCCAAGAGAGCTACTACCAAGCCCAAGTATCTTAGCAGCTATGTTTAGGAAGTTAATAATACAGACATGTGTAAGGCTGATCTTAGCCTTGGGAATATACTCTAAATAAGTTGTGCTGATGAGTTGTTGAATTCAATGAGAATTATCTTGAAGTTTTATCCTTTCCTTCTTGTTTTATTTGTCTTCTAGGAGTAGAAATAGTGGTAGAACAGTAGAATCAAGCTACCATTTTGGTGCTTTCATTTGTGTTCTCGATGCCTTCCTCTGATTCTTCCTTGTCTCTAGAGATCCTTGCAGCCATTGACTGCAAGCTCAACTCCATCGCTACAACTTTTCAGTCAGACATGGCCTCAACCATGGATGGTCTTTACCAGCGGGTCTCCACGCTTACGCTGCAGAACCCACCACCACCACCCCCCACCACCTCTGATTCCACCCCTTCAAAACCCACAAACTCCACAACACATCCATAACCACATAAACCCTAACCAACCCACTCCCGGGGCCCCATTCGTTCCCCAATCTAACCCAGTCCCTTTACACCCCCACCACCACCACCTTTTGGGTTCTACCCTCAGAACCTCGGGTTCTTCCCTTCCCCACCCTCTGGGTTTGGTTAGCCTCCTCTCACAAACCTCCAAACCCTTCACAAAAACCTTAAGCTGCAGCTCACTCCCTTTGACGGTTCCAACCCCCTAGAGTGGCTCTTTCACGCTGAACAATTCTTCCAGCTTTATCAAACCCCACCTGCACAACGCTTAGAGCTCGTTTCCTTCTACCTCCAAGGTGATGCCACCATTGGATGCATAATAACTATAAGCTTTCTTCATGAGATGATTTCACCTGCGCCCTTGTAGTCCGTTTTGGCCCATCATCCTACGAAAACCATCAACAAGAATTGTTTATACTGCAACAGACCTCAACGGTGGCAGAATACCAAACACGTTTTGAGAAGATCTCTAACCAGGTGCTTGGTCTCTCCCCGGGGCCATGATGGATTTTTTTGTTTCTGGACTACTTCCAGCAATCAAACATGAGCTTTCCATCCTCCATCCTCAAACCCTACTCCGTTTCTCAGGCCATTGGTTTGGCCAAACAGATTGAGGCCAAGCTCAAGGATTCAAAATCCTACACTCCCAAAGACAACAGGCCCACAACATATGCACCCCCTCCTCCTTCTACACTACCCGCCACTAGCCGAACAACCCCAACCACCTCTCCACGCCCCACTGTCTCTTCATCCACCTTTCCCCCTCGCCAAACACAACCATCTTCCTTACACATCAAACGCCTCTCCTCCGCCCTGATGCAAAAGCGCAGGGCTTTGGGCTTATGCTATAATTGCAATGAAAAGTTTGTGCTGGGCCACAAGTGCCAACCCAAGCTTTTCCTTCTCATGCTCGCGGATGACTTCCCCGACGCCGTCAAGCCCGTGGGCACAACCTTGCCTGCTAACGAACCCATGGAAACCCCAACTTCAACCCAGCAAGAGACCCTTACATTTCTGGGCTCGGTGTTGGGTCATCCGGTGGTTATCTTGATCGATACGGGGAGTTCACATAACGTTATGCCTCCATGTTTAGCCTCTTTTCTCCATCTCCCTGTGGTATCTATTTCCAGTTTTCTGGTGATGATAGGCAATGGGCAACATATCACCTGCAACGGGGTTTTCCCCAATACTGAGGTTTACATGGAAGGGCACCGGTTCAACATTCCCTTCTATCTACTAGAAATTTAGGGCGCATACATTGTATTGGGAGTGGAATGGTTATGCACCTTGGGAAAGATTGTTTCTGACTTCAGTATTCCCTCAATGTCCTTCCAAGTTGGTGAGTCCACATGCACTCTTACTGGTCAGCCATTACTTCCCCCTTCAGTAGTCTCCTACCACCAATTCTTTCACCTTATGCACACTGATGCCATTGCAGAGTTTCACGCTCTCACTTTCCTCCAATCTCCTAGTCCCGAACCCACACCCATATGTTTAACCCTTGACACAACCCATGGGCGTACCATACTCTTTGGTCTCTATTGCAATCCAAAGACATTCATTCAGGCTTGTTTGGAGTGCCAATACAACAAGTATGTACCAGCCAAGAAAAACGGTTTACTTCAACCATTGCAAACTCCCTCCAAGGTCTGGGAAGATCTTTCCATGGATTTCATTATGGGACTTCCACCTTCTCAAGGCCACACAGTGATTTGGGTAATTGTGGATCGCCTCACCAAGTTTGTAATTAAGGTTCTGCATTCTCAAGGCCACTTCCTTCGGCATGACGCCATTCCAGGCCTTGTATGGCCAAGCTTTGTTGCCGATATGGCTGCAAGTGAAGGAGAACCGAGCTTCCCACGGCGAAGGTAATCTCCTTTCGATGTTTATCTTTCTGTTGTTTCATGCGTTGTTGTGCTTAAGTGAGGTTGGATTTTAAGCATTTCAAAATCTCTGTCCTATGTTGTAAGGATGCATTGAGTGGTTCAATGGAGGTGTTCCCGGGAACATAATCGAGCAGAGAAGGAGCTCTTGAAATTAAGGTTCCAATTTTGTAAAAAAAAAAAGTCCCCTTGGTGAACTTCCATTTACCATCACCAAAGAAATTATGGTAACCATTTTCATCAAGTACCTGTACATAAATCAAGTTGAGGCGCATGTCAGGAATTTGCCTGACGTTCTTCAAGTACAGCTTGCATTACCTAAATATCTCCAATGCCAGCAACCTTGCTTACTCCTTGATTAACCATCTTCACATGCCCAAAGTCTCTAGCAGTGTAGGATGTAAAATACTCACGATGAGGAGTAACATGAAATGAGGCAGAAGAATCAACTGTTAGAAGTCTCATATTGGCTAGAGATGTGGCCAAACAAGTGCATATAAAAGGTAAAGCAACCCTCAACTCTTGAGCTAGCTTTTGGGTTGAGTTAGGCCTCCCTAATTCTAATATGGTATCAGAACCTATCCTAGATCTATTTGTTTGGCCACATCTCTAGCCAATGGATCTAGAATAGGCTCTGATACCATATTTGTCAACCACTTATCCCAAAAGCTTAAGCTATTGGGTAAGGACCACATGAATGATTTTACATTATATTCTAACATCAACAACCCGTTCATTATCTTTGGCATGTGAGATTAATATAATCATCTTGAAAAATTGAAACAACTTCACCATCTAATACAACTACAACAGTCTCTTTATCTTCTTTCTTATCATTGTCTCTTTCTCTTGATTTACCTTTTTTCAGAAATTTGCACTCCCTTTGCACATGTCTCATTCTGTTACAATTGAAGTACTCGAAGTCTTTTCTGATCCTTGAACTTCCTCTTGAAAAATAGAAACAACTTCACCATCTAATACAACTACAACAGCCTCTTTATCTTCTTTCTTATCATTGCCTCTTTCTCTTGATTTACCTTTTTTCAGAAATTTGCACTCCTTTTGCACATGTCTCATTCTGTTACAATTGAAGTACTCGAAGTCTTTTATGATCCTTGAACTTCCTCTTGACTTGCTCCAGTCATGTGATTTATGAAAATTTCTATGTTGGCTTCTCCCCGTGACTCAACAACTAAAGCTTCTGTGTGAGCCGATGAACTAGACATCTTGTGTCCATTTCTCCTGATTTCTTCATTCAGAAGAGTTTCTTTTATAGTACTGAGACTCATCTTCCCATTAGTGGAGTTACTCAGAGATACCACCAGTGTCTCCCAACTGTTTGGCAATGAACTAAGTGTAACATCCTGACTTGACGACTGGCCTCACGGTAACAACACGAGTCTTTTCAGCGCGCTTTGTCCTCACTCACGCACTTCCCGGGAAAACTTCCCAGGAGGTCACCCATCCCAATATTACTCCAAGACAAGCACACTTAACCATGGAGTTCTTATCAGTTGGGCTCCCGAAAAGAAGTTGCAACTTGTTGTCATGAGTAGTACCAATCAAATCTCTTATGCCCTCCTCAACTGTATAGTCCATCCCTATACAGTCTCGGAATACCTCTTGTTCGGGTGTGAGATCGGTTCATTCATGTGCCCCTCCGCCTAGAAGCCTGCCAGGAGCCGCTCCTTGTCCGTGCCTCACTGCACCGGCGATCACTCCCCGCCCTCGTCGGCCCAGGGGAGTGATCGCCGGTGCAGTGAGGCACGGACAAGGAGCGGCTCTTGGCAGGCTTCTAGGCGGAGGGGCACATGAATGAACCGATCTCACACCCGAACAAGAGGTATTCCGAGACTGTATAGGGATGGACTATACAGTTGAGGAGGGCATAAGAGATTTGATTGGTACTACTCATGACAACAAGTTGCAACTTCTTTTCGGGAGCCCAACTGATAAGAACTCCATGGTTAAGTGTGCTTGTCTTGGAGTAATATTGGGATGGGTGACCTCCTGGGAAGTTTTCCCGGGAAGTGCGTGAGTGAGGACAAAGCGCGCTGAAAAGACTCGTGTTGTTACCGTGAGGCCAGTCGTCAAGTCAGGATGTTACAAGTGGTATCAGAGCCGACCTCTCCCAGTACGGTGTGGTTTCGGGGACGAACCAAGCGGAAGTTGGTGGGCCTGTGACGCCCTGGGCCGACGAGGGCGGGGAGTGATCGCCGGTGCAGTGAGGCACGGACAAGGAGCGGCTCCTGGCAGGCTTCTAGGCGGAGGGGCACATGAATGAACCGATCTCACACCCGAACAAGAGGTATTCCGAGACTGTATAGGGATGGACTATACAGTTGAGGAGGGCATAAGAGATTTGATTGGTACTACTCATGACAACAAGTTCCAACTTCTTTTCGGGAGCCCAACTGATAAGAACTCCATGGTTAAGTGTGCTTGCCTTGGAGCAATATCGTGATGGGTGACCTCCTGGGAAGTTTTCCCGGGAAGTGCGCGAGTGAGGACAAAGCGCACTGAAAAGACTCGTGTTGTTACCGTGAGGCCAGTCGTCAGATCGGGATGTTACACTAAGCAACAACAATGTAAGTAGCTCATCAGATAAATCCATCTCTATAGTTGTCAAATGGTTCACAATATTCTGGAAATTGCCCATATGCTCAGCCGCTGAAGAACCATCCATGTACTTCAGATTCACCAATCTCCGAAATTGAAATACCTTGTTCTGTGCATTTTTGGACTCAAACATGTCCTTCAATTTCTTCCACAAACTGTGGGAATTAGTCTCACTAGCCACATGATGATAGATACTCTGGTCTATCCATTGCTTGATCATACCAATAGTTTTCCTGTTTGTCTTTGTCCATTCTGCATTAGATTTATCTGCTGGTTTAGTACCATCTTCGTCAATGGGATCATACAAGTCTTTACAGAACAACAAGTCTTCCATTCGGGATTTCCAGATAAAATAATTGGAAGAATCCAATTTCAGTATAGTACCAGCAACATCACCTTCACCCATTTTAAGAGCACCAAGCAGATCTCCAACCAAGGAGCTCTGATACCAGTTGTTGGGGGGAGACAGGGGAGCCCATGGACCAAGGAGCAAGACACCAAAAGATATCGATGCCACATCTTAATCCAAAACCTTAAGGCATTAGGTTTATGGGTCACATCTCTTATAAAGTCTTCTCCTCACCCATACTTAACTAATGTGAGACTTCAACTCACACTTGAGTTCTCAAGACTAGTTGCTCAACACTAGGGGAGTGTAAACCCAACCATCACCTCCCACCATTGAGACGCACCGTAAGAGGTGAAAGTCCAGGGGATGCGAACCAGAAGGGAATTATTTTATAATCAAGATCACTCCCAACTTTTCTCTATTGAGGCTTAGAATTTGATTATTTTCATTTAGCTTTTTATCTTTTCTCTTAACTCTTGCTCTTCTAACTTGATTATGAACTCTTGCTCTCCGACGCTGGCAGGTTACAACTGATAAACTCCATCCTTTTCTCCATGCAAGTTTATTGGGCTTCCTCATTCTCCCTGGAAAAGTTGTTAAACAACAAGTAGAACAACTAATGCGCTCCTTTCTCTGGGGTGGGACGATACCTCTATCTGCGCAATATAAGAGTTCCATTCCAAAACGTACAACACGACCTTCCACACCACCCAAACACCTATCGTCAGTCAACCTTCCCATCAGCCATTGCTCCACCAACAGTCAGTTCTACTCCTTTTAATTTAGATTTCTGTGGATTGACCTTGCCTACTTCAACGACAATTGATAGGGGGCCTGGACCAACATCGAAAGAAAGTGCAACTTCTGGAACTTCTCCCTTAAAGAAAAGAAAGAAGAAATGGAATGGAGTATTCCACGTGCATAATCCTTAACTTTTCTTCAAAGAAGGTAATAAAAAAAGAAAGAAGAGGGAGGTCGCCTTGTCTTGGCCAACAGTCTTCTACTTCTAGTCGATTGCTCTATGACGGGCTTCCTTGTATCTTGGGCTCTGCTCGCTTGTCTGTGCTCCGACCCAACAAGTCAGAATTTAAAATATTTCCTTCTCCCTTACGGTCGAGAACTACGTACCTTGCCTGCATTAAGATTTAAAACTTGTCGTAAAAAATGCAATCAATCAGAATTAAGAAAAAATGGAAATAGTGAATCAAGCAAGATCTAGATGGCTTATGCGCTTTTTAAGAAATCCAGTTCAAGTACTCAAAAGTCAAAGAAAGAGAAGGATCTAGTGACGTAAATCACATGATGCCAGTGGCGATGAACACATCCAGCCGAAGTCAAAAGCAATCAGCACTCCGGTCATGGTCTGAGAGGAAATGGTAAAAATGGTTCCGGAGAGGGAAGGTACAAATTCAGTTCAGCCCTGCTTCTCCTTTTATTCTCCTCTTGCTCTTTCTCTTTAGGTCTGCTAAATACATAAACTTGCGTGAATAAAGCCCGTACTTCAAAGAGTCACATCCTCTTGTTACATGCTTCATGTGTTGATAAAGTGTTCCAACATGCTTGAACTCATGCACATCATAATTCATTGAGTATGCTCCCCCTCAATCTGTGAACTTAGTTTCTTTCACTTCTTTCTCTTCATCTTCTTTTCTTCACTCTGCTTCAAATATGACCTTTTTCAAGTTCTCACAATTTTCAATTTCTTCTTCTCATCATCTTCTCTTTTTCTATCTCACTTTCTCGTTTCTTTTTGCACGCATGCTTTTTACAATTTCATCTCATTTTCTCTTCTCTATTTCCCTCTTTATCACTCTCTCATCAGCTTCAATCATCATGCTCTCTTTGCATTACTTAGTCTTGTGCATATGACCTTTGCAAGGTATGAGACTTAGTAAGAAGGTTGTTGTGGACGTTAGAGAGTAGAAAAGAGACGTTCTCACCACAAATACTATGATAGCAGTAGTTCTGATTTGTGTAAGAAGGATGAAGATTTAGTAATATAGGGATAAGCTTTCCAACATGTCTTCATCGTCCAGTATAGCTGTGAGTTATACTTTGTTGCTTCTTTTCATCCGAGAGTTCAAACTTGTGTTGACCTTAGAGAGCTTCTTGACCGTTGAAACTAAATGGCAGATAAGATTTTTCTCCTTTTGGCATATAGGCACGCTTCATAGCTATCTGATGACTTGATAGCCTTATACTTTTGATTCTGAACATTGTACTCTTGTTAGGTTGGGTAGGTCACATGTGAATACACTTTAGTCCTTTGCTTCAGTTGCTTCATCGGACGATCCAACTCTTTTGCTTAGATAAATCTTCATAACTATGGTTCATCTTGTGATAGAACCCTTTGCATAGGTGTTCAGGTCTGACAATGACATTCTTGGATCTTTGTAGCTAAAAGACGATGAAGCTTCTGGACGATCGAAACCATAAGCAATGACATCTTGGACTAGAAGGATCAGGCTATGATAGTATAGACGATGCTAGATGATAACACTTGATGAATTTGCCTTGTGTGCTTCAATTGACTTTTCTTCGGGTTGTGACCCTTCTTGCTTTGCAATGATCCTTCTTATTCTACATGAAGGTCTTCAATATAAGCTTTGTTGTTTTATCATCATCAAAACACTTCTTCATCTTGAGAGAGAACTCACTTGTACCTTACAGCACGCTCTCAAATATGTGTGTTGTAAATATTCTCTATAATTTCAATTAAAATTCTATATTAATTTCAGTTCGATTTCATCTTCTAGTTCTTATTGACTTCTTTATTATTCAAAACGATATATAAAAGAGAGGAGTTCAATACAATTTGCACAGTATAATTGCTTCCTGCAACTATGATAGAGGTGAGTAGATTTCCCTAAAATAAATTTGATTTTCCTAAACACAGGAAATTTAAAACAAATACATCATACTGAAAAAAGTATTTTGACCTTGAAAAGTAAAACAATTTTAGCAAGTATACATGAATGAAAGAAAGTAGCTTCTATTTCAGATTTGTTTTGATTACCTCATCATACCCTCATTATTCACTGTTTCTCCGTCAATATTCAATCATTAATAATATCTCTCAACTCAACTCAACTCAACTCAACTGGTACTTGTTCTTTTTTCTTCACATCCATGATTTGATTTTTTTCTTTTTCCAACACAAAAACTGACCTTGACCGTACAAATATTCTTCCCTTTTGGTCTTGTGCATGATTCCAATTCTGGGTGTTTTTTCTTTGTTCTCTTCCTTGTCGTTGAACTTGAACCCTGTTCCTTCGTGTTTGAATTTTTTGACCCATGGTTGACCACTAAAAAGTTTTCTGTCTTTTCAGTAATTTCTTCTTCTACCATATGAGGGTTCTGTTATTGTTTCAGCTTAAGGGTTTCATTATTCTGCAGTGCAGAGATGAAGGTTGTTCTTGTGCTAATTGACTGTTATCATGCGCATTGTGTCGGTGGTTGATGTTTGCGGAAATGGGCTTGGTTTGTGTTCTTTTGCTATTAGCTAGTGTAAGCTCTTTTGCGCAGCCTGAGCTTGATTTACAAGGTACCATCTTCTGTTCATCTTGTATTTATCTGATTTGATGCTAAGCTGTGTGAAATTTAACTGCAGTTTTGATTTCCTTCAATGAAATCTAAATATATTGAGATTTCATTGGCATTTATATTCATTTATTCTGTTGTTTTGCTTACTAATTATCTTGGCATTTTATTTTGCTTAGGAGGAAGTTGATTTTGTTGTAATTTTGTCTGTCAAATATTGAAATATTTTTCAGTAAATTAAACTGGAATTTGGATAATGTCCTTGCTGGGGAACCAGGGAAACAAAATCTTGTTGGCAAATTGGGGCTTATAGTGTTAGAAATATAATATAAAGCAGTTCATATGTTCTTAATTCAATGGCTTAAATTTTTGGCACAGCTGGTTCATGACTTGGTATCAAAGCCTATATGCCCAAGTGGTCTCAAGTTTGATCCTTGGTTGCGCATTATTCTAATAAAAAGCTTAGATGGATACGTGCATTGTCTTCAAACTCAATATGCTGTTGCATTAGGGGAAAACCATTTCATTCATGTCATGTGTCCTTTACCCAACATGTTAAGGTTTTGGGGTAGTTGGTTCATGTGTGATACATGAATGTTTTTATACTATAAATTGAAAAAATGCATCTGCTTGTCAATTCCTGGCTAAATTGCTTTGAAAGTAACCTGTTCCTTGTGGCTTATCCAAAAAAAAAGCATGTTCCTTGTGTCAAGTTGAAATTACAAGCGAAGAGTAGAAATTATAGCTGAGAGCCAACCCAACTGACTCTTTACGTTTTTGCTTTGACATATACTTCTCAAAGTTCAACATCCTATCCATTTCAGGCGAATACATGGATAAAATGTTTGTTAACAGAATTGGTGATCTTATCATGTTTTCACAAGATTGCAGCAAAATTGTTGTGCTCTTAAACATTTCTACATTTCTTATTTCATCAAAGTTGCAAGTGTGTTTAGATTATTTCTCAGTCTTAGTTCTGATATGTTTACAATGTTCATGTTCATTGCAGAAGATGCACTATTTGCTTTGAAGTCATCACTGAATGCTTCTTCCAACCAGCTTACTAACTGGAACAAATATCAAGTTAACCCTTGCACTTGGTCCAATGTTTACTGTGACCAGAATAGCAATGTTGTTCAAGTGTAAGATATTGTTATTCTTAATGCAAATTTCCAACAATTTTTTCTCTTAATTATTTCATTTGTAGAAGATGTTCAGAGTCATTACCTTTATTGGTACTCAAAGTTTATTTGCATGCTGTATGATTGTGTAAATTGCTTTATTGCAGTTCACTAGCATTTATGGGATTCACAGGATCTTTGACACCAAGAATAGGAGCTCTAAAAAGTCTTACCACTCTGTAAGTATTCATAATTTGAAAAATGGTCAAATTTAAGTGAAGTATTCCAGATGCCTTCTCCTTCTTTTGCTCCCCTGTTCAACTTCCGGTCTCGCATCATTCATGGTGTGTTTGATTGTATTATGGCATGAATTCGCGAAATCATATGGATATATTTCTGCATTATTTTTATATGCTTATTTAGAGTTTAAGCATTTTACAATTGATATTCCATTGGCATTTAGTGTCTTCTGTGCATCTGATGATAGTAGTAAACTATTCATTAGGGTTTTTATATATTTCAGAAGCGTATCAAGTTAGAGTGAAAGAAGAACATGTCTTTACCATTCGTTTATGCTTTTACAGTTTCTCACTCTCCCTCGAGATATGCTTCCATGTGTGTGTGTGTATAAATATGTATAATTTGGTTATTTTTCAAATATTATTCATGTTTTTTAGTGATTTCTTTTTTCAAATATTGACTCATACTCATTCGTAATAATTTATTGTTAATGTTTTTCATCATTGCTTTTGTGAGTGGGGGGTGAAAATTCACATGTATGTTTCATTACATGTTATTGGGGAATATCTTGTTTGTGTAGAAATATGCATAATCTTGTCAATGTTATCTTTTAAGAAATATGTACAACCTAGTTATTTTGAAGAGTTCTGTTACTATAATTTTTTTTTATAAGCAAGTTATGCTACTATAATAACCTTATTCTTCATGAGTCTTTTCTTGTTTATATCTTTCACATTTTTTCTGTTTTTTTTTCTCCTGCAGGGGGGGCGGGTGATTTTATATATATTTACTATGAAGTATGAACTATATAAACAAGAAAGTTATGTTTAACCACTGATGTGTGTTATACATTTATGCAGTTCTTTGCAAGGGAACAACATAACCGGTAGCATACCAAATGAATTTGGAAATCTTACAAGCTTGGTCAGATTGGATCTGGAAAACAACAAATTAACTGGTGAAATACCATCTTCCCTTGGTAATCTTAAAAAGCTTCAGTTCTTGTAAGTATGGTAGTCTATGTCCCAGTACAGATATATAATGAGGGATTAAAGGTCTGTGCACTGCCAGTGTAAATTTTATTTACACAGACATCCAATTAATTTCCACCACATTAGAAAGTATATTTTTATTTTAATTATAATTAAAAACAAGGGTAAATACTCCTAGAATGTGGTCGTAAGTGGCATTATATGATTGGGTGTCAGTGTAAATTGTTAAACACCGACAGTGCATCACAATTAAACCCTATTAGGAGTCCTACGACCTATTTTTATTGTGTAATGTTTGTCTAATTTTTGTCCCGCAACCAGGACATTGAGCCAAAACAATCTCAGTGGGGCTATTCCAGAATCATTTGCCAGTCTCCCAAGCCTGATCAATGTGTATGTATACTATTCTTTGATCCTTTTCATTTTTTTTGTTTGTTTGTAAGGATGTTGTTATCATTTCATTATCTGACAGATTGTTCAACCTTCTCGTTTGCAGTCTGCTAGATTCTAATGATCTTAGTGGCCAGATCCCAGAGAAGTTATTCGACGTTCCTAAGTTCAAGTATGTGTTGTTGTAAATTAGTATCAGATTGAATATCTAAACCACTTTTTAAAGATCACTTTCCATCTAACCCAAGGACTATAATGTAAAACCCTTGGAAAAATAGACACATATATGATATATCCAAAAGAACTTGAATATACAACCTCATTCAACAATAACTGTTACTAACATGATCAAATTGTAGTTTAAGATTCTAAAGGTCTTCTTTGGTTCCACTTTTTTATCTTCATTTTAAAATTGAAAGATTTGTAATCATTAAATTGAGTTCCCATAGCTTGATTACTTTCCATATACTTGTTATATAGTATTGAATGGTAGAAGCATATAATACTGGTAGCTTTTCTCCCTTCCAGGAAATATGATCTTTTTTTTTCCTGGAAGTATAATATTTTATTTTATAATTTTGTGGTCATCATATATTTTGTTTCAACAACAAAGTTCTTGCTCCCATCTCGTGCCCTATTTTATTTACTCATTACTTAATATTGAATTTTAAAAGAAATGGTAGGTTTCCTCACTTATGAGAAATAGGATTTATCAGACACGTGATCCTCTTTAAATAGTGTTGTGGAATAGTCCTGCTATTAAGGAAGGGTATGAAGAAATGGGAAGTATTAAAGAACTGATAACCTTGAAAAGCTTAAATTTTTAGACATAAGCCCAGACCTCAGTTATTTTTAGCTCTTACATGCTCACCAAGTAAAACCTTTGGACCTTGAAGCATGGACAAAGCATATTCTGTACAACACTTTTATTTCCACTTATAGTTGATTAAACTGGGGAAGAGGGTGCCAAGGATAAAACTCTCATCCAGAACTGATTTTCATTACATCTCAAACAGGAAGGCTGTTTCCAGTGTCAAGGTTTTATTTGATAGTTAGTTTCAGTAAAAAGAAAAATCAATGTTTACATTGTTAGATAATAAGAAACCGAAGTTTATGGCATACAGTGCTTGTTGTGAGCCATATGCCAATGTCATGTTTATGGAGTCCTTGGATAGAAATAGAATTTTCAAATTTGGGTTCATGTTCTTTTTCCCTTGACCCTTATTCATTTAGATTTATTTTCTTTTACTTTGTTTCAATGGGTTCCTTATTGCAGTTTCACTGGAAATAAGTTGGACTGTGGCGTGAATTATCATCATCTTTGCACATCTGATGATGAAGATCAAGGTACTTTTGTTTATCCTCTTTTGTGCGTTTCCCTAGTTCCCCATCCCCCTTCCCCTGGCTGCAGGCAACAATCTGAAAACTAATTTGTCTTCAATTGGCAGGTTCATCTCACAAATCAAAAGTAGGCCTCATAGTTGGAATAGTTGTAGGTTTAGTTTTTATCCTTTTTCTTGGTGGCCTGCTCTTTTTCTGGTGCAAGGGGTACAAGGGTGAAGTTTTTGTAGACGTACCAGGTCTGAGTTTCATTTTTAGTCTGTGCAATGCTTTTCTAGATTGTTAGCAGTTGCAGCTTTTGAAATTATTGATCTGGTAACCCTACCTATGCATTCTATCTCAAGCTTATCCGGTTCACAATCTAGATTGGTTTATATAATTGATATATCATCCTGGAGGTTGAGTTTGACTCTTTATTTCCCCTTCTTAAGGTGTGATGTAGCATATTTTGAACTTTTTTGATTTAATTTTTATTTGATATTTGATATTTACTATTACTGTTATTATTTTCTTTGGTCCCTCCTTTAATTGATTCATGTCCTACTGAATCTAATGATCAATGAGTACAAATTGGAATATATACCCTCCACTCCTGTTAATCTTGCATGTCCACTGACGGTGGGAAGTGGAATCTGTCCTGTAATGCTTTTTATTGAGAAACTCACTGAAATAATTAATAATATTTAATTCATAAAAAAGAAGTATTGTAGAGTAAATGAGAACTACAACAGAGCAGGAATTAGGTATACTCAAGAGCAGAAAAAAATTGAAACAAAAGAAAATAAAAATTCATCAAACAAGAAAGGTTGAATGCATAGTTTATTAACAATATTAAACTTAAGATTAATGTGAACTATCTATTTAAGCTTTTCTTGAAATTTTCCCTTGGAAACTATCTATTTCAATCTTTTTTCTCCTGGTATCTTTAGGAGAAGTTGATCGGCGGATTACTTTTGGTCAAATAAAAAGATTTTCCTGGAGAGAACTACAGATAGCTACGGACAACTTCAGTGAGAAAAATGTTCTGGGGCAGGGAGGCTTTGGAAAGGTTTATAAAGGTGTTCTAGCTGATGGCACAAAAGTTGCTGTCAAAAGGTTAACTGACTATCAAAGTCCTGGGGGTGATGCAGCTTTCCAGCGTGAAGTTGAGATGATAAGTGTAGCTGTCCATAGGAACCTGTTACGGCTCATTGGTTATTGTACTACTCCAACTGAACGCCTCTTAGTTTATCCCTTCATGCAGAACTTGAGTGTTGCCTATCGTATACGAGGTATTTAGTTATAAACATTACTGGTTCTTTAAGTATTAAAGTTGGTTTGTTATAAAGGGTGGTGTATTATTATTTTATTTCATAAATTGGACAGGAGGAGCCATTCAAATTGAATAGTCACCCCCCTTGATATCTTATTTTGCTTCTGTCATATAACTGTTTTAAAATTTCTGAAATACAGTAGGTTACATTAAGTAATCAAAATATTAACATTTTAGGAAACTTAACTCAAGAGTTTGAAAAGAGTTCTTTGTTATAAACAATAATTATTCTTGAGTTTTTCCTAGACCTAACGCTGATCCAAAATTTAGCTTTTGAGGCGAGGTTGCTCAAGCCTTTATAAGCTCAACTCCGACCATATCTCTAGTAAATGTTGGATTTCAACAATTATCTTCATGCCAGACCATGGGGAGTAGAACAATGTCGAGCTGTAAATCATGTGTATAGGCTAGGCTGTAAATTAGTTTTATTGATTAAGATAATCAGGCTTTTAATCCCCTGATTATGGGATTGATTTAGTTCCCTTTTATTCTTGTACCATATTATATACAGCTATGTACTATTACTTTAGATCAATGACAATAATTCAAATCTCAAATTTTGTTTTGATTTCTTTACATGGTATCTGAGCTTTGGGGTTACTCCTAGAGCTCTGGTCTCTGCTTCTTCGTCCTGCAGCCTTCATTGCTGCATGTACCTCTGATTTTTTGAGAAGCCTTAATTGCTGTGCTCCCTCTGCCTTCTGTTCTGTGCCTCTATAGCTGTTTCCCCTTCTGTGGTGTTGTGGAGGCCCTATCAACACCATGTCGACCTCTGAAACTGAAGATAACGTGTCCAGCTCCACAAATTCAACTGAAGACTTCATTCTTGTTCAAAGAGCAGGGGAACTGCGGAGCAGCTGAGCTTCTTACTGTCTTAATGGGAAGAGTCACCTCAAGTGATCTCAATTTGTTCGGGCCTACCTTGGGGAGAAGCAGTTCTTAGTTTACTGCCTCTGACATGATAAATAGACTCCCTTCACGTGTTCTGAACAACAAAAGCCCCATAATGGCACTAAACTGTTTCTACCCTCATTTCCGAACCTCTAATTGTCTGATTCCTAGGGTATGTGGATGCAAAACCTTTGTTCATGTTTACGGCCAATCAAGAGAGAAATTTGAACCTTGGGTGGTAACATGTGTTTTCCCTGGATATTCATGTCCCCAAAATGGATACAAGTGTTACAATCCTTCATCCAAAATGTTATATCTATGTAGATATCACTTTTGTGGAAAACCTCCAAATCTTCTCGTTAAGGAGAAATTTCAATGGATTAAATACACCTAATTCTTTCATTGTGCCTGATCTAGAGTCACCTAATTCTGTCATCAAGGCTAATTTAGTCACCAATTTTAGCCACTAACTTTGTTCCTCCAAGTGTTACTCATGATTTCTCAAAATTCTCTAAGGTGTACACAAGAAAGAACACAATTCTTGACTTGACCCATGTTCAAGAATCTGAGTCAAGCCCTAAAAAGAGATTGAAATCAGATTTCAAACTCCAGAGACAAATGAAGCTTCTCATAGTCATATAGATGACCTTGGGTCCTTGACCTTACCCAATGCTAATTAAAAAGGTACCAGAAATTGTACTAAAAAACCTCTTCAGACTTCATCTAATTATATTTGTACTCACCGAAAAAAAATCTAATTATATTTGTCTTGATCACTTCTCTTCCCCTCACAAATTTTTTATTGTAACTTGTAAGTATGAACACTGTAGTTGTCCCTAACACTGTACTTGAGACTTAAAATAATCTGAATTCTGATGTGTATTCAATGGTTAAGAACTTAACATGTACAATATTTTTAGACTAGGCTTCATACTCAATCCCAATATTCTGATCCGTTTATTGGAGACTACCAGATGTTCATTCCTATGAATTCCACGCTCTAGATTGACAAGCCTTGGGTGTGACGGGTATGTTGAGAAGTCCCACATTGACTAAAGGTATGGGCAAAATAGTCCTTATAAAGGGAAGATCAACCAACACCCTTAAGCTAGCTTTTGGGGTAGAGTTAGGGCCTAACCCAAATTCCAAGACTTGTTGGACTCATTTATTTAGCCCACACCAAGCTAGAGATAGCATCATCGATTATCGTGGTTTGCCAATTCATGCACATCCTGGAGAAAGGCATTTACGGGCAGTAACCAAGATCCTTCAGTATACAAAAGATAGCACATGGAGAGGATTCTTGTTCAAAAGCTAAGGAAATTTGTCTAGGGAGCTCTATAAGAAAGCAGAGCAAGCAAGGCCAGTGACTGATAGGAGATCTACCATTAGATACTGCATGCTTTTTGGTGGAAACTTGGTCTCATCAGAAAATAAGATTCATTTCAGTAATATTACTTTCAACTTCCTATTTACATCAATAAAGATACTAGTTCCTGTTAGCAATCTTGTGACATGAAGGAGTAAAAACCATAATGTGGTGGCGATATCATCAGCAGATTTAGAATTCAGATCAGTTGCTTAAGGATTATGTGATATACTCTAGATGAAAATTATTTTAGATGATCTAGAAGTTAATTTGAAGTTTCTTAAAAACTCTATAATGACAAAAAGTTAGCTATCGATATTTTTAACAATCCCATACAGCATCATAGGAAAAAGCATACTGAAATTGATAGAAATTTCCTTCATGAGCCAACTATCCCAAAATCTCAAGTTGTTGAGTGAAGACACGTGAATGGTCTTATAAATACTTACTCACCCCTCAACCAAGAGACCATTGGACTTGAAGCGTTTGCACAGGTCTATCTACCTCATGCTGGAGTTCTACTTTTTATTCTTTTAACTAATGAGAGTAACAAGGATCGAACTCTAGATCGTATAGAGTCAATCCTAGATCCATAGTTGGGACACTTGTGATGGACCACCCGTTGATGATTGGAGTTTAAGAATTGACCTGGCTCGCAATTTGTTGGAACATTTTGTCATGCATTTTGTCAAAAACAACTGATTGTCGAAGCAGATGCCGTGGCATCTGATTTCGTGAAGCTAGGACATCAGTCCTTTGCTGAAGTTTAATTTTGTGGGCCCTCTGAAGATTTGCTGAAGATATGTTTTTGAGTTACTTGAGGAGCAAGTAGCTATTCCAGAAGGGTTTTAATTGTTGGGTTGTTATTTGTTGAAACAATCTTTGATAAAAGATTTGTTTCTATCTTTACTTGGGAAAAACGCAACAAGATCTTTGGAGATTCTGTTTTGATTTGATTATTGTTGCAATCTGTTACTTCAGCCCAAGCAAACCCTAGTGCCTACCTGCTGCTGCTGAAGTCTATAAAAAGGATGAAGACCTAAAGCTTGAAGACCACTGAAGCTAATAGAGAGAGATCAAGTGTTTTAGGGTTGTTCATTGTTCTTTATCCTTGTTTCTTGTGAACAAACTTTGCTCCATGATTCTATAAAGCAAAGTTGTGTTATGTGTTCTTTAATTCTTCAAACTCTGATTGTTGATTGTTTGTTACCAATCACTGTGGCAGTGATTGAGAGAAAGGGAGAGGGACTCTCATACTTAGGTTGAGATACTAAGTAGAAATACACTTGGGTAGATTAGGAAGTGAACTATGAACTGTGGTGTTCATGAGTGTCTGTAATTCCTGAATCTTGAGATAGTGGATTTCCTTTCTTTGGGTGCAAACCCTCCAGACGTAGGTGAAGTTTCACCGAACTGGGTTACCAATCTTCTGTGTTCTACTTTATTATTTTTCTGGTTTTGTTACTGTTAGTCAGTTGTCGAACCGGTTGTCCCAGCATCGCGTTCGACATCTGTCCTGTGCGAGAACTGTATTTACAA
The DNA here is from genome assembly GCF_012489685.1 of Lotus japonicus. NCBI lineage: Eukaryota > Viridiplantae > Streptophyta > Magnoliopsida > Fabales > Fabaceae > Lotus > Lotus japonicus. The sequence goes on from NC_080046.1 coordinate 20,305,493, forward strand.
TTGGCATCAGAGCAGGCACCCTACTCTGTTGGGTGAGCTCCAGGGAATATATTCTGTTCTCAAGGACAACATTATGGATGCAAGAAGATCAATTTATATGCCACCAATTTTGGATGGTACCAATTATGACTACTGGAAGGCTCGAATGATGGTGTTTCTCAAATCTATGGACAGTATAACATGGAAGGCAATAGTCAAGGGATGGAAACATCCTGTGATAGCATCCACAACTGAATTGAAGCCTGAAGATAAGTGGACAAAGAAAGAAGATGACGAAGCTCTTGGAAACTCCAAAGCCTTGAATGTTATTTTTAATGGAGTTGACAAAAATATGTTCAGGTTAATTAACACATGTACTGTGGCTAAAGAAGCATGGGAGATTCTCAAGACTGCTCATGAAGGAACATCAAAAGTACGTATGTCAAAGCTTCAACTTCTTACAACTCAGTTTGAAACTATGAAGATGAATGAGGATGAATCCATATATGAGTTTCACATGCGAATAAGGGATCTAGCCAACTCTTCTTTTGCCCTAGGGGAACCAATGTCTGAAGAAAAGTTAGCAAGAAAGATTCTCAGGTCTCTCCCCAAGAAGTTTGATATGAAGGTAACTGCCATTGAAGAAGCCCAAGACATCAGTAACATCAAGGTTGATGAACTCATTGGTTCCTTGCAAACCTTTGAGATGTCTCTTAATGGTAGATCTGAGAAGAAGGCGAAGAGTATAACCTTTGTGTCCAACACTGAAGAAGATGAAGATCAGAGGGAGAAGGATACTGATGCAAACATTGCAGAAGTTGTATCATTACTTAACAAAGCGTTGAAGAGTTTGGGCAGAATGTCAAATACAAATGTCCTGGACAATGTGTCGGACAATGTGAAGAATACTGAATTTCAACTCAAAGACAAACATGAGAATGATACAACCAAGGCTATTCATGTAAAGGCTCTCATTGGGAAGTGCTATTCTGATGCTGAGTCAAGTGATGGTGATGAGGAAGAACTAGTTGAAACCTACAAATTGTTGCTGGCTAAGTGGGAGGAATCATGTATGTATGGTGAGAAAATGAGAAAAGAAGTCAAGGATTTGATTGCTGAGAAGAAGCAACTTCAGAGTAATAACTCCAGTTTGCAAGAAGAAGTAAAGACCATCAGCAAGTTGCGTGAGGAGAATGAGAAACTTCAGATCACTAATGCAAAACTGCAGGAGGAGGTAACATTACTGAACTCAAAGCTTGAAGGTATGAAAAAGTCTATTCGTATGATGAATAAAAGCACTAATGTGTTAGAGGAGATTCTGGAAGTTGGGAAAACAGTTGGAGATATGGAGGGGATAGGCTTCAGCTACAAGAGTGCAAATAAGTCTGCTTCATCTGAAAAGCAAACTAAGCAACCAATGTCAGACCCAATGTTGCATCATTCTGTACGACATGTGTACCCTCAGTTCAGAAAATCCAAGAAATCTACTTGGAGATGTCATCACTGTGGAAAACTTGGTCATATAAGGCCCTACTGTTACAAGCTATATGGATATCCTCAGTCTCATGATCAACCAAGGACTAATCCACAAGTAGCTCCAACAAGGAAAGAATGGAAACCAAGTGGGCTTAAAGAGAAGGAGAAGAAAGAGATTGTGAAGGCTCCTAGGCATTTTCTCATGACCAACAAGGATGTTGCTCTTCTTAAATCTCAGAGTTCTGGTGTAGATGTTATGAAGGAATGGAGGAAGAAATTTGTTGCTGTAAGTTCTCTTGAAGGTTCAAATGCACCATCAACTGTTCATGCAAGCATAGGTGAATCTGTAAGTGCAGATCCTAATGCTATTGTGCCTAGTGTGATTCATGAGATATCAGTTGAATCTGTTTCTGTTCCAAATGTTGAACCCCATGTTGACACATTAGTTGAGACTACTTCAGATGTGAGTATGGGACCCTCTGTTGGAAATCCAAACCCCATTGTTGACACATCTGAACTTGATCTCCAAATCCATCAATCTACCTTGGGTTCTGAACCATCTACCGTTTGCAAGAAGTCAGTTGTTGAAAGTGTTCATGAATTGTTGTCATTCTGGTCTTAGAAGTGATGGGTTGTTTATGCTGTGCTACCTTTGCCAAATTTGTGCTAAAAAGGGGGAGTAGTTTTCAGACGTTTGTGATTTAGAAGTTTGTGATTCAGATGTTTGAGTTTTCAGAAGTTTATGTTTCAGATGGTTTCAGCTGTTTTGAAGTTTCAGAAGTGTGTGAACAGTGTTTTCAGATGTTTATGTTCAGAAGCTTGTGGTTCAGAAGTTGTTTATGATCAGAAGTTAGTAGTTCAGAAGTTGGTTCTGTTCAGATGTTTGCAGATCAGAAGTTGTTTTTGTTCAGATGTTCGCAGATCAGAAGTTTGTTCAGATGTTCATGTTCTCAGAAGTTAGGTGAAGTTGCTTCTGTTTCTACTGTGCTATGTGTGTTCTGATAGTGTTAGCTCTGGTCTGAAGACAAGTTCAAGACGATGGCTATGTTTGTTTTCTGAAATGTTGCTTCTGATGAGCAGTATTTCTGACGGTGCTTCTGATGAGCAGTATTTCTGTTAGCTGTACTTCTGGGTATGTGCTGCCAGCTTCTGATGGTAGTATTTTTGATATGATGATGTCCAAGCTGATCCATTTTGAAGACATCATGTGCTAAGGTTGATTGTACCTCTGGTTGTGTGTTTGTGTTGCTAAGTGGTTTGTTCCGACTATATCTTCTGAAGTATGGTAGTTGGTTGTGTAGATGCATCAGTTTGAGGGGGAGCTCTGACTAAGGGGGAGAGTTGTTTCTCTAGTTTTTATCCTCTCTGATCTGTGAGTTGTTTTAGACAAAATTTGACAAAGGGGGAGATTGTTGGAACATTTTGTCATGCATTTTGTCAAAAACAACTGATTGTCGAAGCAGATGCCGTGGCATCTGATTTCGTGAAGCTAGGACATCAGTCCTTTGCTGAAGTTTAATTTTGTGGGCCCTCTGAAGATTTGCTGAAGATATGTTTTTGAGTTACTTGAGGAGCAAGTAACTATTTCAGAAGGGTTTTAATTGTTGGGTTGTTATTTGTTGAAACAATCTTTGATAAAAGATTTGTTTCTATCTTTACTTGGGAAAAACGCAACAAGATCTTTGGAGATTCTGTTTTGATTTGATTATTGTTGCAATCTGTTACTTCAGCCCAAGCAAACCCTAGTGCCTACCTGCTGCTGCTGAAGTCTATAAAAAGGATGAAGACCTAAAGCTTGAAGACCACTGAAGCTAATAGAGAGAGATCAAGTGTTTTAGGGTTGTTCATTGTTCTTTATCCTTGTTTCTTGTGAACAAACTTTGCTCCATGATTCTATAAAGCAAAGTTGTGTTCTGTGTTCTTTAATTCTTCAAACTCTGATTGTTGATTGTTTGTTACCAATCACTGTGGCAGTGATTGAGAGAAAGGGAGAGGGACTCTCATACTTAGGTTGAGATACTAAGTAGAAATACACTTGGGTAGATTAGGAAGTGAACTATGAACTGTGGTGTTCATGAGTGTCTGTAATTCCTGAATCTTGAGATAGTGGATTTCCTTTCTTTGGGTGCAAACCCTCCAGACGTAGGTGAAGTTTCACCGAACTGGGTTACCAATCTTCTGTGTTCTACTTTATTATTTTTCTGGTTTTGTTACTGTTAGTCAGTTGTCGAACCGGTTGTCCCAGCATCGCGTTCGACATCTGTCCTGTGCGAGAACTGTATTTACACAATTGTTACATAAAAAATTAATGAATTCAGTCTAGCCCGCGAGCTATTTGAGTAGAATTGCTGAAATTTAATTTAGCCAAATTCTAAGAATTTTTTGAGGATAATGGAAGGTAGCAAGGTGTGCTTGTAATACATTCATCCAAACAAGAAGTAACTGATGTTTTGACCTGGGCTGACGAGTTCAAGTTTCCATATCCAAGTTAGTAATGGAAGATATCTATTGATTTGCTTGAGGGGTATATGTTAGAAGTCCCACATTGGCTAGAGATAGAGCCAAGATAAGCTTTATAAGGGTAGTGCAAACCTCAACTCTTGAGCTAGCTTTTGTGGTTGAGTATAGGCCTCTCAATTTCTAATATGGTATCAGAGCCTATCCTAGATCCATTTGTTGTGGAGACCTCCCATTATTGGGCCACCCGTAAGGGTAGTGCAAACCTCAACTCTTGAGCTAGCTTTTGTGGTTGAGTATAGGCCTCCCAATTTCTAATAGTATAGGCCCTAAATTAATTAGGAGAATCAGAATCAATTTTTCATCGAGGAAGAGAATCAGTTTTTGAATCTCGTGATTATGGGATTGATTTAGGAGATCACTTCCATAATTAGGATTGGTTTATTTTCTTTTTATTATTCCGTTGAACCATATTATATACAGCTTTTTACTATCAGTTCAGAGCAGTGAGAATAATTCAGTTCTCAATTTTTATTCCATCTCTTTACGAGCAGGAATGTTAAAAGATATGTATGATTATGCATGTGTTATCACTAGAACCGTAATCATGTAGGCCTGCCCAATTTTAAAATTTCAGCTTTATGGTGTTTTAAAATCCTGATATCCTGATGTGACATTAACCCTGTATGCACTAGAAATTTTGTTTTCATGTCTGGCAAGATTTAAGTTTATGTGGGTGGCCTGGATCTCTATATTTTCTTTAAGTTTGTTTGTAAAATTTGGAAACTTTTACAGTAATTTTTTACTACTGATGCAGAACTCAAACCGGGGGAACCTGTTTTGGATTGGGCTACAAGAAAACGAGTGGCTCTGGGAACAGCCCGTGGCCTAGAATATCTTCATGAACAATGCGATCCAAAGATTATTCATAGAGATGTGAAGGCAGCTAATATACTGCTCGATGGAGATTTTGAAGCAGTTGTGGGTGACTTCGGTTTGGCAAAATTAGTTGACGTTCGAAAGACTAATGTGACAACCCAAATTCGTGGGACAATGGGCCATATAGCTCCAGAATACTTGTCCACTGGAAAATCTTCAGAAAAAACAGATGTTTTTGGTTATGGAATTATGCTTTTGGAGCTTGTTACAGGTCAACGTGCAATCGACTTTTATCGTTTGGAAGAGGAAGATGATGTGTTATTGCTTGACCATGTGAGACACCTTATTTTAGTATCATAACCTCCCTGTTTGTTCCTCTGTATGTCTTTTTGATTGTTCCTTATTTGTGTCAACATGCTTGGAACTTGTGTGCGCCTCTCTATGCATTGATGATGTATCCTTTCGCATTTAACTGATATGGATAAGGAGTAATGATTGTGTCATGTGAGCTAGAAGTTTATGTAGTGCATGTTTGGGGTAGATTTTGAAGGTAGAAGCATAACTGATTCTGAGAGAAACTGCTCCTAGTAGCTTTTGTGGGACGATAATTGACTCTGGAAGACTTGAACTAGTTTTAATTGGAACTCTGCATGCTCATCGAGCTGGAATTAAGTGAGTGTATTGTTTTTATAAGGGTCATCACATTTCAAAGACTTCATGCTTTGCTATAATGTTGATAATCAAAAGGTGATTTAAATTATGTAAAGAGATATATTTTTCCTTCATGATGCATGTTACCTTAGAAAATAAACTCTGCACTATTCAGTTTATGCTTGTTGGTTACTGTTTTTGCTATATTTGTGCTTAATGTAGGTTAAGAAACTCCAACGGGAGAAAAGACTGGATGCTATTGTTGACTGCAACCTTAATAAAAACTACAACATAGAAGAGGTTGAAATGATTGTACAAGTTGCATTACTTTGCACACAAGCATCGGCGGAGGGTCGTCCAGCAATGTCAGATGTAGTAAGAATGTTAGAGGGAGAAGGTCTGGCTGAAAGGTGGGAGGAGTGGCAGCACGTGGAGGTCACTCGGAGGCAAGACCATGAGAGACTACAAAGAAGATTTCATTGGGGAGAAGATTCAGTTTATAACCAAGATGCTATTGAGTTATCGGGTGGAAGATGATCTAGCTATGTTTGGATACCTGTTGGCACTCGTGTTGGCACTTACGTTGAGACAAAAAGTGAACGAAGCCATTCCTATTGTCAAGATGAAAATTTGTTTATGTTACACTCAACTAGTATCCAAATATATAAATTATTATCTTTTATGTAGCACAATATCCATTTTTAACTGTTTGATTTGATTAAAAATATGTAGGTGTCATTGGATTCCAAGTGTAAAAAGTGCTAGCTAGTAATCTTCATATTATGATGATTATGCTTGTTATGAGCTTTTTTGATAATGTTTTGATCATTATAATATTTCTTTATATGCAGTGCGTTCGATTTGTTCAAATTTAAAGGACAGGATGATGCAAAAATGTTTTGATCATTAGTTTATGAAAACATGTGGGTGGGCAAGGAGAATTTTCGGGTGGTACCAAAAGAAACCTCTGACAAAAATTAGGCTGCAAATCATATGAAGAATCAATAACAGTGCATTGCAGGTTTATTTAACAATTCTATATCAGAGAATTTTATTTGAAAATGATGGGTATCGATACACTTACATAAATATGAATAAGTCATGTCTAAAACAACTAGTAAAATTAACAAATTGGAATTGGGGCACCGTTCCACTCCCCAAGACATTTTATAAGAGGATCAATAATTTTACCCTGACATATTGCTGTGAACACTTTATCACATTCCTCACCTGGTGATCTAACCTTTTCTCCAGTTAGCAATTCTGTTCCCAACTCCTCCCTCACAAACTTGTACAGTGGGTAAGATCTGCAATCATTGATTTTGTTTGAAATTTTTGGATTTCCACTCTCATATGCAGCCCTTGCACTTTCAACCTCCTTTGGCAAGAGACTCTTTAACTCATCCTCAAAAGTTGCAATCTTTTGAAAGATTGATGTGCTTGAGTTCTTCTCATTTTCTTCGCTTACTAATGCATGATCCACCAACACTTGCCTTAGCTTTTGCATCAATGGGTATGTAGCACTGCAGGGGTCATCAATATAGGCAAATACAGCCTCCCTATCAACCACTTTCAACAAATCTTTTTCACAAAATCTAGAAGGATGGAGTTCTCCATTGACATCTGTGATAAGAGTCCTCTTGGCTACCTGACTTACCGTGTTCTTAACCGAGTATCTCAAGTTCTCCTCCAAATGCCTCAAGTCAATTGCTTGGCAAAGTGCAATCAAGAATGTGGAGGACATGAGTTTAAGGATCTCAATGGCTTCGTATGTTTTTCTAGAAGAAATCAAACCCAAAGAGTTCACATCTTGGTTGTGCTGCTCAGCACTTTGGACATGGGTTGTGACCGGATTCGCAAGATATTGGAGTTCTGAGCAATAAGAAGCCATGGTGATTTCAGCTCCCTTGAGACCATAATCCAAGCTGGGGTTTCTACTTGCAGTGAGATTTGATGGCAACCCATTGTTGTAATGATCATCCACAAGCTCAGTGAACTGGGCAAACATGAGCTTTCCAATTGAGGCAAGTGCGAGACGCGTGTTGTCCATGGAAACTCCAATAGGGGTTCCTTGGAAATTGCCTCCATGCAAAGCCTTGTTTCTCGAAACGTCGATCAAAGGGTTGTCGTTCACGGAGTTAATCTCTCCCTCGATTGACTTTGTCGAGAATCGAATCACTTCGATTAGGGGACCGAGCCATTGAGGTGAAGTTCTGAGTGCATATCGGTCTTGTTTTGGCTTTTGCAAGGGATCCATCTCGTGCGACTTCTTTGCTGCTTTGATGTAGGAGCTCCCATCCAAAATGTGTTCCATGATAGCAGCAGCCTCAATTTGACCAGGGTGGTGCTTTAACTTATGGGTCAAATGGTCGGTGAATTCAGGCTTCCCTTGCATCACTTCGGCAAAAATAGCTGATAGAACCTCAGACAACACTGCCAGTATATTAGCCTCAAAGAGAACAATAGAGGCCAAGCCAGAACCAACAGCAGTGCCATTAACAAGGGCAAGCCCCTCCTTCGGTTGCAATTCAAAGAAACCGGAGTTGATGCCAGCCAATTGGAAAGCTTCCTTGGCATTGAGTTTCTCTCCAGAAGGTCCAACAGCTTTGGAGTTTGGTCGGCCAGTGAGCAAACCAGCAATGTAAGAAAGAGGCACTAGATCACCGGAAGCCGTGACGGTGCCACGAAGCGGCAAACATGGGGTGATGTTGTTGTTGAGGAGCTGAGTGATGGTTTCTAAGATTTCAAATCTAATGCCTGAATATCCTTGAAGAAGAGTGTTGATCCTCACTAGCATGGAAGCTCTAGTTGCAGATTGTGGCAATGTGTGGGATGACTCAGTACCATTGCCAAAAATTCCAACGTTCAAAAACCTGATTAGCTCTTGCTGCAAAGCATTGCCTTGTTTGGTTCTGCGGTGGGAGGTGGCACCGAAGCCGGTGGTGACACCATTACTGTCAGTGCTGCTATTCTTGACCCAGTCACTGCTCGCCTTAACGCCGGCTCTAGCTGTCTCGCACAGCTCAACGCTCACTCCTTCAGCGGCGGTGGCGGTGGCAATGGCAGCTACCTGAGCTATCGTCAGCGTCTCTCCGCCGAGCCTGACAACCGGCTTGCGGTACTCCTCCACCATGTGCTTCACCTCGTCCAAGTGGCTCCCCTTCATTGACTCCGCCGCCACACCCCAATTCAAGGGATCAGTAGTACTAACAGTAACAGCGCCTTTAGCAGTAGTAGTGCAGAAGAAGGAACCATTTTGGCTTTGGTTAGTGATTGCTTGATTTGCTTCCATCATCTTAAGAATAATACAAATTAATAGAAAGAGAAATAATCAATGGAGTAAGAGTTCGATCACAGTATATAGAGGGAGAGAATACTGTACTGTAGAATATGAAAGAAAATGGAAATCTTTGGAGTTTGAGTTGTGTATTTCCTGAATGGGAAGGGAAGAGTGATTGAGTATTTATACACTAGAATATTAGAGAGAGAGACGTGTGGAGCTCTTTCCTAATATTTTCTAATCTGTTTGTAGGTGTTATGCGTTGGTAGCTGAAATAGAAAGTGGGTTGGTGGAAATTAAATTAATTAATTAAATCATTATTTTCGAGCGGCTATGATCTTGCAACATGATACTCCTGGATCACCGTATTCGTTGGATCGTGATCGTTGGAAGGAAGAAGCAACGAGGGATCAACGTGCACTCACCTTTAATCTACTAGTCCAACTTCAAACACTGGTCAAGTCAAGCCTCTTCTACCTCACACACTATAATACAATTTTCTAATTATTTAATTTAGTTCTGGTCCCTGGTGTTTTGTTTTTCTTGTATTTGGTTCTGGTCCCTTGTTAGCTTGCTAAGTTAGGATCTTTTTTTGGGTCTTGTTGCTGGAAGGATCCGCTGATTCGCAAGTGTAACACCCCACTTTTCGTTATTAGGTTATTTATTATTTTATTTTAATTATTATTATTCTATATGGTAATTTAATAATTTATGTGATTTAATTAGATGATAAGGTCATTAAGTGATTTTATTAGATAATTAAGTAATTATATGATATGGATAAATAAGGGTTTTAGGTTTTATAGTGAGTAGTTGGGAGTGGGGCCCATTGTAAGACTATTTAAGGGTTATGAGTGAATTAGAAAGAGAGAAATCAGAATTTGAGAATTGGAGAAGTTAGCAGACAAAGAGAACACGTGAAAAGCAAGGAGAGGAGAAAAGAGAAGAAAACCTAGACTTTGATCTTCAAGAGGTAAGGGTTTGAATTTACCTTGTATAATTGTAGAATAACAGAGGTTGGGTTTAACATGAAGAAACCCCATCTTCTTTGAAAATTCAGAACTGAGAGACTGTGTTGAGTGTTAACGAGTGGTGAGCAAAATTGATTTTGAGCGAAATTGAGGTTCAGGGGAAAATTGGGTTCTGTTCTGTTCTGCCCGCAGATACCCTAACAATCTGTGTTGTAGAGAGCATAACTCTCTCTACAGAATTTCAAATTGAGTGAAACCAATTTTGTATGAAAGCTAACTCATAGGGCTATGTTGGGTAATATTTTCATAATTTTTCGATTGCTAGTTCAATACCAGAATCATTTGCAAGTTCATTCTGTTTCTGCCCGCAGACACCCTAGCAGCCTGTGTTGTAGAGAGCATAACTCTCTCTAAAGAATTCCGAATCGAGTGAAACTAATTTTGTATGAAAGCTAACTCATAGGGTTATATTGGGTAATATTTTCATAATTTTTGGATTGCTGGTTCAATACCAGAATTATCTGCAAGTTCACTCTATATCTGCTCGCAGATACCCTAACAGCTTGTGCTGTAGAGAGCATAACTCTCTCTACAGAATTCCAAATTGAGTGAAACCAATTTTATATGAAAACTAACGTATAAGGCTATGTTTGGTAAAATTTTCATATTTTTGGAGTGCTCGTTTAGTACCAGAATTATCTGCAAGTTTGCTATGTTTCTGCTTATTTCTGTGATTGATTCTGGAACTGGTTCTAGTAATTGATATGAGACATTTGATGATTTTGTGTTGCTATTTTGTCAGTAGAATAGTGTATGATTTGATAATTATATTGAAGTGTTATTTTGTGCAATTTTGGTGTGATTTCCGTTATGAAATTTGGTGAGAAAATATGTTATATATTTGGGGCTGGAGTGGTCTCAAATTGCATGTTTTAATTTATGAGTTTTTGTACGAAATACACTTCATTTAGTCAAGAGGCAACGTGTCGGTTTTCATCAGAAAACTGAGGTTTGTCCCAGAACTGGAGTGGTTTTGGAAGTCTGGAGTGGACTTCATTGGTGGTTAACTGTCTGGAGTGGACGTGGTGATACCGCTAAGGTTAACAATTGGTACCACATGCATACATTAGAGTCTCACACACTAAGTTTTACGTTTTCAGTGGTTTTATGTGTTTGGTGATTTGTGGGTGAATTGTTTTGTTGTTGTGGTAAAGTCGAATTATTATTCTTCTTAAAGCTTATAATTTTCCGAAACATTAATAAGAATTGTGAAACTGTCTTGAGAGCAAATATTATAATCACTAAGATTTTAAAGAAAAGTTCAAGAGTTTAAAAAGTAGAATCTGAATTGTTTACTTGCTCTTTGTTATGCTATATTTTATACAATGTAAGTTCTTACCCGTCTGTTGGAATGATGTTCTATGCGACATCGTTCAGGTCGCTCAGGTACTGGAGGTAGAGATGTGGCTCATGAGGAGTAGTTTCGGAGAGTCTTAGTTTATGTTATTATTATTATTATTATTATTATTATTATTATTATAATAATAATAAAATAAGTGTCTTGCTCTGTAATGTAACACTTGTAGATATTTTACGTTACTTTTACACTTCTGTTGAGAGGATTTTATAACCTCTCCTTATGGAAGATGTTGAATGATTTTCTAAATTATGGTGATGTTGTACTGTTGATAGCCGAAGTGCTTATGAAATTATGTTCTGAGTATGATGAATTTTTATTGGAATATCATGGAAGATAAACCTATTTAGATAAGTGATTTTATGCATCTTAGGATTATCTGGCTGGTTTAGAAATTTTATTGGCAGGAATAATTCATTCTTTGGAAAGCACATGAACTTATAAATTTTCAAACACAATCAGTGTTAGTTTTAATGAGTTTTCGTGAAGAAGTGTAATGCTCCCTTGATATGTTTTTAAACTCTGATAAACGTTTTTTAAATAAAACAATGGGAAAAAGGGGGTGTTACATTAGTTGTATCAGAGCATGGTCGGTTAGACGACTAGGTTTATCACCATGTTTATTAACGTGTTTAATTCCTTTTGTATTCGATATATGTGTTTGTGACACAATCGGTACTGTTTTGGAATTCTCAGGACAATGGTCCCGAGGTGTTCGTTTAAGGAAATTTTTGAGGGCGAAAATTCTTAAGTGGGGGAGAGTTGTAACACCCCACTTTTCGTTATTTGGTTATTTATTATTTTATTTTAATTATTATTATTCTATATGGTAATTTAATAATTTATGTGATTTAATTAGATGATAAGGTCATTAAGTGATTTTATTAGATAATTAAGTAATTATGTGATATAGATAAATAAGGGTTTTAGGTTTTATCGTGAGTAGTTGGGAGTGGGGCCCATTGTAAGACTATTTAAGGGTTAGGAGTGAATTAGAAAGAGAGAAATCAGAATTTGAGAATTGGAGAAGTTAGCAGACAAAGAGAACACGTGAAAAGCAAGGAGAGGAGAAAAAAGAAGAAAACTTAGACTTTGATCTTCAAGAGGTAAGTGTTTGAATTTACCTTGTATAATTGTAGAATAACAGAGGTTGAGTTTAACATGAAGGAACCCCATCTTCTTTGAAAATTCAGAACTGAGAGACTGTGTTGAGTGTTAAGGAGTGGTGAGCAAAATTGATTTTGAGCGAAATTGAGGTTCTGGAGAAAATTGGGTTCTGTTCTGTTATGCCCGCAAATACCCTAACAGTCTGTGTTGTAGAGAGTATAACTCTCTCTACAGAATTTCAAATTGAGTGAAACCAATTTTGTATGAAAGCTAACTCATAGGGCTATGTTGGGTAATATTTTCATAATTTTTCGATTGCTGGTTCAATACCAGAATCATCTGCAAGTTCATTCTGTTTCTTCCCGCAGACACCCTAGTAGCATGTGTTGTAGAGAGCATAACTCTCTCTAAAGAATTCCAAATTGAGTGAAACTAATTTTGTATGAAAGCTAACGTATAAGGCTATGTTTGGAAAAATTTTCATAATTTTTGGACTGCTCATTTAGTACCAGGATTATATGCAAGTTTGCTATGTTTCTGCTTATTTCTGGGATTGATTCTGAAACTGATTCTGGTAATTGATGTGAAACATTTGATGATTTTGTGTTGCTAGTATGTTGGTGGAATAGTGAATGATTTGATAATTATATTGAAGTGTTATTTTGTGCAATTTTGGTGTGATTTCCGTTATGGAATTTGGTGAGAAAATATGTTATATATTTGGGGCTGGAGTGGTCTCAAATTGCATGTTTTAATTTATGAGTTTTTGCACGAAATACACTTCATTTAGTCAAGAGGCAACGTGTCAGTTTTCATCGGAAAACTGAGGTTTGTCCCAGAACTGGAGTGGTTATGGAAGTCTGGAGTGAACTTCATTGGTGGTTAACTGTCTGGAGTGGACGCGGTGATACCGCTAAGGTTAACAATTGGTATCACATGCATACATTAGAGTCTCACACACTAAGTTTCACGTTTTCAGTGGTTTTATGTGTTTGGTGATTTGTTGGTGAATTGTTTTGTTGTTGTGGTAAAGTCGAATTATTATTCTTCTTAAAGCTTATAATTTTCCGAAACATTAATAAGAATTGTGAAACTGTCTTGAGAGCAAATATTATAATCACTAAGATTTTAAAGAAAAGTTCAAGAGTTTATAAAGCAGAATCTTAATTGTTTAATTGCTCTTTGTTATGCTATATTTTATACAATGTAAGTTCTTACTCTTCTGTTGGAATGATGTTATATGCGACATCGCTCAGGTACTGGAGGTAGAGATGTGGCTCATGAGGAGTAGCTTCGGAGAGTCTTAGTTTATGTTATTATTATTATTATTATTATTATTATTATTACAATAATAATAATAATAATAATAAGTGTCTTGCTCTGTAATGTAACTAACACTTATAGATATTTTACGTTACTTTTACACTTCTGTTGAGAGGATTTTATAACCTCTCCTTATGGAAGATGTTGAATGATTTTCTAAATTATGGTGATGTCGTACTGTTGATGGCCGAAGTGCTTATGAATTATGTTCTTAGTATGATGAATTTTTATTGGAATATCATGGAAGATAAACCTATTTAGATAAGTGATTTTATGCATCTTAGGATTATCTGGTTGGTTTAAAAATTTTATTGGCAGGAATAATTCATTCTTTGGAAAGCACATGAACTTATAAATTTTCAAACACAGTTAGTGTTAATTTTAATGAGTTTTCGTGAAGAAGTGTAATGCTCCCTTGATATGTTTTTAAACTCGGATAAACGTTTTTTAAATAAAACAATGGGAAAAAGGGGTGTTACATTAGTGGTATCAGAGCATGGTCGGTCAGTAGGTTAGGTTTATTAGCATGTCTAATTCCTTTTGTATTCGATATGTGTTTATGACACAATCGGTACTATTTTGGAATTCTCAGGACAATGGTCCCGAGTTGTTCGTTTAAGGAAATTTTCGAGGGCGAAAATTCTTAAGTGGGGGAGAGTTGTAAATCCCCACTTTTCGTTATTAGGTTATTTATTATTTTATCTTAATTATTATTATGCTATATGGTATTTTGATAATTTATGCGATTTAATTAGATGATTATGTGATTATGTGATTTAATTAGATGATAAGGTCATTAAGTGATTTTATTAGATAATTAAGTTATTATGTGATATAGATAAATAAGAGTTTTAGGCTTTAAGTGAGTAGTTGGGAGTGGGGCCCATTGTAAGATTATTTAAGGGTTATGAGAGAATTAAAAAACATATCAAGGGAGCATTACATATCAAGATTATTTAAGGGTTAATGAGTTTTCGTGAAGAAGTGTAATGCTCCGTTGATATGTCATTGACATATATGTATTTTTTTAACTAAATGTTAAAATAGGTAATGTAGAAACTGTATCTTGAAGATATTTGTTTATAAGTTAAAAGATGGGTTGTAAAAATATTAGAAAATCATCTGAGGATGATTATAAATATTTTAGAAGTAATTAAATATTTTATTTCGGAATATTTATAATTTATTTATATTAATTGATTAATTAAACCTATAATTGCTTGTTAGTTAAGGAAATTAAGCTATTTTGGTTTCAAATTTTTAGAGAAGGCTTCTAAATTAGGAGGAATATCATTACATTGTTTATTGATAAGTTTTTATATGATAGAAATTTAAAATAGTTAATTTAGGAATTTTCAGAAAAGAAATTTGGTGAGATTTTATCGAAAAATTAGAATAAGGGAAAACTATTGAACCATGACTTAGGGAAGAAGCAAAAGGGGGTGAATTCAGAATATTTCCTCCTCTTAGAATGGGCTTGGCCGAAATTTAGGAGGCCTAGAATTTAGGTCAAGAGTTTTCTTATAAATAGGACCTTCAGTGTGTGGAAAAGTCACAAACCCTGAAGCTGCCTCCCTCACTGGAAAAAAAAATACACTTGAGAGCATCACACTCAAGTGCCCTTCCTCTCTCTATAGCCGAATCCCTTCCTTCCTTTGTTGATCAAGAGTGATTTTCCTTCTGGACTGGGCGAGACCCTAGGGTCCCTCGCGTAGGTGCGCCAGCCCAAGGCGACGTGCAAGCTAGGAAATTGGGCTTTCTCCCTGGAGGCCCAACTGGCCCATTAAGAGAAGTTAGGGGCGCCAAGCCCAACCCCCAAATTTATAAATAGGGGACTTACCAAATGTAAAGGACTCTTAGCTCATTTGAGAAATAACAAGATTGAAATTCAGTTACTTTCTCTCTCTAAGCAGTTACGCTCTTACTCTCTCTAGGTTCTCACATCGCGATCCTGTCACTCTAGGTACCGTACCTCATCTCTATGTTCTTGGATAGAACATTTGGTGCCGTTTGTGGGGATCAGTAGATTTCGATTCCCGGACTACGTGGATTGTGATTTGGTTGAGATAAATCTGATTTTCTGTGCAATTTTACTTTGATTTTTGGATTTTCGGTTAAACTCTAGTCATCTAACGGAACTTGATGGAGTCACGTCGCCGACGGCGCAACGAGGAGCTGGAGCAGAGGCACGGTTCCCCACCGCGTCGCGTAAGAAGGAGGTTGCGCCGCAAGACAGCAAAACGATTGTTTACAGAAGGAATTAGAGCACTATCGCCTCAAGAAGTGGGGTGAAGAAGTGAGGGAAGCCGAAGCCGTTGCGGAGTTTAAGCCGTTCTCAACGGCGGTGAGAGAGGTGGCCATACCGGATGACATGAGGAGCCTTGTGTTGGCAGCGTACAGCGGGCAAACTGATCCAAAGGATCATTTGCTTTATTTCAATATGAAGATTGCAATAAGCGCAACTTCCGACGCGGTGAAGTGCAGGATGTTCCCATCTACATTTAAGGACGCGGCGATGGCTTGGTTTATGACTTTGCCACGGGGATCCATAGCAATGTTTCGCGACTTCTCGTCGCAATTCTTTATTCAGTTCTCTACAAGCAAGATCGAGCCGGTAACAATTGGAGATCAGTATGACGTTCGACAGATGGAACGAGAAACTTTGAAGCAATACGTGAAGCGGTACATTAATGCGTCCGTGAAAATCGAGGAGTCGGAGCCTCAGGCGTGCACGCGCGCTTTCAAAAATGGATTGCTGCCGGGAAAGCTTAACAGCAAGCTGAGTCGAAAACCAGCGCGCTCGATGACAGAGGCTCGCGCTCGGGCGAGTGCCTACATCCTAGAAGAGGAGGATGGCGCATTCAAGAGGAAACATGTAAAGGCGGAAAAGGTAAGCGGTCGAAGGAATGTGTTGCTGGCGGGAAAACGTATACGGAGAAAGGAAGCAAATAGTACGCGAAAAGACAAGGAGGTCATGCAATTTGTTGAGAAATTCGAAGGGAAGCAACCCTGTTTGAGAAAGGAGGACATTGAACGTCTACGTCCGCGGCGGACAACCGGCCCTCGTTGGCGTGGGAGGCTAAAGAGATGCTCTAACGAAGAATTGGCAAAGTTGCTCCAAGAAGTAGAGGTGACGCAAGCAGTCGAGAATGGCGAAAACGAAATTGATTCATGGCGAGGGGTGGAGGGCCGGAAAAAGTGGTGCGAATATCACCACTTGGAAGGCCATGACACAAGTGACTGTTTCACGTTGAAAGGAAAAGTCGGAAGGATGATCAGAGCGAGGCGATCACGAGCAACAGACCGCGAATCAGACAAGGGCCAACAGGGTGGCCGTCGGCGAGCGCCAGCAGCAGGCAAGAAGAGGACGAAGGTGGAAAAGCAAAGGAGCTGAAGAAACTTTCAACAGCAATGTCAAGTCATCAGTTGAAACGATCAACACAATCACAGGGGGCTTCGGCGAGGGTGGCAGCACGTCGACAGCGAGACGAAAGCATGAGAAGGCGATAACATCGGTACAAGAGTATCCAACCCATTTGGTTGTCAACACCCATATATAGTGATATCGTCAGCAGATTTTGAGGGGATTGAGACGCACAAAGACGATCCGGTGGTGGTAATGGTAAGAATCAATGGCTTTAATGTGCAAAGAGTGCTTCTGGACCAGGGCAGTTCCGCGGATATCATTTACGGAGATGCATTTGATCAGTTGGGATTAACGGACAAGGATTTGAAGTCGTACACGGGGACCCTGGTAGGTTTCTCGGGGAAGCAGGTCCGGGTGCGTGGCTACGTGGATTTGGTTATGTGACGCCCGTGGCCGACGAGGGCGGGGAGTGATCGCCGGTGCATTGAGGCACGGACAAGGAGCGGCTCTTGGCAGGCTTCTAGGCAGAGGGACACATGAATGAACCGATCTCACACCCGAACAAGAGGTATTCCGAGACTGTATATGGATGGACTATACAGTTGAGGAGGACATAAAAGATTTGATTGGTACTACTCATAACAACAAGTTGCAACTTCTTTTCGGGAGCCCAACTCATAAAAACTCCATAGTTAAGTGTGCTTGACTTGGAGCAATATTGGGATGGGTGACCTCCAGGGAAGTTTTCTCAGGAAGTGCGCGAGTGAGGACAAAGCGCGCTGAAAAGACTCGTGTTGTTACCGTGAGGTCAATCGTCAGATCGGAATGTTACAAATGGTATCAGAGCCGACCTCTCCCAGTACGGTGTGGTTCCAAGCAGAAGTTGGTGGGCCTGTTACACCTAGGGCCGACGAGGGCGGAGAATGATCGCCGGTGCAGTGAGGCACGAACAAGGAGCGGCTCCTGGCAGGCTTCTAGGCGGAGGGGCACATGAATGAACCGATCTCACACCCGAACAAGACGTATTCCGAGACTGTATAGGGATGGACTATACAGTTGAGGAAGGCATAAGAGATTTGATTTGTACTACTCATGACAACAAGCTGCAACTTCTTTTCGGGAGCCCAACTCATAAGAACTCCATGGTTAAGTGTGCTAGCCTTGGAGCAATATTATGATGTGTGACCTCTTGGGAAGTTTTCTCGGGAAATGCGCAAGTGAGGACAAAGCGCGCTGAAAAGACTCGTGTTGTTACCGTGGGGCCAGTCGTCACATCGGGATGTTACAGGTTACAGTCTTTGGGGTTGGCGAAAACGCTGAGCTTCTGCGCATAAGGTATTTGGTCTTGCAGGTTGTGGCGGCATACAACGTCATGATAGGACGGAACACATTGAATCGCCTCTGCGCAGTGATATCAACGGCTCACCTGGCGGTAAAGTACCCACTGATTTGCGGTAAAGTAGGGAAAATCGCAGTAGATCAGCGAAGGGCGAGGGAATGCTACAACAACTGCCTTAGTTTGTATGGTAAGAAGGGAGTTAATGATGGGCACAGGTGTCATGAAATTGAAGTCTCTGAGAGCGGACGGGAACAGCCAGCTACACAGGACTAGAGCACCGCGAGCAGGCGGAAGCAGCAGATCAGCGAAAGCGTAAAAAGGTCAAGAAAAGATCGAAGTCAGAACAGAGAAAGCCGAGAGATAGGGAGGAACAAACAATCTACTTGCACTATTGATAAGAGGCGTTGGGAGAATTGGGATATGGACGCATCCATTAGGGGCGTGCTAGCAATTTAGCCCAGACTCACCACCGAGCAGGAGGGGCGCCTGGATAGGTTGGTAGAGGACAACGTGGACCTCTTCAGCTGGGAACAAAAGGAGGCACCACTCCGGAGATTGCCCATATTCAACAAGCCAGTGCAGTTGACGAGAAGGAAGGTGAAAAGGGCGGAGCTACAGGGGGCAAGCAAGGAAGTTGGTCTGACTCAGGGTAGTTGGAAGATGGAGGAAGAAGGGAACAAGTCACAGTGTCGTCAGGATAAGAGAAGGAATAATATGAAGTGGGAGAAACCAGCGGAGGCTGCAGGTATGAGGCCAACAAAGGCGGATCGACGCGTCGGACGAGAGAACGAGCTAGGAAAGCCTCCCTTTTACTATAGGGTTGTTGAGTAGGGCGACGGGCCGAATGATGGGGTGTTAGGTGTGGTGTTCAGATCAAGGGAGCCGGCGACAGAACAAGGGCGCGGCGAGGAAACTGAAGAACTAGGACAAAAATAAATATGCATTCTTTTTCTCCACCACGGGAGTTTTTTAACGAGGCACCCCTCGAATGTAAAATCTTTTTACAAATCAAATATACAAGGATATTCTCAGCAATACTCCTAACCCTCAACTGAATTGAGACGGTAGCCTGGTGGGAAAAATTCCCTGAAGGTGGCGATCCCAACACGAGCTTTGTAAGATCAAGTTTTGATCTAGTAGTACAACTCTATGTTTTGATGATTACAAGTTAACCTTTTGATACGAACAATTGTGGTACTCTAACGTGTTTTTCTGAGTGTGCTATTTACAGGCTCTGACCTCAACTCAATCTCACACAAATCAGAAGCACTGTGTATAAAGAGCGACCCAAGCAACGCTTTCGCATTCACCATGTTCAGTATGAACAGTGGAAAAGCTTTAGAAGTTCTGAAGTTATACAAACTCTGATGTGGACTTAGTCACTAGAAGTTCTGAAGATCCAGAAAGTCTGATAACCAAGAAACACTGAAGGCTCAGATATTCTGATGGTGTAGAAGACTCTGAAGATCCAGAAGCTGATTAGTGAAATTCTGATGTCCAGAAGCAAGATACTCTGAAGACCATGTACTTCCCTCTGAGTTCAGAATCAGAAGAAACAATGGTCAGAGGATCTGGGCTTTCCCTCTGACTCTGATCAACCGGCTTCACAAGTTCCAACATGAAGCTTTCTCCTGATCAGAAGTCTCCTAGGTTTAAAGGTCAAGTCGCTATCCAAGTACAAAAGCAACTGTACCTTCCTGACGACCTACCTAACAGTCT
The DNA here is from genome assembly GCF_012489685.1 of Lotus japonicus. NCBI lineage: Eukaryota > Viridiplantae > Streptophyta > Magnoliopsida > Fabales > Fabaceae > Lotus > Lotus japonicus. The sequence continues at coordinate 20,325,458 of NC_080046.1, forward strand.
CAGACACAGCAGAAGCTGGATTTTCCAGAACTGCCCTCCAACGGTAGCATTTCCCATGTAACGCTCAACCCTAATCCTTGGAGTATATAAAGAGGCTGAAGACTGAAAGAAGCGGCTAGAAGCATTCACATACGCGCAAGACAAATTCAAATTCTTCTAAGCTTTCTTTCATATGAAATTCATTGAGTTTACTATTAGCTTTTTAGAAGCAAATCTCTTGTAAACAATTCTTTGATAAACAGTTTGTTTAGTTCCTTTAGGAGATCAAGGTTGATCGGATCCTAGAGAAGACTAAGAGAGTGAATCTTAGTGTGAGCTAAGTGAGTGTAATTGTTAGTCACTTGTAGGTTTCAGGTGCAGTTGTAACTCTTACCTGATTAGTGGATTGCCTTCATTCTAAGAAGGAAGAAATCACCTTAACGGGTGGACTGGAGTAGCTTGTGTGATTTATCAAGTGAACCAGGATAAAATCCTTGTGTGCTTTTCTATCTCTTATCTTTAACACTTAAGTTCTCGAAAGATTTGTCAAAATCTTTAAGGTGGAAGCTTTATCTTGAAAACGTTATTCAAACCCCCCCCTTTCTACCGTTTTTCATACCTTCAATTGGTATCAGAGCGCAAGTTCTGATTACCACACCTAACAGTGTTCAGTGATCCGGGCCGGTGTGAAAAACAATGGCTGCCACCACCAGTGAAACTCAAAGAGATGGTTACAATGCAAAGCCTCCTATGTTCGACGGTCAAAGGTTCGAATATTGGAAAGATAGACTGGAAAGTTTCTTTCTGGGTTTCGATGCAGATCTCTGGGATATTATTGTGGATGGCTACGAGCGTCCAGTTGATGCAGATGGCAAGAAGATCCCAAGGTCAGAGATGACTGCAGATCAAAAGAAGCTGTACTCACAACATCACAAAGCAAGAGCAATTCTTCTAAGTGCTATTTCCTATGAAGAGTACCAGAAGATTACAGATTGTGAATTTGCGAAAGGCATTTTCGAATCTCTGAAGATGTCTCATGAAGGAAACAAGAAAGTCAAAGAATCAAAGGCATTGTCTTTGATCCAAAAGTATGAATCCTTCATCATGGAGCCAAATGAGTCCATTGAAGAAATGTTCTCCAGATTTCAGTTGCTTGTAGCTGGCATACGACCTCTCAACAAGAGCTACACAACAAAAGATCATGTCATAAGGGTCATCAGGTGTCTTCCTGAAAGTTGGATGCCTTTAGTGACTTCAATAGAGCTCACGAGAGATGTTGAGAATATGAGTTTAGAAGAACTCATCAGCATTTTGAAATGCCATGAGCTGAAGCGCTCAGAGATGCAAGATCTGAGGAAAAATTCCATAGCCTTGAAATCTAAATCTGAAAAGGCTAAGGCTGAGAAGTCAAAAGCTCTTCAAGCTGAAGAAGAGGAATCTGAAGAAGCATCAGAAGATTCTGATGAAGATGAGCTGACTCTGATCTCCAAGAGACTCAATCGCATCTGGAAGCACAGGAAGAGCAAATACAAAGGCTCTGGAAAGGCAAAAGGAAAGTCTGAATCCTCAGGTCAGAAGAAGTCCTCACTTAAGGAAGTCACATGCTTTGAGTGCAAAGAATCAGGGCACTACAAAAGTGACTGTCCAAAGTTGAAGAAGGACAAGAAGCCAAAGAAGCACTTCAAGACAAAGAAGAGTCTGATGGTAACATTTGATGAATCAGAGTCAGAGGATGTTGACTCTGATGGTGAAGTCCAAGGACTCACGGCTATTGTCAAAGACAAAGAAGCAGAGTCAAAGGGAGCTGTTGACTCTGACTCAGAATCAGAAGGAGATCCCAACTCAGACGATGAAAATGAGGTATTCGCTTCTTTCTCTACCTCTGAACTGAAACATGCATTGTCTGATATCATGGATAAGTATAACTCCTTATTGTCTAAGCATAAGAAGCTGAAAAAGGACTTATCTGCTGTTTCCAGGACTCCTTCTGAACATGAGAAAATTATTTCTGATTTGAAAAATGATAATCATGCTTTGATCAATTCTAACTCTGTGCTTAAGAACCAGATTGCTAAGTTAAAAGAAATTGTTGCTTGTGGTGCCTCTGATTGTAGAAATGAGTCTAAGTATGAAAAGTCTTTTCAAAGATTCCTAGCTAAAAGCGTGGATAGAAGCTTAATGGCTTCAATGATCTATGGCGTAAGCAGAAATGGAATGCATGGCATTGGCTATTCTAAACCAATTAGAAATGAGCCCTCTGTGTCTAAAGCTAAATCCTTGTATGAATGCTTTGTTCCCTCTGGTACCATATTGCCTGATCCTTTACCTGCTAAAGTTGCTAAAAACCCTCTTAAAAAGGGATCCTTCTCTATGTCTAAATATCATGCAAATATTCCTTTAAAATATCATGTTGAGACACCCAAGGTGATCAGAACCTCTGGGTAACTAACAAGAGAGGACCCAGAAAGTGGGTACCTAAGGACAAGATTATCTATGTTGCAGATATCCTTGATAGCTCCACTGAAACACCAATCATGGTATCTGGACAGTGGATGCTCGCGTCACATGACGGGAGAAAGGCGTATGTTCCGAGAGCTAAAACTTAAGCCTGGAGGCGAAGTTGGCTTTGGAGGAAATGAAAAGGGTAAAATTGTTGGTACTGGTACTATTTGTGTAGATAGTAGTCCATGCATTGATAATGTGTTATTGGTAGACGGCTTAACACATAACTTATTGTCTATAAGTCAATTAGCTGACAAGGGTTATGATGTTATATTCAATCAAAAGCCTTGCCGGGCTGTAAGTCAAATCGATGGCTCTGTTCTGTTTAACAGCAAGAGGAAGAACAACATTTATAAGATCAGATTATCTGAGTTGGAGGCTCAGAATGTGAAGTGCCTTCTGTCTGTTAATGAAGAGTAGTGGGTATGGCATAGACGGTTAGGGCATGCCAGTATGAGAAAGATTTCTCAGCTGAGCAAGCTAAACCTTGTCAGGGGCTTACCCAATCTGAAGTTCGCTTCAGACGCTCTTTGTGAAGCATGTCAGAAAGGCAAATTCACAAAAGTCTCTTTCAAGGCAAAGAATGTTGTCTCAACCTCAAGGCCGTTGGAACTTCTGCATATCGACCTTTTTGGACCAGTGAAAACTGAGTCTATAGGTGGCAAGAGATATGGGATGGTTATCGTTGATGACTATAGCCGCTGGACATGGGTAAAGTTTCTAACCCGCAAGGATGAGTCTCATGCTGTGTTCTCTACCTTCATTGCCCAAGTGCAAAACGAGAAGGCTTGTAGGATTGTGCGTGTCAGAAGTGACCATGGTGGAGAGTTTGAGAATGACAAGTTTGAGAGTCTGTTTGATTCCTATGGAATTGCACATGATTTCTCTTGTCCCAGAACTCCTCAACAAAATGGTGTTGTTGAGAGGAAGAACATAACTCTTCAGGAGATGGCTAGAACCATGCTCCAAGAAACTGGCATGGCTAAGCACTTTTGGGCAGAGGCAGTAAATACAACATGTTACATTCAGAACAGAATCTCTGTGAGACCAATTCTGAATAAGACTCCCTATGAATTGTGGAAGAACATAAAACCCAACATTTCTTATTTTCATCCTTTTGGCTGTGTTTGTTATGTTCTCAATACTAAGGATAGATTGCATAAATTTGATGCTACGCAATGTGCAAGGTCAGACTGACCTAAGCGAGAATGCTGAACATGTGGCTGAAGAGTGGAACAATCTGAGCACTTGGCTAGTGGCTCAAGTTCCAGTTATGATGCAACTCCTGCATACAGAGGGAAGTCAGAGGATCGAGGCTGCAAAGCAAAGGGTTGCTAGAAGGGTGGCTCTTCATGAACAAGAACAGAGACATAAGCTACTTGAAGCTATTGAAGAAGCCAAAAGAAAGAAAGAACAAGCAGAAGAAGCTGCACGTCAAGCAGCAGCTCAAGCTGAACAAGCCAGATTAGAGACAGAACGACTTGAAGCTGAGGCTGAAGCTCTTCGATGCCAAGCACTTGCACCCGTAGTTTTTACTCCTGCTGCTTCTGCTTCCACTCCAGCTCCTCACGCTGCTCAGAATGTTCCTTCTAGTTCTACACAGCCAAACTCGTCCAGACTCGACATTGTGGAACAACGTCTTGACGCTCATGAGTCTCTGCTGATTGAAATGAAGCAAATGATGATGGAACTTCTGCGTCGATCTGATAAACCCTAGCTTTAGGATCTCTTCGTTTTGATTTCTTTTCCTTTATCTATGTTTTATTTCGTTAACCTCTGGCTCTTTCTTGTTAATCTTTACTTTGTTCGTTTGTGATTATCTATGCATATATATATATATATATATATATATCTGACATTATGTTTGCAAATTTTTTTTATTATTCATCATAACCGCTTTTACATCATACATTTTCTTTCTTTTTCCTAAAATCCTAGAATGGAGGATCCCTCCTCATTCTTCTGCACTCCTGGCGCTGCTCTGACCTCTCCTTCTCCAGACGCTCCAGTGCATACTGGATGTTGTTGAGATTGACGATCTGCTCATCCCTCTCCAGAATTTCTTCTGAAGTCTTGAGCTTCTTTTCCAAAATCTCTTTTTCTTCCAGCAGCTTTAGTTCAAGCTGGCTGAGTTCTTGCACTTCCTCCACGAAGGCAAGGAATTCCCTCAAGTCTTTCTTCAACTCTGGACGCAGGTCTTCTTCCAGCAGTGTGTTTGTCAGCTCAGAGATGGTCTTTGTACCCTCTGGATGCCTAATGTTAAGGAACAAGTCCTCCTCAAAGGCCTTCTTTCTCAGCTCTTCTAGTGCTACGATGTATGATGCCATTTTTTCTTACTGAAAATTGCTCAAGTTGTGAAGCTTACCTCTCTCTCCAACGCTTTATATAGGCTTCACTTTCTCTCTGACAGTTAATGCTTCTACAGTTTCTCGAGGTTAAGTTCTTGGTAACTGACCCTCCTCTTTACTCCCTTGGCCGGTGGTAAACGTTCTTATCTTGCATTAACTCTTCTATTTATTTCGCCTAACTCTGATTCATGCATCGTTTTCATTTTCTTTAAACTTAGACCTTCTCTAAGGGGGAGTACCTTGTACTTCAAGCTAAGTTTTTCACACCCCAAGCTTTTTGCTTATGACAAAAAGGGGGAGTAAACCCAGTTTTTGATGTGTAAGATGTGTTAGTGTGATTTATTTTTCTTTTGGAGAATTTAAGAGTTCCACCTTTATGACCATAGATGTGTCACTGGGCAAATACAAGGAATACATTTCACTTCTTCTGAAGTGATTCTAATTTGACTCTGATACCCAAGACTCTGATACCTTGTCCGTGACTCTGATTACTTATGCGCTCTGATTACTCTATTTTCATCTATGTCATAAGTTTTTCACTCTGAACTCTTATATCATTTAGCTCAGAATCTAGACTTTACTAATGTTTTCATCAAGTATTAGATTCAGGGGGAGCTAAGCTCAGAATCAAGCAGTGACTTGAATTCAGAATGAGCAAGATAAACTATTCACATCAGGATAAGTCTTATTCTATATCTCTAAACTCTGAGTGAATTCAGTTTAATGTTTAAGAATTGTTCATCAAAAATCTTAGTTTTGTCATCATCAAAAAGGGGGAGATTGTAAGATCAAGTTTTGATCTAGTAGTACAACTCTATGTTTTGATGATTACAAGTTAACCTTTTGATATGAACAATTGTGGTACTCTAACGTGTTTTTCTGAGTGTGCTATTTACAGGCTCTGACCTCAACTCAATCTCACACAAATCAGAAGCACTGTGTATAAAGAGCGACCCAAGCAACGCTTTCGCATTCACCATGTTCAGTATGAACAGTGGAAAAGCTTCAGAAGTTCTGAAGTTATACAAACTCTGATGTGGACTCAGTCACTAGAAGTTCTGAAGATCCAGAAAGTCTGATAACCAAGAAACACTGAAGGCTCAGATATTCTGATGGTGTAGAAGACTCTGAAGATCCAGAAGCTGATTAGTGAAATTCTGATGTCCAGAAGCAAGATACTCTGAAGACCATGTACTTCCCTCTGAGTTCAGAATCAGAAGAAACAATGGTCAGAGGATCTGGGCTTTCCCTCTGACTCTGATCAACCAGCTTCACAAGTTCCAACATGAAGCTTTCTCCTGATCAGAAGTCTCCTAGGTTTAAAGGTCAAGTCGCTATCCAAGTACAAAAGCAACTGTACCTTCCTGACGACCTACCTAACAGTCTCAGACACAGCAGAAGCTGGATTTTCCAGAACTGCCCTCCAGCTGTAGCATTTCCCATGCAACGCTCAACCCTAATCCTTGGAGTATATAAAGAGGCTGAAGACTGAAAGAAGCGGCTAGAAGCATTCACATACGCGCAAGACAAATTCAAATTCTTCTAAGCTTTCTTTCATCTGAAATTCATTGAGTTTACTATTAGCTTTTTAGAAGCAAATCTCTTGTAAACAATTCTTTGATAAACAGTTTGTTTAGTTCCTTTAGGAGATCAAGGTTGATCGGATCCTAGAGAAGACTAAGAGAGTGAATCTTAGTGTGAGCTAAGTCAGTGTAATTGTTAGTCACTTGTAGGTTTCAAGTGCAGTTGTAACTCTTACCTGATTAGTGGATTGCCTTCATTCTAAGAAGGAAGAAATCACCTTAACGGGTGGACTGGAGTAGCTTGAGTGATTTATCAAGTGAACCAGGATAAAATCCTTGTGTGCTTTTCTATCTCTTATCTTTAGCACTTAAGTTCTCGAAAGATTTGTCAAAATCTTTAAGGTGGAAGCTTTATCTTGAAAACGTTATTCAAACCCCCCCCCCCTTTCTACCGTTTTTCATACCTTCAATTGGTATCAGAGCGCAAGTTCTGATTACCACACCTAACAGTGTTCAGTGATCCGGGCCGGTGTGAAAAACAATGGCTGCCACCACCAGTGAAACTCAAAGAGATGGTTACAATGCAAAGCCTCCTATGTTCGACGGTCAAAGGTTCGAATATTGGAAAGATAGACTGGAAAGTTTCTTTCTGGGTTTCGATGCAGATCTCTAGGATATTATTGTGGATGGCTACGAGCGTCCAGTTGATGCAGATGGCAAGAAGATCCCAAGGTCAGAGATGACTGCAGATCAAAAGAAGCTGTACTCACAACATCACAAAGCAAGAGCAATTCTTCTAAGTGCTATTTCCTATGAAGAGTACCAGAAGATTACAGATCGTGAATTTGCGAAAGGCATTTTCGAATCTTTGAAGATGTCTCATGAAGGAAACAAGAAAGTCAAAGAATCAAAGGCATTGTCTTTGATCCAAAAGTATGAATCCTTCATCATGGAGCCAAATGAGTCCATTGAAGAAATGTTCTCCGCGCTGCAAACAGAGCCTCGTTTTTCTTCGCTAGTTCAACAAGAAGAGTTTCAAGTTCCGCGCCCATTGAAGAGAGGGCTTGATCCTTGGAAGCCACCAAATCTTCCTTCGCGTCGGACTCCAACTGTGCCTCTTGCTGGAGTTTCGCAAGGGCCCCTTTCAGTTTCGAAATCTTTTTGTCTCGAAATTCCAAGCTAACCTCAGAACGGCTAATCTTCTCGGCCAACCCGTTGGAAAAGGAGGCTTCTTGGGAAGCTAGCTTGGCAAGGAGCGCCTTGCGCTCCTCAATGAATCCATCGTTAAGGGCGCGAAGGCGGACCACCTCCGACCGTAGCGCTTCGGCGTCTTTGGTGGACCACTTGTAGCGATGGAAAGCATGGAGCACTGTCGCCAAAGCACCCTCGGACACTCTGTCTAAACCCTGTTGCTCAACCACTTCATCCATCCTCACGACTTGCGCCGGCGTCAAGGACAGGGAAAATGGCAATCCCCGGTTTACAGAACCTGGGGGCGGGGGCGAATTGTGACCCAAAGGCGGCGCTGGCGGTAAACTGGCAGATGGCATTGAGCTTTGTCCAGAGGGCGGCGGGACAACCGTCCCCTTAGAGGGGGATCTTCCAATAGGATCGCCCCGGGCGTTGAGTGAAGAAGCTGGAGTCACCTTGGGGGGTCCGCTGGGCTGAGTCGCCTTGGGAGTCTCCTCGGGTCCATGAGAAGCTGTGAAGGTAGCAGGGACGCTCTCCCCGCCGGAGGAAGAGGCAGTAGTCAAGAGGTGTGGCTTCTGGGGGGTGGTCAGGAGGCTCCCTCGCCAAGGGCTTGTTTCTCACTCTCACCCGCCATGGCTATTGAAGAAGATGTCTTGTCGCCCTTCAGGTTGACCCGGGGGGGAATGGGACGTTCCTTTTCTTCTCAAAGGCGGTCAGAAGGTCCGTACTGGTGAAATTCATCTTCCTTGGAACAAAAGGCAACAAAGAAGAGTCAGCAGGGGATAAGAAGTATAAGATAAACAATGGATAAGGGACAAAGCAGGGAAGGGACAAGAAAACCTAAGTAAGCGGGAGTTGATGAAATTTTGGCTTTACCGATCACGTGAGCACAGTCTAAGACCGGGAGTTTAGCCAGGAAGCTGATAACGACTTTGTCCTCAGGGGTCAGAGAATCCTCAGGTGGGTCGACTACCGGGGACACTTCTTGGGTCCAGTAGAAGGGAAATCGGGCGGTACCGTCCCTCAGGGTAAAAATCTCGGGGTATTCGTGAGATACCACGATCTTGAAATACCTTCGGGCAAGGTCGTTGGTGATTGTGTACCAAAAGGGGTTGAAGCGTTGGCGGTTGGGTCTAGCTTCCAGAAGACCCAGCTGCGTGGCGGTGAAGGCTGGGCGGACACCCCATAGAAGTAAAAGAAGTGAGAGGGCTCTTGCTGGATTGCGTCACAGAGGATTTCAAAGCATCGTAGGAAGGCCCAGCTGTTAGGGTGAAGCTGATACAGAGCGAAGTTGATACTACGCAGCACAGAGCAAACAAAGGGAGAGAAGGGAAATCTGATTCCCAAAGTTTTGAACATGTACTCGTACACGTAGAAGAAGTGGGGGTGATTCACGAGGTAGTCAAGGAGGCGGAGCCAAGGGCGCTCAGAGGCTGAGCAACCACCATAGTACAGAATATTGTCAAGAGGTTTCTCATGACAAAACCCACCAGACTCTGAGGAAATTTCGCAAATGGACGACCACTGCTCTAAACTTGACAGTTGGTTAGGAATTGTCCTGGCCGGGAGGCCCCCTTACCGTAGGAACTGGCAAGGATTTCGAAGACCTAGCTCGGAAAGCGACAATGTCTTTTTGATCGAGCGGAACTCCCCCGGGGGGGAGGGTCGACAGGGGTAACGTACCGTAAGGGGGTGGCAACGGTGACATTGCGGTTGGAGTTCTTGGTTTGGCGTCTTGAAGCCATTAAAGGAAAGGGTACAGAAAATAAAAATTACTTTGATGTTGTAAAGACTCACCGGAAGGAAGTGCGGCGCGTGGGGCGCTGTGAGAACTTAGGCAATGGTCTGTTGAAGGGGTTTCGCACGTAAAAAGGGTGGTCAGGAGTTGGGTTTGTGAAAAGAGTAAGGGGTGGGGGAACAACGTCTTTATAGGAAGGGGATGATGATCGAGGGGAAACGTGTGAGGGGATGCTGTGGGCAGTTGTTTGAGAAACGTGGAGGGAAGGTGGAAATCGTGCACCATACCGACGGAGAAATGATTGCAGTTGCGGGATTTCGGGGAGTGGAAATGGCGCAATAAATGGAAATTGCAACAGTTGAAGCTAATTGGTTCAAATTCAAACTGGCAGGCTTTGTGGGGATTTGAGGGGATGTTTCAAGGAAGGCAGTTGGGATTCTGCAGACCTCTGCTGCCACATGGCGT